>NC_136008.1:9468071-9775571 GCF_048128805.1 Centroberyx gerrardi | reverse complement strand
GGTATGGTCACATCATGATCACGTTTACTGTCGAGAGCCTAGAGCAAAATAAAAGAGAGCAGCAGTGAGATAAAAATGGACTGTTCCTGAGAATTCAATTAATTACATGTTTGGATGGAAATAAACAGGTGATCCCTCCCCCAGCCCCGCATCACAGTCAATTGCAGGTCCTCTATTGTATATTCTTAACACTGTCGCTGGAAGCTTGTACGAGGGTCTTTGTGGAGCTATCAGGGAGGTGCTGACACAGATGTCCCCCATGGGCATTTTCTGGACAGACATACGAGTTAACAATGATAAACACTGTCATTATGCCTGGATTGGACCACAAGCCTGTAATTATGACCAAGTGAGGTCAAGAAGGGATATAATTAATGCCTATCTAGTGCCAGCTATGTCAATCCTATCTCAAAGAAAATAAATTAAACAAGGTGGTGTAATGAACTACTGTAATAGTTTGCTGGTTTTACCCCATGTTATTCATTGAGTGGTGTAAATGTTTCACTTGTAAAATTGTGTCTTTGCTTCATTTTTACCTTATAAGACATTTGAATATTTTTTTGACATGTTCCTTGGTTTTGCGAGTCCTTTAGGAGTCATTAGTTTAAGATCATAAAACTGCCTACTTTCAAATTGCTGAAGAGAGTTTCAACTCTAATATCAATCTCCTCTCTTGGCTTAATGACATTGCATCAAACTGATTCCAGTGATGCATGAACAAGACGTCTGACAGCTTTATAGTGATAACTTTGTCGAAGAGATTAAGACACTTAATGTGTTTTCCCCTTACATTAATTGTTTGCACTCCATTGCCTGTAATGTCTCTGCACAGGCCCACCTCCCTCCTCTTTCTGTTATGCACGCCCATGCTGCGACTGTGAGGGTAGAACTGGTATAAACACTTTGATTTGAGTCCAAACCTTGGGGAATAGCAAGAATTGGAAGGCTAGAAACAGATGGTAATGACTTTTTTCCCTTAACATGCAAACTTTTTGATCAAGTTAATTGGACAACTTGAGCAAAGTTTGTGGCTAAGCGCTTGCTCTCTCTCTCTAAATGCATTGTCATCAAGTATTCATCAGTTATTACTTATTTAAGAGGCCATCCTAATTGTAATGTCCAACTGGCTTCATATTTGGATGGCAAGCAATTAAAGATGTTTATACTTCTTTCATGTATAGCTTTTTTGGACATCTATATTATGCTATAATTTCTGGAGTAAATTATGCCGCACTAGGATGTTATTTGGTTTACGCCATTCTTCAGAGGCAGCTAGCATCAAGCCCATAACACAAGATTAGAACAAACAGTATAATTGGTTTCCATGCCGCCACCATGTGATTCTCTATTTTTCTTGGCCACTATAAACACCTCCCTCCTTCCCCGTGAAAAAAAAAAAAAAACATTTTCAGAGGGAATAAAGAGTGCTATGACTGTTTTCTCCTCTTTGACTGTATCCTCTCACTAAGTGCCACACAAGTCACAGTTGGGAAACACAAAGCAGGGGTCACCTTCACTAGAGAATCAATTACTATGCTTCTAAGCTGAGTTTGTCAATTATACATCTGGCCGTTGGAGGCAATAAATTGTATTACAGTCCGTGCATAAATGGACCAACATGTTTTGAAATGCACAGCAGGATAACCAAGTCTATCTGGCAGAGAAATGGTGACAGACACCAAATAAAGGAAATCATTTATAAGCTATTCTGTCTTAGTCATTGTCACTGCAGGCAGCGGCTCAGTTGCTCTCCCTTGTGAGTTCGGTGACAAGCAATGAAGACAACATCAGGGGCATGTTCCATTTCATTGCAGCATTCTGTTCCTAATCAAGCTTTTATACAGCCCAAATTATGAGCAGCCAGGCAGAATATTACAGGGCAGTAAAGAGTGTCAGCTCCCTGACCATAAAATGAACCGACCTGTGCACCGACTATATAGGTCAGCGGGCAGCAGTGTGGGGGAGACAGTAGGTTTAGACGGCTCAACATTGCAAGCACATCGGAAGTAATAATACTCCTTTTATGTACATCTCCTTCGCTTGTAATAGCAAACATACGATGCAGTCACTGCTTTGCATTTTCCGAGACAAGAGATGCACGTCATGCTCTTAAATTAGCTCAGGTTTCCTTTAGACATCACACCAATGTAAGAAAAACCTCAGTCCTCTTTCATATTTAAACTCACTCTGTAGCCACACATTGAACCTGAATCCGCTGTCACTCCCTGTTAAATGCAACAGCGACACATCAGCTCAGATCACTTTGCTTCAATTAGGTGCATGTGCTGAAACAAATTGAAAACGCTGACCTCACCGTTGCTTTTCATTTGATGTTTTGGGTCTGTGCAGGAGGAGCCATATGTCATGCTTAAGAAGTCTGACAAGGCGCTGGTTGGCAACGACCGCTTCGAAGGCTTCTGCATTGACTTGCTCAAAGAGCTGGCCAACATCCTGGGCTTCACGTATGAGATCCGCCTGGTGCCTGATGGGAAATACGGCTCTCAGGACGACAAGGGCCAGTGGAACGGCATGATCAGGGAACTGATAGAACATGTAAGTTGTACTATTGCATTGCTACAATTACCTCTAATCGTGCTGGCAGCTTCAAATTTTGTCCTTGATGTCTGCTGCATAATTACCATCTGTTTCATACTTTTACAATTCCATATAAAGGGAAAGTGTATTGCATCATCAGGCAAACTGACAAAATCATTACATTGGACTGAATTGCGGGTTATGTCCTCTGTTGTAGACAGTGATATAGATATGATTGAGTACAGGACATGAGGAGCCTGCAAAGCTGTCAGTTACATTTATGGCATGACTCCGTCAAGGTTGCCTAAAAGTTACAAGTGTGTTGACGCCATTCAGTGAGACAATCCGCAGCCTGTAGATGAATATACCAGAGTCCTGGGATGAACATGTATACAATATATATTTTAACGATGCAGACCAGACCAGAAATGATAGATAGTGCAGAATTGCTACAGTCTATGTCAAACCCAAAGCGTCAAAGGCCACGAAACAGGCCTCACATCGAAGTGAAGGTGGCAATTCTCTGCTGGCATTTCATAAGTGTCCCTATCAGTGCTCTCTCTTTGTCCTCAGCCCCATTGGGTCAGCGCTGTGCTCGGCTGAAAAGTTGTAATAGCTTAAGTGGCATTTAGTGGAGGGAATCATATGGCAGGAGTCAATGGCTTGGTGCTGAAAGGGTTAGGAAAGGTGGGCTACCACTGCAGCACTTTATCTCTCCCTCCAAGCTTTTTGCCAGATTCATGCTGATAACAGTAACCTTGAGGGGAACAAATGGATTACTAAAGGCAGAAAATGCTGGCAGGAAATGGAGATACAAGCATCCATCATAAACCCAGTACATATGCATTTTGTATTACTCTGTACTTTGGTTTAAAGGAAGAAGGCTTGAGTGGCCATGGAGAGTCTGTTCATATTACGGCTAAAAATAAGAAGAAAAAAAAAAGGAATGTTGTTGTTTGTGACAACAGGTTTCTAGGGACTATTTGAAGAAGTAGGATTTGGGGAATTGAGACCCTCTGGATTGATCTTGAATTTGAATCATTTTTGTTGTTGTTGTTATTGTTGTTTTTAGTTCCACACACAAATCTCACCTATCCCAGAAATAGACTAGATCTATTTTGCTGCTTATTTTTGTGTCTCTAGAAAATGCTATTTCAACAACCCCATGCCTCACACTCAGATACACACACACACACACACACACACACCTGGGAGCTGCCCAGTACAACCACACTCATAGTCAACTATTGGTGAATGAGCAGCTCCACTTGCTCAAGGGCACTTGGTTTGTACAGCAGCTTTTGAAAGAGGGGACGGCAATAGTCATCTTTATATATAAATTAACAAACTAATGCATTTTAAGCGTGCATATTTTTTTTTTTAGCATATATGTATTTCACTCTTTTTTAAATCCATTCCCTTTTTTGCAAATAGCAACACATGAGTGGCGTTCTACTAGAAAGAGATTTTAATCTATACTGTTAGTTATTGCTGTCACCGCTTCTTATCGCATGACCAAGGGTGCATCACCACTTCTTTGTGGATTTTTAGCTGGTTCTATTTTGTGGTCCAGTGCGTCTCTTACCCCTGTCTGTATAGATAAGCTGATCTTGATTCAGCAGACCTGAAACGTAAACCTTATGGCAAACTCAAGAGAGCTGACCCAGGAATGCCATGAGAGGAGAGGCGGGATGGCTATAGATTCCATAAGAGTGAACCACAAACAACCTTATCTCCCTCACTGCGCTAATAACTTTGAGCATTTCACATTTCATTCTAACTCTTAACTAGAATTGTTAGTCAGTTGATAGTGTGATGGTTTGCTATTTTCCAATATGTCTATACTGTACATAATGCTATATATGAAATATTATTTCATGCATGTATTGTATGTGTTGTGTACACAGTATACAAAGAGACAGAGAAGGGGAAAGTAGATGGTCTCTATCAAAGTTATTTATCTGTTCAATTTGTTTTCATAACTGCTTTTCAATAACCCCTAAAAAAAATCATTACCTCCTCATTGCAATACAGATAGAGAAGCTGCATTACAGTTTACTGGGGATTAGTGCCTCTACCTTAAAGGGTCACCTATAGTTAGATAAGGTCTGAGGTAGGCAACAGGCGAAACAGCAGTGTACATAGTTGGTTTTAGCTGATGGTGGTAAATCACAGGGATCATGTGTTCATCCTGTCAGCCCACATGCTCACATAAATCATAGTTTCATTACAGTATTACACAAAACCTTTGCGCCGGCTTATCTTTTTAACAGTACAGGACATGGGTGTAGGTTTATTAGCAGTTGTACCCCTTCATTCATCTTTGTAGGTCGTCAAGCTTTGTCGCACAGAAGGGTAATGTAGAATGACAAGAATAAAGCTCTGTGTGTGTGTGTGTGTGTGTGTGCGTGTGTGTGTGTGTGTGTGTGGGGGGGGGGGGTCTTTTTATATGTTTTTTGCATGGTATGATAGTAGTATGCCATTGATGACCAATGAAAATGTGATGTTCCTAAATGAGAAACTGTGATGGTGCCTTGTATGGTTAATTTAGTGCCGTGTAACATACGGCCTTTTATTTTCCTCTCCATAGTCACAAAGCTAACTAGAGTGCCAAAGGGCATTGTTGGGAAGGTGCTAAATGATGCAACAGGCCTTGTTAAACTTGATTTAGTCACAATAGATGATCCCTTTAATCATGCTGTGATGCAAACGTTAATAGCGGGCTTAACACATCATTTGTTTCTGTCATGGCAATTAATCTCTGCTTCGACAGATACACTGGAAGGTTATGGCCAGCCCACACTCTCATTGTCTACACAGACAGATAGCCGACTGGTTTTGGGACCCGAAAGGGTATCCTAATGAAAAACTGCTTTATTTGTAGTCAGAAAGGCACACACATTTTGGGTCTATCTAAGGATTGCAGACCTGAGTGATTTCAGAGTGCAGAACTAGGAACGTATGGTTATTGAGGGCAGCATGAGGCTGCAAGTGGATTGACAAGTGTGACTTTGATTTTTATCTGAAGCTGTAGGATGACCTGCTGGTGAGAGTGGCTGACCCATAGCTAGAAGGGCACAAGTTCACTCGCTGCAACAGCAAATGTGTCTATCCCTGTCAAAGTGTACCTGTTCCAGGCCTCCATGCTCTGACCACCCGGGTGAAATGTGTGCATTTGTATGTTTGTTTCAGAGGGATATGCAAAGAAAGTTCTTACCCTGCATTCAAGTGATGTCGGGTCGTACTTTTCCCCTAGTCGGGAATACGTCACAAATTGGAGAATGTTTCCTTAACTGTTTACACGCATTGCCAGCCTTCTAGGCTAACGTTAGCAATCGAGCTAACGATAGCCTAGCTAGCAAGCAATCTTCGGCTATTTCAGGGGATTATGAATGTAGATACCACAGGAAATCTAATGGCGTAGCACCTTATCAAGGAATATCCATGTCTTTTAAATTTGTACTTGGTGTACTATGTTCCTCTGTGCTCTGTTCAGCCATGTTGGAGAGAATAATTACATCACAACTCAGCCAATTTATGCTGCATCTACAATCTCGATTTCTCCAACTTGATCATCCGACATAATAAGGTGTTCATGTGGCACTTCCTGGACGGAAACTTGTTCAGACAGTAAATCCGACACCACTTGAATGCAGCATTAATTACATTGTATGCTTCATAATCAGCTCTTTTGTACATTTCTCTGTGAGACTACACTGTATAGCTAGCTAGGTTTTTAGATAAATGTCATGCTGGACTTTAATTTCTCACTGTGGTTTTTGCAAATGTAACTGACCAATCGGACCTCATATTTTCCCCCATCAACCCTATAGCAACCACTTCTGTGTGTCATCTGCCATACCCATTGTATAGTCCTTGAGGATGTGTCAAGTGCATCTCTGCAAGCACCACCGAGTTTTTTTTTGCAGCTCTGTGCACAGGCGTCCACTGAAGCAACATTTGCAATTGTTGTATGTCGATTATATGTAAGTGTTCTACAATCGTCATGTCAGAGTCATGATGGCATGTTATCAAATGCCTATATATAGCATAGTATGCACATGTTTGTTAAGGGATAAAAAGCCAGGGTTGTGAGCAATATAAATATATGTTTGGAGCTAGAGCAGACGTGATCCATCACATTTGTGAAGCAAATGCACTTAAGCCCTACACTGTCTTCAATCATTGCCCCGTACAACCAAGAAGGAACAGCTCACCCCACTGATGCTAACTACATTCATGTCAGTGGATTGACAATGCATGGGACCGCATTAGTAATTTTTAGGAATCCTGCAGGCTGTCATCAGGTGAGGCGGTTTGGAAAGAGAACACCTCTAAGCCCACCATCTGCAAACCCAGATAACACCAAGCCATGTGGCAAACAGCAGGGCACTATCAGGTTATCTTGCCTGTGCCCAGTGTATGTGCCTAGGCAGAAAATGGACATGCGGCATGTACATTAGCCCACCATAGGGATGTCTGGGATTGCCTGCTGGTTGATCTTCTGGCTGAGTGGCAGCTTGGTTCAAAAGCTGCAGTCGGCAGCAGGGAACAGAGGGAGCGGTATGTGATGTAAAATGTGAATAGTTAATGAGGACACAGCGGATGCACTGTAGGGCATATCGGTTTTCCCTTCTTTCTATCTCTTCAGAGGCCGACTTGTATTTAGCCACCATGGTGCTGACCACAGGTGCAGGTAATCCGCAGTGCCACACACAGAGTGGGAATGTTTTCTTTCTGACCTCTGTTTACTGCTGTGACTCTTATCACACGAATCTGAGGGAACGCTGTCTACACCACTGGTAAAGCTGAAGTCAAGCTAAGAATAGCCTTAGGGTCTGGAACCGAATATGCATAGTGGTCTACAACAAAATGGTGTTATATGTGCATATATATTTTGTAAAACACATACACTACCAGTCAAATGTTTGGACACACCTGACTGAATGTACTATGTTTTTCACGATCTTAAAGCCATTTTGATCTAAAGGTTTAGGCTATGCTTAAATGCTTGAAATGAGTTTCTTTGACAAATATAAATAGTGAAGTTGATGCCTATGTATGAATTTCTTTCCAAAGCCTTTGCCTTTGCATCAAGGCAAAGGGCGGCTACTTGAAAGAATCTAAAATGTAAGATAGTTTTGATTTGTTTAACACTTTTTTGGTCACTGCATAATTCCATTTGTGTTATTTCATAGTTTTGATGTCTTTACTATTATTCTAAAATGTGGAAAATCGTAAAAATAAAGAAAAATGTGGTGTGTCCAAACTTTTGAATGGTAGTGTATGGTGTGATAAAATGCATCAGCTGACATTTACAGTGGATGTGGGATTAGAGGTGTGCCAGGACATGACCGCAACATTCAACACAATTTCTTTTCATCTCATTCAAGCTATGTTAGTATATTTCAGGGACCTACAGATTAGTAGTTGTATTTTGTAAGTGGTAATGGCGGCCTGGCTTTACATAAGTTCCCAAAACAAACACGGGATCTCATTTACTGCCCTTCATCAGTGAACTGTTGTATGAACAAGCCCTGTGCCTCTCCCACTGCTCAGTAAGTAGGAAGTAGCCTAGAGAAAACCTCCCTTTGTGAGTTGCGTCGTTTCCAGAGGAAAGAAGTATCCAAGCGTGAACCGAGCAGCTGGTTTCATTAACCTCCTGTTCAACCCTGGTGCAGGGGAGTTGTGGGGGCCGCCAACGTAAATGGTAACCTTCTGAATATGCGGCCATATGCATATAATCAGGGACTGCAATGTCGCTGTCAGCCTCTGCCATGTCCATCTCACAGAGGTGGTGGTTCAGGTCGTTCTAGTGGCCCTAGGTAATTACTGTATACATGGGACTGTGTCCGATTTCCTCTGATTCATGGGAATAGTGACACTCCTTTTTCCAAGAAGAGAGAGAAAGTCATTTATGGAGAATGCCACATTTGATACTCTCATTTTTTTCACAATGATGTGAATGGTTATGTCCTAATCCTATGCATTTTTTTTTGTATTTACGTGTATTTCCAACTGTCGTCCTGAGTTTAGAGGAAAGGCCAAAATAATATCCACCTGTATTACCCTCCTGCTACATATTCCACAGCATCATTATCGATATGAAAAGACATTCCTATTGCTAATCTGAAAAGAGAAATAAAAGCGAGTGACCAGCTAATGTGACTTTTGTCTGTTTTCGCTACAGAGGGCAGACTTGGCGGTGGCTCCCCTCACCATCACCTACATGCGTGAAAAAGTCATTGACTTCTCCAAGCCCTTCATGAGCATGGGCATCAGCATCCTGTACCGCAAACCCAACGCCACCAACAATGGCTTCTTCTCCTTCCTCAACCCCATGACCCCCGACATCTGGATCTACATCCTCTTGGCCTACCTGGGTGTTAGCTGTGTCCTGTTTGTCATTGCCAGGTAAGTCCAAAAGTCTCAAACGATGCTTCATGCCCTTCGTAAAGTTGTACACGAGGTATTTCAATTGTCTTAGTAATCGACTCTGTGCTATCGTGCAGGCTGAGACTTGAATTTGATCTTATACGGTATGTTTTGACATGTTTATTTGGATGAGTAGAGTACACTGGCGACTTTCGCAGACTTGAAGTGTTAGCTGGTGGGTAGTGATCAAGGCAGTTATGTCAGCATGGGCTCTCTACAGCCCAGCAGTGGGAGGAGGGATGAGAACAAAACCTCAAGCCGAGTGATAAGCTCCCATTCACTGTGTAATTTCTTGTTTCCTGTGTAATTTCTTTCACAGTGGCAATGCCGCTTTAAACAACCATCATTTTTTGAAATGAGATACCTGCTGAAACAAAAAAGGATTTCATATCTAAATATCATATTGAGCAGTAAAAAACCGCACCTGATGTGCATTTTCATCAGAGTGGGCTTTTAACAGAGGGTTCATTTGCATTTACATAAAAAAAAACATGAAATCCCTGACAGTAATCAGTCATAAAATCATTATGGATGGAGATTATCTGTGTGATTGGCTGAAAAGTGTCTCACTTTTTTTTGTTTTTTTGCTTCATGAACGTCATGGATATCCTGTCAGCATCATTGTCAGTATTTCCTGGTGCTTCTCATGCAAAGTGGTACTTGAGGAAGTTCTGAGAAAGTAGGCTTTGAAAGAAATTGTGGGGTTTGAGAGCAAACAGCTGCACTCCTCAACGCTCAATCTTTGTCTTGAGACCAAACATTTTGGAGTGGCGTCATACAAGTACAAAATCATCTTAAATTGTTGCATCATTTTTGGAGGCCAGCCTAGACAGCTGAAAAGCTGCATGCCTAAAAGTGCATCATATGAGTCTGAAATAGACTGCAGTGAAAGAAAATGGTTACTTTAGCTTAAGTAGATAATTTTATATGTTGGACTGAGGTCTGATGCTATTACAAACAGTATCAGGCAGAAAACACTTAAGCTTTCAGAAGCTCTGCCCTACTATGAAGATTGTGTTGCAAGGTGCGTACAAAAACAACATTTCTTTTTATTTATTTGGCCAGAGACATATTTTAGTCCATAGCTGTAGGTCAATGATATGTGAAATCTATTGTAGCGCTTGCAGCTCTATGAAAAAGAAATAAATCATACCCAACTGTGCTCTAAAAAAAAAAAAAATGGGGAAATAACGGCTGCCCCATATTTGTTCATATCAGTCCAGCCCTTAAAACCAGGGCTGACTTAGAGGATGTGAGGGGAGCAGAAATCTCTTTTGCTTCAATCATTCAATACATAACTCAGAACCTGGAGAATATACATTTGAAAAATTTCGGAGATAAAAATAAGCCGTGGAGTACAGATTAATAGAAGACTTCGGTAACGTGTTGATGTGGATAAGCATTCACGCTCCACTAAGTGTGTAATGATGGCGGTTTCTCTCTGTGTATCCTTATCATCTCAAATAGCAATATAGGGACCAGGTTTCAATTTTCATGGAGTTCAGGTTGCAAGTGTCTGTACTATATCTGCCTGCACACGCAAACCAAGGAAAGTGCTTTTATATTCTCAATACAGGTTAGAATGTAACAATGCGTGGGTTTACTAGCTATGTTTATTTATTTAATTTCTTAGTTATTTAAATTTTCTTAGTGATTCAAATACTGGCCTCACTGCATTTCGGGGACTTATAGAGAGATTTAAAAGCTACCCACTTGTATCGTAGGAGGAATAAAGCTTTGTACTGTAGGAGCAGACAGGAGAATGTGGGCTAAAAGTGTCGCTCTTCATTCAGCTACTTACTGTACATCAGTTTGTGGATCTAAAAATACTGTATTTACAAAGGATCCTTTCTTAGATCCAACTATAACCTTTTTAAAGGAATGTAAATATAGCCAAAATGTCACAATCAGCAACTGTTTGTGATTCAATCAAAATCGGTGATCAAATTAGGTTATAGCCCAATGTCTGACATCTGACTGTCTTTGGGTCATCTTTGCTTTCCACGTCTGTGGCACTAAAATCATAGGAAAAGATAAACAGAAAAATAGAATATGCATAGAATATATCAAATATTTGCATTTCTTATATAAACAAATGCAACAGACAATTTCAACACCAGAATATGTTAAGCAGAATGAGAAGTATGGGCAAAATTGGATTACAGCGTTATTAGGGTGTGTTAAATAACACATTTAATTTGATTATGACTGGCAGGTTAGATTACCAGTTGCATTTTACATTTGGAGTGAGGGTAGAATCAATATAATATTTGCAAATGCAAACATTATGCTTTCTTGCTTTCAGGTATGGATGGCAAGCTGTTTCTAAATCACCTGCTCTGTGTGTAGGCTGTTGTTTAGCAAACAGTTAAGGAAAGTGTTGTTTAGCATGCAGTCTGAAGCAAATATCTTGTGGTCTTGCTTGCCAACATAAGCCTTTTAAAAAATAGCAGAGAGCCAGGGCATTGAATCAGCATTGTTTAAGTGTCTGAATAGAAATTTACCCCTTATCTATCACTTATTATTTGACCATAGCTTTCAATTTAACATTAAAGTAGAACAAAAGGAGATTAAAGTGAAATTAATTGAAATGGTAGGGAGTACTGCATTTGTACCACAACTGAGGGAAACACTTTGAGATGGAAACACTATTCAGTATATTTGACAGTAGCCATTATAATTGCATATGAAACAATGCTTAGGCAAGCCAACATGGGACAAACAGGGTTTCTTATTGTTCATCAGGTCAGATCTCTGATTGGTTACTAAGATCTAAACAAACTAAGATCTAAATGATAAAACTACTTCAAGGATGGTAGTTAAAGACCTAATTATGAAGCAGTTTCAGACTTAACCGTGACGTTCAGTGTCTGAGTGTCTGATTAAAATAGACTGCTGACATATTAGAAAATATTTCTGCAGCATATAATGAGATTGAAGTGTATCTATCTCTTGAACAGTGTAAACTTCAGTGAATTAGGCTATCCAGATTATTGTCACGATGGTCCTTTAGAGCTGAGAATATGCACTCAGTGATTCACGCTATTACATTGCACTATTGTGGATGATTTGATATATTTCTCTGTTTTGGAAAAGAGGGTATCTCTCCAGTCATTCCCACTCTGCACTAACCACATCTCATCAAAGCAACAGATATGCCACATTTCAAGGAGATACTATCTAGAGTCTAAAGGATCCAATTCTATCAGCAGAACACCCAGAATATATGTGAATAGTCAGAAAATGATTTTCACATTTTCAAAATAAATTTCAAAAGGGGAAAGTACTGACATTTAGCATGTTTTATCTTACCATCTGCCTCTGAAAATGACTTGTGTAATAAAGGATTCATGGCGTGCAGCATTTTCAGTGGATGTTACACCAAATGGCAGAGATATGGAAAGAAGCACGCTTTGTGGTTTAATGTGACTTTACTGGGAGTCTTCATGCCTCATATTCTCGCACGACATTTTGATACTTGCCGTCTTGAAAGTGATATTTCTGTGCCAAGTTGGACACCTTGAACTACAAAGCACATGAGAGATGGTTGAGGAGATATGTAAAGGTAAGGTTAAACTAGAGGCATTGAGTTGATTTTAAAACCTTTTCATATGAAGTTTGATATTAAGTTGACAACAAGTTTGTTTTTCACTTTAAAATAACTGCTTCAAAATTGCTGCCAGATACTGACTAGAAGTCCCAACATCAGGAGGTGTGAGGTCATTTTCTTCTCTAGATTTCAGGGTCATGCATTCAAACTCATGTTAATAATTATTGCTTCATAGAGCTGCTGCTGTGGCTTGTTAGAGTTAGCAACGGTTTTATTAGTGTTCAGTCCAAAAAAGCGACTCTAAACTAAAAGCGGGAACTCTAAAATAGAAGAATATGCTACTGCGATTCAATTGTGAGATTTTTTTCTAAGGAGCATGTGGCGTTTTTTTCAGAGGATAAAGAAGACATCATGCTTGCATTTTCTCAGCTCTTATAAGCATCAAGGATTTACAGCAGATTTCAACCTCCCCTCTCGTTCCGCAGGTTCAGTCCGTATGAATGGTATGACGCCCATCCTTGTAACCCCGGATCAGATGTGGTGGAGAACAACTTCACCCTCCTCAACAGCTTCTGGTTTGGAGTAGGTTCCTTGATGCAACAAGGTACGGTGGTGCGCACATCCCCCTTCCCTGTCAAAAACAATACTATCACCCCACCCCCTTTTCCTCTTCACTGCTAGCTTCCACCCTCTGCCTCTTTAACTGACAAGCTACCTGATTTCCATTCCCCGACTGTTTCATAAGACACTTACCTGTCACGAACAACTGGAGAGCTCAGTCTTACATGACAAAAGAAGGCTGTTGTCACCTACCTGCTGTTTAAAAAAGGGAGAGTAGGTGTCAAGCACTTGTCAGAGATTGGCAGGTAAGGAAGGAAAACATTGCTGCGTTTATTTCTCCATAACGCAGTCGCTGGCCCTGCTCAAGAGCATTCTGACTGTTGGGACGAAAAAGGGTAAGTTGGGAACATGTCAGACAAATGCCAGCTGTCAGCCATGCTAGAACTGGCTGGTGTGACTTTGACGTTTACAACGCTTTGCATGCACTGACTGTGACCCATCATGGGGGATCCATATGTCTTGCTCATAACTGTCCACCAAGTACCTGTTCTGTTAAATGTCACTCACATATTGTTTGGATGCATCCTTTTTGGTAATACTAGCCTATATCTGAAACCAGGTTTCAAATGTGTTTATAGCACCTGGACAAAAGAAAAGTGACATTATTTATTCATGTTATTACAGCTTTATGTAAGATATTCAGTTAATATTTAAATCAAACCTTGGCAAGATATAGCCCGTGTGCAGCCAGATGGTTCTCACTGATCCAACCGGTCTAGAAAAAATGGAAATTTCAAGTATAAACTCTCAAATGCAACCCTGCTGCAGTAGAGACGAGGATAGGATAAGAACAAATGCCCTAGTGCTGTTTATGTGCTGGGGCGGTATGCATGATTGGAGTGAGTGAAACTGTCTTGACTTTAAAAACTCCACCTGTTGACACCAAAGGGCTGCGGCAGCCCAGTGTTGTTGTAACTAAGAGAATCTCTGAACAAAATATTTAATTCATGTGTTCACCCATGACAGTTAGAATGTGGATGTACAGCGCACCAGCCTCGAGTCGGTTGATGCTTGTTTGATTTCTAACGTACTGCCAGCTGTACGAGCACCTAAGAAAAGTGATTTCAGCAAGAGAAGAAGAAGAAAAGTGACACAAGTGATTTCAGCAAGAGAAGATATTGTGAATGCTACACAAAACGTATGGTTTATAAAACATAAACCATACAGAAATACCTTTATTTGAACTGGAACATGAACTTTTGAGTGTAGTTGTAAAATAATATTCATCTATGGCATGGTGAATTCTTGATGTGGTGCCCCATGAAAAATAAATGCCCAACCCTCATCTATGTTACTTATGACATAATTGCAAAATGGTGTGCCACTGTATCAATTCTTCAAATTTAGTTTAATTAGATAGTTATTACATTTTAGCTATATTAAAACAGAGTTGCCATTTGGCTATATTAAGTCAAGTTTTGCTGGTAAGCTGGTTGTTTTCTACTGCATGCTAGCGCACACACACACACACACACACACACACACACACACACACACTTGTCTTTTACCACAAAACAGTGAAGTGAGTGGTAATCACACTGATCTATTGTGATAAATAGTTGGCAGGTACACTGACACAAATACACAGATACACAAATGAACTCACTACGACTAAAATATTACACACTGCAGTAGGCCTGTACTGTATTTGCTTATCAACTGTTTTGAATAAAGCTTCAGGCTCATGCAGGAGCTTTCAATTTTGTTGAGATTCTCAGATAGATATTAGTTAGAGGAGATTAACACTGAAATTCAGCAATCAAATACTGTAGGCTTTTGCTGTAACCTTTAACAGTTCATTATGTACTGAAGAAATGTTATGTCCCAACAGCCAGTAATTAGAGGCAAAAGTTTTTCCTGCCCCTTTAGCTGTGATAAAACATGTTTGTACTGTTCAATAGATAATGAATTGAAGAAGATTAAATATGTTGAGAAAGACCATTGATATTTTCTAAATATGAGTACATTTTCTGTTCCACATCTACTATATATACATTTACTGTATACTCCTATACTTCACTCTGTCTTGACTATACTACACTGCTATAAAAAAAAAATATTAGTGTAATGGCTCAAACAACCATTTAAATTACTAGATTACCCAATACCTAGGGATCTAAATGTAGACATTATAGCTATAGATAACATGGCTTTTGTGGATTTTATTCAATTAGAATAGTTTACCTAATTTAGACTTAGCCATTCTCCTAAATGTATACTGCTATATATAACAAGCAGTAACATTTTACTGTCACCCTGTTGCTTTCGACACACGTATATAAAATGTATTACCTAACACACCAGTAGCTTTAATTTTACCTTTTGAAAAAGCTGTGAATAACCAAAGGAAGGTTAGCAGGAGGATATTGTTCATGCAAAGAGGTTTTCACTTGCCTCGTGTCCCCTTAAAGGGAAACGTAAGCAAATGAAGGCCCAGAAATAACGTAATGAAGTCAACTGGGGAAGAAATAGACCCGAGTAATAAAATGTTTAACCTCAATGTAACAAGACAAATCAAGGAGGCTTAGTGAGACTCGGCGGTGGATCTTTGCCCGTAAGGATAGCAAACACATTCAGCAATTCATTAAGCGCAGAAGCTCGGCAGCGCTCTTGTGAAACTGCATGGTAGCTCTGCCAATTTGCCGGTGCGAGCGGAGGCTACGAGTGTGGCACCAGTGTGCCGGGAGGGAGAGGGGAGGGAGAATCAAAACAGAATGAGCTAGTTAGTAGCCTATATTATCAAGCTAAACGGGGAATTCGTCGTTGTAATTCTTACCATGGCTCTCAGTGTTGTCTGTCAATGCTTAAGCCCTAGTGTTTGTCATATTTAGCCGATTGAAGCTGCTACTAATCAGCTCTTATTAATATTCCCAGAATGCAATCTTACACATTGGCATATTGGAGTTAATATGAGATTCATATATCTTCACAATCTGTGTTCTAGCAGGTTTTGGTATAAGTAGAATGTAAATGTGACATATACTATTCTTTATATTTTGTATTACTGTTTACACATGATTTTTACATTGAGTGTCGTAAAATATCTTAACAGCGATTATACATTTTTCACAATTATAGAATAGACCGTTTGACTGGATGTTTTGCAGTCTAATTCTGACTCTGTGGCGCCCATTTCTACCTACATGGTGCAAATATTTGCACGGAGGTATATTTTGTCTGTGTCATATAAACAGACACCCTATGCTTGTCTGCCAAACACGGTGACAGCAGCTGAGAAGGAAGCCATTTTCTTGACATGCTTAAAATGCAAATGGACATGTTTGAGGAGATCCAAAAAAAAATCTACCAGCTTGTCTGTGGGAGGGAGGTGTCACAGACAGCACAAAGAACACAAAATATGAAGAGGTGCAAAAGCAAACACCTTGTGTACTTCAAAAGCGTTCCTGGGGGTCTCAGTAGGCTTTTGCTCACAGCAAACATATGTCTGATCATTTCCCATAAATTGGTTTCCATATAAAACAATTTTTGAAAGTGCTTTTGATTTGACTCTCATTCTCAACGACGTTAATCCTTCATTTTCTAAAATACATGTTTCTACTCTAAATAAAACCATGGTTTTGAGTCTAGAAGTCTGTTTTCTTGATTTGTTACCTGCACCAAGATGCAAGAACTACAGCAATCTGTGATAGCATCCTGTCTGCGTTCAAGAAACTAGAGTTGTGACTTTGCTCCTTTTTGTGATTCAGAGCAAGATTTACCTGCATTGGAATAAACATTTTCGTTTACCAGTTTTATTATTTAAAAGCAATTAATAACCAGTAAGAGCCTCAAGCATTGAAAATGAGTTTTTGTGTGATGACTCCATAGAGAGAATGCTAAGTGCAGGTAATGATTCTCATGGGAAGGCCTGGTTCTCTCATGTTAAGTCGAGGCATTGCTAGTGGGGGAAAAACACTCCAGAAAACCAGGGCATCACTTTTAGCACAATGCACTGTTCAATCCACAGAGAGTAACTTTTTTTTTTTCCTTACTGACAATTCAAAAAGCATCATTAGAAGCTAAAGATTTTGTTCATTTATTCAAATGAGAATATCAGTGTCAGACTTCTTAATGATCCTCCCCTATGGAATTTATGCCCCAGTATTATAGTTATTTGTCATTAACTCTGGTTTTATTTTTTACAACTAGACTAAAGGCGTAATTATTATAACTGTTTATTAACCTTGCTATTGCACATATTCACAAATGTTTGCTGTGAGAAACTAGAAACACACACACAGGAAATGTAAACAGTATGTGAAATAGTACAATGCATTTTTACTGTTTTAAGTTCAGTGGACATGAAGTCTAAAACACTAACAAATCTGCCCTTGTTAACTGGGAATATTGTCAAAAAGTAGAATGGAAATGGAAAGCCTCAAAACTCCAGTGCACCTTGATATATCAATCATAAGATTGCTTGAGAAGATGTAATTCAGAGGTTGAAAATATAAGATCACATTGTTTCTCAGACCTTATCAAAAATAACTATTACATTACATTACATTTAGCAGATGCTTTTCTCCAAAGCGACTTACAATAAGTGCATTTTGTCAACAGTAGTGAAACCAACTGTGCATCACAGTCTTCATCAGAACCAGCAAAATTCAAGGGTAGGCTACTTCTTAAAGTGATTAGACGTACCACAGATGCTCTCTCTAGTGCCAGTACTGAACCCTCTTCTGAGGAATGTGAAGAATATTTAAGGTTCCTTGTAAACCAAATCGTCAATATTTGCAGATCACCCCAGTGCACATCTCCTCACAGGTTGCTGCCTCACTAGATACATTTGATAATGCCTCTGCAGATTAATGAAGACCATAGCCGAGACAAATGTCCTCTACCTCTTCCCTTGATATTCTGCCCACTGTACACTGTATAATTGTCCATACACCGTAACCAGTAGTGTAGTTGTAAATAAAAAGGTGGATAAACATAAGGAAAATAACCACCAATATAAAGAAAAATATATTATATTTTCAGAGACAAAATAGCTTTTCCAAACTCTATCCTCATATAACTTACATCAGTTTGATACTACTTACGATGATCTATACTATGAATTTATCTCGTAAGATTTATTTCAAGTTAAAAAGGTGAGTAAACTTCATCCCACAAATAAAACAAGTAAACTGACTTTGCACTGGCATTCTCCCTGCCCACATTAAGAATACTATTTTTTAACCTCTTTTTAAGAAACCTGTTCCTGACCCTCATTCTCTAAACAATTGCAGACTGATCTCTAACTTGCCATTTAAGTCCAGGATTTTGGAAAATTAAAAAAATAGTTGCTAACCAATTACTTACTTTTATGAACAGTAATGGTCTCTTTGAGAAGGTTAAATCTGGGTTTAGAGGTCTTCATAGCACTGAGACAACTCTTACAGTGATGAATGCTTTCAATGCAGGAAAATCCTCTGTTTTAATTGTCCAAGATCTTAGTTTAGTTTTTAACACAGTTAATCATTCTGTCCTACTTGAGCATCTCAAACATTGGGTTGACATCTCTGGTGCTGCTTGTCTGGTTTTCCTTTGATCTGCAGGATATAACTTTCCCTGCTGCTGCTGGCGAGTCCAGGTCATCAAAAAAGTTACAGCACAAGTTATCTGTTGTGTCCCCCAGGGGTCTATTCTGGATCCACTCCTTTTTTCCATATATATATGCTACCCTTTGGTCATATACTGTAATTTACAACCATAAAGTTAGGTTCCATTACCCAGCTGTAAACCCAAGTGATGTGAAGCAGATGGCCACTTTACATAACTGTTTTCTGGATATTCAAAGCTATAGGTGATTTCTTACAACTGAATAATATTTCCTAAGTTATGATTATTGGGCCCACTGTTAGTTACTGTTAGTGCTTAACTGCCAAACCATCTTGGTCCGCTCTCTACTAAAGTAGCTTCACTTCATCGGCTACCAGTGCAATTACAGCTTGATTTTAAAATGTTATTGATTAGCTTCAAAGTATGTTTTGGTGTAGCGCCTTGCTACATTTCTGAGCTTTTAACCCCTTATGAGCCCAAGCGCACCCTGAGATCCTCCTGCAGTGCTGTTTTGGTTGTTCCACAGTCTAGGCTGAAGGGTGATCAAGCTTTCTCCATCAGTGCCCTTATACTCTGGAACAGAGTAAATACTGAAAATACTCTCAACTCAAGTAGTACGCAAAAATGTGTCGTTCATACACAACAACCTGGCACTAGTCTTCAGATTTCCAATATTTCTTTGCAGGTGCCATGAAAGCAAGATTCTCCACTGCAGACAGAGGCTGCTGTCTTACCTTAACCAAACTCTTACTATAAATAATTTCTAATTTCATTTTTGCCCCAACCGTTATTGTGAAATTAATAAATAAATAAAAATGCTACCTGCCCTTCACCAATGTATATGTTAGTCTACACCAAATTTGAGCTTATGATGTAGTCTACATTAATACCTTATGCCTTACACAGTCAGCTATTTGGCACTGTTCTAAGCAGATCCCAGGGAATTGGCCTACAATGCCAAAATGTGTGGTTTATGAGCCTGCAAATTCAGTAAATATTTACTGAAATTACCTCAACAGGTGAAAACAATTGACCTATAATAGTCAGCTGGGAGTATATTACACACTAGCCTACATCCACAAGGCAGCCTTTCAGTCACAGCTCTACTGAAATGGCAGCATTACAAAGAAAATATAGAAGTATACAGTATACTAGCCAACATTTTTTATGCTTGCATTTACTTGAATTATGGTCTACATTCTGTTTTATTCTTAATTATTCTGTGCATTGGCCCTTTGTGTTTTTCTTTTTTCTTCCTTATCCAGTTATCTTGTAAAACACTCAGTTTTGTAAATCTTATTATTATTATTGTAAGTCTATGCTTTCCTGGGCCTGCACACTTAATTTGTGTCTATTTTGCCATGAGTCAAATCCCAGTGTGTCAGCAATCTTTGTACTCCAATATTTTCCCATAACAGTTTTAGTCTAAGTTCACTAGCTACTGCAGTCGTATGAATAGCAGCAGTACTGCAGTCAGTGAGATAGATGTGTTGTTGTTGACTGAAATAGTATCAATATCTTCTACCCTGAGAAGACATTCATATTTCGTTGGCTTACAAGATATGAGTCCTTCTTCAAGGAAATGTATAGCATACTGACACCGTTTTATTTCCTTGGCACTATATGACCAATCTGCTTTTTGTATTTATTAGAGTGTTCTGGTGCAATGCCATATACTGTTCCCTGCTGACGACAGCATTTTATAGTGTGGAATTCAATTGAGTTCCCAGTTGTTTCAGTTCTTTTCTAATGCAACCAGAGGAGGGATCTGCATCTTCCCTCTTTGAAGTCATATTGAATTAAGGAATGGTACTGTCTCCCCTTGTTTTCAACCATGTAGAGCCTTTGTCAAACCACAAAGGACAAATCCAATCAAATTTGGTAGGGGAGGTTAAAGAGCTGACCACTCTGCCCCCCTTCTGTGGGCTTGTTACTCTTCAGAATTGCCCTCATAAATCTTCTCAGTAAAGTAACGGAGTGCACAAAGCACAAGGGTATTTTAAAGGTTGTCAGAGATGAGATATAAAGTAACTTTAACACCAGTCAGAGAGCCATTGTAAACATAATATTACTCGACTAAGGACCACTCAAAGTCAAGGCTGATGCAGAGGTGCGCTGTCAGTCAGACTAGGTACTATATCCTGATTTGTCTTTTTCCCTGTTGTTTTTTATACATCATTTGATGCTTGGTTTGTAATATGCATTGCTGTTAGTGTGTACATCCAGTTAACTTGATGACCGAAGAAATTACATGCTCGAAATTTGTGTGAATTACATGTTACATGCTAAAAAGATCCGATGTAGAAAAATCTACGCAGGCCTTTGATGAATTAGCATTGCTTGATTGCTTGTATAGCCACTGCATTGTACTGAAAAGTGTGATTCTTGGTCATCAATATCTGATCTGCTGTTTCACATCCACTATTAATGTTGTTTTCACAGATCGACTTGTATGTCCGCTGGTTCGCCAAAACCAAAATTTCAGATAGAAGATACAGTAGAAGAGTAGGTCATTTAGTAGTAGCAAGCTGTTAACAGTGTGAATAGTCCTGGACAGTCACCTCTTTGAAGAGTATGAATAAAGGCTTTTACAGAGAATGTCTGAATGGTAAGCTATCTTCCATGTGAAGGTGATGATGTGTAAATGCAGCAAACACAGGATTTTTGTTGTCAAAACCTTGTACTAGAGACCATTGAGAGAGAATTGGCTTAATTTATATTTGAGGATCATTTGAATTTCCCTGCTTTTATGGCTTTTGACACATTAACTTTTCACTTAAAACATATTTTGTTATTGGTTTAACTTAGATCAAGAAGCAATACAAAATTATAGTCTCCCAAAAAAATATAGTCTTCTGCCACTTATGGAGCTTGATAGACAGGTGTAAAGGCTTGCGTGAATTGAGAAGCAGTGATTCCTGATGTAGAAATCTGAGAAAGTTCCTTAAATGTTTCACTGATCTGCCTAATCTGGTTTCCTAGGCTACTTTCCCCTCTGACAATGCACCTAGATTAACACCAAGGCAATTCCAACAACATTAGCAGGTTCATGTACAAAAGTGCAAACAATCTTGCATCAGTATTTGTTACATTCAGTTACAGTTTTGGCGGGACAGTTTTATATATTTAACGGCTCAACAGTCTCTCTCTTTGTGTTCCACACAGGCTCGGAGCTGATGCCCAAAGCCTTGTCCACCAGGATCATCGGTGGGATCTGGTGGTTTTTCACCCTCATCATCATTTCATCCTACACGGCCAACCTAGCAGCCTTTCTCACTGTGGAGAGAATGGACTCACCTGTGGACTCCGCTGACGACATCGCCAAGCAGACCAAGATCGAATATGGTGTTGTCAAAGATGGTGCAACCATGTCTTTCTTCAAGGTATAATACAGATAACAAGACAGAGCTATGAATTTCCTATTAAAAACTAAAAGATCAATTACGGAAGGAATTATGCAGATTTAATAACTCACAACAATATTGTCCCTTAATTTGATTCCATCACTTATTTTACACAGTGTGAAAGCAGCCTTTATAGCTGAAGCATGCTGAGTACAAACACATTATACTGTTGTAAAACTTATGTGTTAAGAAATGAGGCAAGATGTGGAATCTTAAGTTTTTAGTTGACTTTTCAAAAAACTTTTTTTCTTTCTATTCAGTAGGCCTATGTTTCCCAAGGAAAAAAAAAATCAATACCATTCAACAAAAGATATTTTTTATATATATTTCCAGTTAGATCTTAATTCCCACAGCAAAGGCAAATTCTTCAGCTTCTCCACTTCTCTACACTGTTTGATGTGTTCCTCCATAATGATTTTTTTATTCCAAAGTTTCAGCGTTTGCCTGCAGGGTCTTTGACTTTATTTTATTATTTTGAGTCTTGCCTCAGATGCTGCTGCTGCTGTGGTGCTGAATAACACATGTAACAGAGTTACAGTTTCTCCGAGTAAGAAAATGAAAACATTGCACATTTCTATTGAAAAGAGGGAGTCCATAAGTTTATGACATTCAATAGCTAGAGAAAAAAAAATTTTCATCCAGGGCATCTCACTGCCCCAGTTTTTATGCCCCAAAAAATTCATAGTTGAGTATTTCATAAATACTGTATGTTTTAATGTTGAGTGTGTATTTGAGGATCTCCCTGCCTTCATTATGTAATTGGGGCGTAGGCCTTTTGCTGATACCTCTGCAGTATGTACATCTGAAAGAATAGTGGTGTCTTGGAATTGCACTCCATTGTGTTTATTCATAAAATCCCCAAGTTGCCAGTCACAACAATATATAGGATTGCTTTCATCTGAAACCAAATTTTTCATTTTATTGCACTCCATAAAACGAAGATATTCAAGGATGACACTGTGTTCTTTCCTCTGATGACTGTAGCTGTGTGCCTGGATCCAACTCATCTCTTTCACCTTTTGAAAATAAATTAACTTTCACTTCTTTTCAGTAACTATCTAAAGGGAACTTATTTTAGTCCATTATATTTACTTTCATGAATTCTAGTTGTGATTGTGGCATTATTAATGGGAGGAGACACAGGTGTCTAATTACCTCATCAGAGTTGCGAGGCTCAAGTGCCCTCTGTTCCTCCTCGCTTTGACAGGGAGGGCTAACGAGGTTGACTCGATGAGGCAGATGAGGGAAGTGATAAATGCTGAGGAGGTTGGGGAATAGCTATAGAGGCTTTACAGTTGTGTCACAAATCTACTAGCAACCACGACTGGCACCATCACGGAGGTCCATTGGAGAACTGGATGTGTGCAAATAATGGCTACGTATATAACAACCAAGCTAGAATAAGAGAGATATCTTTAAAAGATTGTTGTGTGTGGTTGTAGGTCAGTTAAAAGTGAATGGTCTGATAAGATAGTTTGCTTCTAAATTTAGGTTACTGTGACACAGTAAACTGTCTTTTCTTTAGCCCTAGTCTCGAGTTGTAGCTTGAGAAGAGTCTGCTCTGTTAACCTAAATAAATGGCTGTTTTTGTTATCTAGCCACCAGGCTAGCTATCTAAACACAAAATGGATCATTTCGCCATTGATACATCTGATCCATCTGATCCATCTGATCGATTCTAAACATACTTGGCCATCTTAACAGAACAGTTAAGATGGCCAAGTACGTTTAGAAACGCAATCCGCTGCCACTGTTGCCCAAGAGTTGAGGACCTCCAATATGGCTGCCAGAGAGTGTGCTGCATTACCTGACAGCCTTCTATAGAGGAGCTGTGTTTCTGTGAAATCACAAAGTAGCTATCGGCTGCTCAAAAAATTGTTAGAAGGCGCTAGATGAGGTTAAATGGTAATTTGCATATTTGCTGAAGCCCCCCACGCTTAGCGGAGGAAGGGGCTACAATGTGTATGGGAAGCGCTGTGGATCATCAGACCTCCTTGGATAAGACATGCAAGTAGCATATATAGGCACCAGCTGTACCAATTTGGTACAGCTGATGTACATTAAGATTTCCACTAGATTTGTTGCTAGTTGCATTTTAGAAATAAAGTTGTCAAGTGGGGTCGACCGAAGTTGGCAACACTGGGCATCTCCCGCTGTTATGTTTCAAAATAACCATATTATCTCCCATTTGAACCACCAGAACTGCATCCACTGGAATTGCACATAACAATGGAGGACTGCTGATAATAGTATCTTTCACAATTTGAAATGCCTTATGGTCCTGAGATAGTAATTATCTAGGATTAGACATGGTATAAATGTGACCCTCTTATAAAATTGCATGAAATACCACATAGCCTGATGCAAGACTAATGGAGAGGGACTCTATTATTACTGTCTCACTAGTACTTATGACAAGAATAGATGTGTGCAAAGCTTTAATCTGTGGTACTATCTGGTGACCATGAATATCTATAGGACTAATCATATAAATCTACTTGGTCACTGACTAAAGGATCTTGAAGATTCTTAAAAGCTGTGAGTGTACAACTAGTGTCATTTGACAGATTTACCAGTTCAAGTATTCAAGCATTGACTATTTATCATCAGTTACTTTTTCCTTACCAGCAGCAAGGGAGACTGTTCAAGTGAGTTCTTTAACAGGCTATTTTCATCCTTTGCAGAAATCTAAAGTTTCTACTTTTGAGAAGATGTGGGCCTTTATGAGTAGCAAGCCAAGCACATCACTGGTGAAGTCTATTGAAGATGGAATTCAGAGGGTGCTGAAGTCAGACTATGCCCTCCTGATGGAGTCCACCACTATCGATTACATCACCAGGCGGAACTGTAACCTGACACAGGTGGGAGGGATCATTGACAGCAAAGGCTATGGAATCGGCACTCCCCTTGGTAAGACCTGAGGACCTGCAAATGACTATAGTACACTCCCAAAAGTCAAAAGTTTGGACACACACATTTTTCTTAATTTTTACTATTTTTCACATTTTAGAATAGTAGTAAAGACATCAAAACTATGAAATAACACAAATGGAATTATGCAGTGACCAAATCAAAACTATCTTATATTTTAGATTCTTTAAAGTAGCCGCCCTTTGCCTTGATGGAAAGGCAAAGGCTTTGGAAAGAAATTCATACATAGGCATCAACTTCACTATTTATATTTGTCTAAAAACAAATTTCAAGCATTTAAGCATAAGAGTTTATATCTAAATGGCTTTAAGATAATGAAAAGCATAGTGCATTCACTCAGGTGTGTCCAACTTTTGACTGGTAGTGTATATTAATAATTAATATGAGGCTACCAAGCAAAGTCCTTTTCGTGACTTGGGATGTGTATGTGTGTGTGTGTGTGTGTGTGTGCGTGTGCGTGCGTGTGCGCATTGCCTTAGAGGGAGGGGTAGTGGGGGTTCTGAGACGATGCAACGCAAGACTTTTTTTTTTCACTACTGCCGAGATAATATACCATAACATGTTTATTCTTGTGAAATTCTCCCTAAGTCACATAAAGCCCTAATATCACAGAATCCAGCTGGCATTTCATCCAGAGTAAAGCAGACCTTTTGTTGCTTGCAGGCTCCCCTTACAGGGACAAAATCACCATAGCCATCCTCAGCATCTTGGAGGACGGGCGCCTGCACATGCTGAAGGAGAAATGGTGGAGCGGGAGCAGCTGCCTGGATGAAGAGCGTCGCGAGACCGGCCCCATGGGTATCCAGAACCTGGGTGGTATATTCATCGTGCTGGCATCAGGCCTAGTGCTCTCTGTTTTTGTGGCGATTGCTGAATTCATCTACAAGCTAAGGAAGACAGCAGAACGTGAGCAGGTAGATGTCCCCATAAATCACATCCAGAATGCCATATCTCTTCATCTGCTTTTTAATCTGTGGTTTAGAGGGACGAAACATGAATTAAACATTAATTCAATTACACTAGGATTTTAGTTCATTTTAATCCCACTCTTAGCAATGAAGTTGCTAACCATGCCTATTTTGTTATGATACTTTTCCACATAGCCTCTAAACCAAAGCTGTGCTCTGTTCATGGCTTTTAGTTCAAACATGTTATAAAAGGATTTACATGCCTTTGGCTAATCCCTATGAGTACTTGGCCATAACACCACAACATTTACTTATTTTAACAAGCATAATTGCAAATTGGAGCATAGAGAATTAATCCGTTATTAGTCATTGCAGATGTCAGAATAGCATGAACCCTTTACTGTTGTAAATCACTAATTTGAGTCATGCAACTAAGTGTGTTGTTGCATGCATTCTCATGTACTGTAGGTAATGGGGGAGAATGCACTTGTGTTCACTCTTTCTGACACAGCAGCAATAATGAACCGTATGCAGGCTGCATGTGGTGGTGTGATTTGACATTGCTGACAGCCACAGATGCACACGCACACACACACAACACACACACACACGAACATGAACACAACATGAATGTTCTGTTCTAATGTGTTTTGCACTCTTGGACTGTCGACACTCTCTGCTGTCAGACCAATTTAAAGCTAAGGCATTTACCCCCCGTCCCTCTTCCCCTCTTCTCCTTCTCGCTCCCCTCCCCTCATCCTCCCTTTTTGCCCAGAGGTCTTTGTGCAGTGCCATGGTGGACGAGATCAGACTGTCGTTCACCTGCGAGAGGCGGGTGAAACACAAGCCTCAGCCTCCGGTCATGGTGAAGACGGATGCGGTGATCAACATGCACGCCTACAACGACCGACGACTCCCGGGAAAGGACAACATGAGCTGCAGCACTGGGATGACGCCCGTGTTCCCGTGACAATGTGCTCCCCCCAGGGAAAGAGCCTCCTGAGTAACGTGTCAGGGGCGGTGCCAGAGACAAGAGACAATGGCATAGACGGGATCACCAGATTCACCATAAACCACAGCGACATGGGGACACTAACAAAACATGGGCAACTCAAAATGGCAGCATCAGCTACACAGGTATGACAACATTCACCATTATATTCCAAAACCACAGAGGTAAAAGAAATATTTGGGGGAGGTTCTGGGAATTTTTTCCATTCCTGAGAAAGGAAACAGCATACCCAAATAATCCGTTTCAAGTCTGATGTTTACGTGCGCAACACAAAAACACAAGAAATTACACTAGATTCAAGGAATCCTCAATCAATGACAAAGACACTGGAATTTTATTGGAAAATATGGACTGAAGTAAGAAAAAAGGCTTTGTTGAGCATGGCAATAAACGACAGATAGACGAGGAGGACAAGGGGGAGCAGTTTTCATTGGAGATCAGTTTTGCCACACAGCACATCAAAATTATTATATCAAGTTCTTACCACTTTCCTTTTCTATTGAGTTACGCAAACTCCTGAATGGCCTTTGACAGCAGAAAATAATGTTACCTCAAACCTGTTGTCCAGGCTTGAATGGGTGTCTTTGAGTAATAAGCTACAGCATAAGACGGAGGACATTTTTGAAAGCGTGGCTCGGACTATGGGACATCTATGATAAGACGTAGGGATGCTTATTCAGTATCCGCAGTATTGTTATTGGTGGAAACCCATAGCGGGACACTATTGTTCAACAACAAATAGAAGTGTGTTGAAGATATGTAATCCATTACATTGTTGCACAGAGGGATTTAATCAATGATGCAAGGCAAAGTTTGAATGAGGAGACATTTAAAAAATAAGAGATTCCATATGTTGTACCATCTTGGTATGGGATTAGATTTATCTGAGCAGGAGTACGTTTTATGTTGGCCTATGTCAAAATGATTTTGTACATGGTTAAATTTAAAATCAATTAAAATATTAATTGCCAAAGATTTCCCCGTTCAATACAACTATACACAGTATGGGCCAAGACTGCTCACTTAACGTTTTAGAGAGTGCGAGCTGAGAGGGAGTACTCTTCTTGTGCTCAGTGCGAAGTCAATTGGAGTGGTTTAAATGGGACTATAAAAGGATCTCGCGAAACTTAACACTTTTTCCAACCATGCAGGGTAATGTGTATCCAACGTAAATTGTATTTGGCACAGAGTCATGGCATTGTATTTGCTGTTGTTTCGATCCATCTCGCCTCAAAGTATTATTATGAAAACTGTAATGTGAAAAACATTGCAAAAAGAATAAAAAAATAAAAATAAAATAAAAAATCAAATGGATGAACTTCCTGATCCAATGCCTTTCTTGGAACATAACTTTGGTCCCACGTAATTAAAAAAAAAGCATAATCATGAAACACTGAATATTTATATGAATCTATTAAAAAGTTAAAGCTCCCTTTTAAAACATTATGCTGATTACTAACTTGACACAACACTGCTCATAACAAAGACAATACATGATTGCATCAGCTTTGACTGTGCTTTATGTGTGTCCTTAAAAATTGGTAGCATGTGCACACTGTTCAAAAACACGTATCTACAGTATGACATGGAAGGCATTAGATCAGGTATTTCCCATTACTTCTTAGTTTAGTAGTGAATTGTGAGGCACAGAGACAAAGGGCAAGAGACTGTGACCTTAAAACTGAAGTGCATTTTTAAAGTGCATTTAATTGTGACATGTATCCATTGAACTGCGTGCTGGTCTTTGTCCACGTGTGGCTACAGGACCATTGAATGTCCCTAGTATTTGAACACCGTTGAGTTATTTCATTTTCCAGGCGTGATCTAGAAGCTTTTTGGCACCATACTGCTTCTTGGTTGTTTTATCATTATGAAAACTGAGCAAGGGGTTGGCTTTAAATGAGCAAAGAGAGTCATTGTAGGTTATAGCTCTGACTAGCAAGACACATGCTTTTTTTCTGTTTAATTTCCTAATGTGCACAGAGATAGAGATTATTGAGTGAATCAACACTTCTAGTGTGAACATGCTGAAAGATAGTGTGGTGAGTTAGACAGAAGACAGATGTCTGCTGATTCTGTGTGTTTTTGTTGACGTTAATGCCTATTAAGTAACTGTATATCTTCAACAAGTATCATGCTGTAGGAAGATTCGAGGAGTCTGTGAGCTGCTGTCACCTGGGAGCTGAGTGGACAGCAAACCTCTGTGAGGTTTCTATTGTTGATACAATGTCGAGACAAAAATCTTGGGCTCCACATTAATGAAAAACTATCTATGATTCAAGAGAACTCCAATCTGTAAAACTTATCATTGGTTTGGTAGAGATTCATTGTATAAATGTTTATCGATTCCCTTCTGCAAAGTAGAGTATGTAGATAAGATGAGCAGGAGAAAATGTATTTTGCTAAATTTATACTGTTAAATAAATTTTGTTCACAGTCAAATATGTTATAGATGCTATTTATTTCATTAGAGAGGTCACTTTAACCTACTTCCCCACCTCCCCCCAGTTCCACAGCCCCAGACCTTGTTTATTTATTTAATGGCAATGCATTATATTATAGTATATTGGATTACTATCATCAAGAAGGGGAAATATATGTAAATCTTCTTTTATCATGGCTAATATATTTCTACGAGGTGAACATGACATTGTAATCTTGAGCTCCCCAAGAATTTAGGGGTCACCCCCTTAGAGTAGGGTTTATTTGATATAGCTGGATCTTTACTTCTCTTAAATCCCCATTAGGACCTGGCCTGAAGTATGGCTGGCTGATACGTGGTTATACTATATTACTTTTACCCTCATGTGTAGCTTTTGATGCAGGTGATTCAAAGACTCAAGTTTGCTTGTATTCCACTTCTGTAATATGTGAGAATAACTGAAAATGACATCATTATCAAAATTAGTTGGAATTACAACAGGGTTTCTGATTTGGCTGATTCAGTCAGTTTGGTTACTGAATATATCCATCTTTTTTATAAATTAATGTGAATAATGTCATTTTACACAAAATTGTATGAAATGTGAGAGAAACGTAATGCAAAATGTAAGCTACATAACCTGTGTTCCATTAGCAGTGTGTGATATGAGTTTTGATTTTCCGACAGTCACAGCGGTATGCCTTTTTATGTATACCTTTTCTTTTCAGTTGCACAGCTTCTATCATTTGGCAGAAAACCTCTCAAACAATACAATGAATATGTTGGTGCCAACCAGGGTTTTCTTTGTGGACATGCAGAATTTCTATGAATATAGTTTTTGTAAGGTTTTGTAAAAAAAAAAAAAAAAAGATTTTGTTTTCCTAGTAACTGTATGTGTTAAGAGAACATTAGAATAACCAACATCCGAGTAAAACATGGGGAAATTCAAAATATTATAGAGAAGCTATTGAATTATTTTCTTTTTAACACACTGTGAATAATTCAATTGTACAGTTTGCTGTATGGGTTATATGAAGTTTTAAATAAAAAATACAAACTATTTATATCTCCTGTTGAACTACTGATTGATTGGTTCGATGTTATCATGTCACAAACATTTTTTTCCCGGTAATATCACTTATATCAGATTAGATTTGATTAGATTCGATTCAATTAGATTAAATGAAATTTAAATGATCCTGTGGGGAAATTGGGTCATCGCAGCACTACAAAATAAGATACTAAGACAAATACTAGTAATAGGTAATGAAGATAATAAAAACAAAATGTACAGCAAGTAATTAAAACAACCAAATATATTGGAAAATAATGCAGCAAATAACAAATAGAGATGAGGACACAGCATCATCATTGACAGATTTACAGATTGAAACAGATGTGCAGTGTGCAGTGCTAGTGATCCTGTCAGACAACAGATGGGAGAACTAGAAATGTGTCCAGGCATGCAAACATGCATAATCCACTATCACATACATCACAAAATACCTTAAACCCACAGTTAATATTAACTAAACTCTTTATGGTTTAGACTTAATGAACTGCAGCAAATATCAGTAACACTGGATATTAAACACTTCTAAATTATTACCAATTTATTACCAATATATTAGGTTGTTTTCACTGGTCTGTTTGTCTGTTTGTAAGCAAGATATCTCAAAAAGTTACAAACGGATTTGTCTGGAATTTGGTGGACAGATAGCCCTTGGCCCAAGGATCAGTTCATTAGATTTAGGAGGTGATCCATATCTGACATTTCCACTATTAGACTATTTTCGTTTTTTAGTCATAATTACCATGCTGCGTTCATGTGCTGGTGAGAAAGTACGACATCCAGGACTTCCAAGTCGGAATTTTGTTGGAAAATCAAGCCCCGGAATAAACGATAAACTAGTTTAAACATAATTAATTATATATTGACGATGTTGATGATAATGATTACTCCACAACTATTATTATGCACAACTTTGTCATAAGTCATTTCTTACATTATTTCAAACATTTTAAGAACAAACGATTGGCAAACGGCTTCTGAAAATGCCATTCATTTCAATCAGTGGATCTGGAAATGACGACACTTGAGAGGACTGTGGAAATGATGAAAAATTGGGACACCATTTTATGACTACATGTACAAAGCAACCCATATTATTTTTGAGATAAGTGATTTTGTGAAAACTGCATTTTTGCAAAATGTAAAGTTTTGGTTTGTCATTTGCACTTTTTTATCTAAGCATATCTCAGTACCTTAGTGGAGGCAAAAGAAATCAGCATCCCACTTATTAAATTATAAATATTGAATCTAAACTGAAATATTCCTGAGACTTGAATTGGCTCTGAGGAAATGTCTAAGATGTTAAGATGTACTTCGATAGAGAGTGCATCTCTATATTGGATTTCAATGAGCTATGTAAATAGATGCTAGTTCCCTAACAGCTCCATTAAGTGAATGTGGATGCTAACTTTTCGATAATTAATGCTGTAATGACCTAATTACAAATACTGATTTGGGAGGTCTATCCTGACCTGCTATGAATTAGCACTACAGTTTTTAAATAATATAAATAATGTAGGGCTTTATTCATTCACTGTGTTATATTAAACAGCATTAAGAAAAGGGGAAAGTAAATCAGTCATTTTAGTGAACACTTGCTCATTCTGATGCAAACTTTCGAAGCAATTCAGACACTTTGCTGCCATTTGTCATACAAATTCATCCACACTAACAGGAATGTCTCTTTGATGTCATTTTCCATACGCGCTCACTCGTCCACACACAGTGAGGCATGAGTACACCGGGATATAAAAGACTAGATGGTGTGCGCGTGTATGTGCGTGTATGTGAATCTATTGTGGTCAGTGACTGGCTAATGCATGGGGCACCTCTGTGTGCTGAAAAGATAAATGGAGAAGCCTTTGAAGACTCCCATCTGCAACATTTTCATCTGAGAGTGGAGTACCTGGAGAGACACACTGAGTGATAGTCTGTCTATCTCTGTCTCTCTACGTATTGGAAATGATTCAACAAGAAGAACATGGAATGGGCTCTTTTTGCATACTTATCATCACAATATTACATAAGAAGAAAGCAAAAGTACACTGTCAGGCCAGGATTTTATGTTAGGCCTTTTTTTTTGAGTCCACAAATGCAAAACAACATGTCTGTTATGGCTGCTGCATGGTATGGCTGCTGAGCTCTCTCTCACACAAAACATTAAGGTAGTGCTAATCCATAGAGAGAGGGAAAGGAATAAAAGAATGAATGTATGTGCGCACACAAACACATGCGCTTCAATTGGTGTTTGTGGAGTAATGTGTGTCATGATTGCGAGCTAGCCAACAGACTGCGACAGAGAGAGAGATTAACCTTGCTGGCGTTGAGATGGCAGACGTGCGTGTTAAAAAAGCAGGGGAAACCCCAGGCCATGGCGCTGAGGAGCAGCGGGCGCATAATGAGCGATGGGCAGGGGCCTTGCGCCTAATGGGAAGATTTATTATCTCTCACTATCAATTAATCCCTTCGGACAGGCTGGGGCCAGCAGGAGCGCATCAGGAGTATGTAAAAGAGAAAGAGAGAGAGAGAGAGAGAGAGAGAGAGAGAGAGAGAGAGAGAGAGAAAGAGAGAGAGAGAGGAAGGATGGGAGCCAGCCAGATGAAGAGAGAGATGTGAAGGGACATGAGAGGTAGAGGGAGCGGAATGAGCAGCGGGGCGAAATGAAAAAAGATGGGGTGAGAATAGGAAAAGGCCAAGGAGAATGAGGGAATGATTGGAGGATAATACCCACAAAGATTTGAGAGCCGTGCAGAAAGTAAAGGTAAAAGATGAGCAATGGGTTAAAAGTGAATAATGAAAACGTGAAGAAAGAGGAGTGATTAGTAATAAGATATGAGGGAAGGAAGACAATGCATGAAATAGATGATAGAGAAATAAAAGGGAGAGCAAGAAATGTGTGAAAATGCAGTAGATAAAGAGAAACCAAGACGTCTATGACAGACTCAGGGAGCATAAAACAGAATTTGGGAGAATGATACAACACTATGAGCTACTTAGATTAACTAGAAGTTGAGCTTGAAAACTTGTTGGAGAGGTGGTGCAGTAATTTAGATAACAATCTCTGGAAGTAGGTCAAGGAAAATAGACTATTTTAAGAACAGAGCCTTACACCATTTTGACAATCAACTATACAGTTATTAAATGCATTTTAATGAAGGGAATCAGTCTATTCAAAGGAAATTGTATGTGGTGAAGTTCAATCATGTTAGGGGAGCTTTTAAGAGAGAGGAAGGTTTTTTTTATGATGGAAAATCTCTGTTTGATTTAATCTTAATGGGCTTAAACCTAATGTAAAACCATAAACTATTTATCTAGAGTGATTTTACATAGTGGGCCTTGTGGTATGAATAACTTGTGCAATGAATATGACATTAAGGCACTGCAATGCTGTAGAAACACCTTTTTTTTTTACAGATTTATTCTCATATTCTCATTTAATTTCAGATTTATTCTCACATTTTTTGTGCTGTAGGTACATATAATGTAGGTGAAGTGCTCTATGGAAAAAATACAACCTAAAGCTGTTCACTGACCTCAAGCGTCTTTGCCATTATGGAGACTGCTTCGGTCTGTTGCTCATGCATGCCAGTAGCAGTGTTTTCACTCTGATGGCAGATGTCCAGACCAGCGCTCTTTTTGATGACCTTGACAGGGCCGTCAGTGGGTGATGTTCTGCTTGACACTCCAGGGCGATGTGCTGGAGCCCGATAGCTGTGCATCATCGACCCGTTTGAGGGTGAATGAATGCCCGACCCGTGCCATGCCCATCTCTGTGGACCCATAGGGTGAGAGACCCATCTTAGCTGAAGCTGCACCAGAGGATTGGCTTGATAAAGGGGCCAGTACGCGCTGAACCTTAACATAGGCCGTGGCATCATCCGAGCAAACCGAAGCCCCTCCAGGAATACCCGGAGATGTAGCCTTGAAGGATGCAGCTAAAACAAGATTGCTCTCGCTGGCATCCAAGGGACGCAGGTAGGTATCACCTTCCATGTTAAACACAAAGAGCAGAGGGTGCATTGCAAACATGGGCCTGGAAAGTTAACTTAAAAGGATGAAAAGTTCTTGACTTGAAGTTCTTGAAGTGCTGGAAAGTGTGTTTTAGATCATGAAAGAGCAAACATTTTGTGGCGTAAAATCAAAATCCTACTACTAGCCCACAGCTCCAAAGAGAAATCCTGAGAAACATCATATGGATATTTTAGAGAGCGAGAACTTAGACATGACTTTGAGGATTTTAATGCTGATTTTTCCCCCATTTTTTTCCCATTTCAATTTGTAGGCACTGTGCCAGAACTGCAATGCAAGACTAATAGAAGGTGGCTAAAACTGTCCATCCCAATAACATTTATAACGATGAACGATTAATGAGTGTGTAATTACAGTACACCATAGTGCTCTAATGAAGAGGTACCACAGAGGGAATACTCATGCATATTCTACTGGCCATAATGAGCTTGGCATTACATGTATCGTGTCTGTACAGGGAGACACCATATGGTAGAATGTTGGAATAAGAGACAAAGCCATTGTTTAGTCCAGACCCATCTCTTTCATTGCAAATCACTGACACCACACAGTATCAGAGCTTTATCTTCAGACCATCATGTTGAATTATCCATTTGACTTTAGGTGAAACAGCTTGATAGAGACATTGCCCGTGAAATGCCTTAGTGACTTGCTCTTTCTGTACTCTGTCTTTGACCCCGATTATGACTGGAATAAAGGCACTTCATGAATATAAAATACAGTACTGAATGAAAGGCAATTTCGTCCTTTGTATACAAAATAACAGTCTTGAGCATTTTATGTAGAATAGTGTATGTCCTCAGGAATTAACTGTGCTTATACAGTTTAATAGCAGTGTTGTACACTCAGTGGCCACTCTATTAGGTACACCTCTCCATTTATACAAACAGCTCGCACCTCCAGACAGTGAGTCACGTTTAAATAAAACAAGTATAAAGCACACAGCAGAGTCTAAAGGCTCAATTACTGTTTGACTAAATGTTAAAATGGGCAAGATACATTGAACTTTGAACATGCCATTGCCACAACATTGCCATGAGCATGCAAATCATCGTACAACAGTGGTGTGCAGAAGGGCATCTCAGAATACACAAGTCAGCGAACCATGCAGTGGATAGGCGACACCAGTTAAGAACAAGATGAAGCTACAGTGAGCACATGATAACCAAAATTGAATGATTAATCCTGGTTTGTGTTGCAACATGCTGATAGCAGGGTGAGAATTGGGCGTAAACAATATGAATCCAACAGTACAGGCTGCTGCTGGTTGTGTAACGGTATGGGGAATGTTATCTTGGCACAAATTAAGCACTTAAGTACCAATGGGGCATCATTTGAACGCCACAATGTTCCTAAACATTGTTGCTGCGCAGGTGCATCCCTTGATGGCCCTTTGTCAAATGGATACTCCCAGCAGGATGATGCACCATGTCACAAAACACACATCGTCTCAAGATGGGTCCAGGAACATGACAGTGAATTTGCTTTACTCCAATGGCCTGCGCAGTCCCTATGGATCTCAACCCAAAAGATCACCCTTGGGATGAGGTGGACTGAGATGTTGGCAGCATGAATGTGCTGCTGACATTTCTGCGGTAACTGTATGACGCTATCAAGTCAGCATAGACCGGGATCCCAATGGAAGGTTTCCAAAAAAAAAAATCAGGCTGTTCTGGAGGAAAGAAAGAGGGTCCTACCTGGTACTGGCTATGTGTACCTAATAAAGTGGCCACGGAGTGTATGTTTTTTTTGAGATTTGGATTTGTTGTGCAAGGCAGGTTTTGCTCACCATCAAACAGGAACTTCAGATCTCTTTGCTCATTTCTACCTGAGGAGATACTGTCAGTGTTTTATCCCAAGGTTGCTTGCTGCCTACAGCAAGACTGTTTGATGTTCGCCCAGGACCAGACTCCGTTCTGTTCCACAGGGGGATGAGGTTCACCAGCAGATGATTTGCTATTCTCTATCAAACTCTATCCTTACATTTCAATCCTTCATCTTGGGGAGCAGCCAATACATCTAGTAGTATGCTTTCATGTAAACCTCCCTAAAATTTGGGTACAACAAACGAGTGGTGGGTAAGATAAAATATCAAGACTGTACAAAGGCAGTGTTTACCAATAACAGTTTGACTTAGCCTTGACCGTTTTGGGTGGATGGGTTTGTGCTGGCTTCTCTGCACTGCTTTGTCAGTTGTGAGCTGAAGCACATATTCAGACTTGGCTATCAATAGACACCATGGTTTTCCTTTATACTTGTGTTTACTGTAAAATTAACTTAAGCATGACAAGTTTAATGGGGGTCCCACGTTTTGCTTTAACTACACTAGGGACAAGTCTACTATTTTGGTTTACTATTGTAAAGAGCAGGTAATTATGCTAACAGCTAAATTGCAGCATTCCTTTTGAACAGGTTCTCTTTGCCTCCTCAGTATAACAGAGATACTCTTTAGTGATGGAAACAGGACAGTCTCTCTCTCTCCCCCTCTCTCGCCTATAAGAGGACGTTATATGGTCTGTCCACAGGGAAGGAGCTAGAGGGCGTCTGGCTGGCTGGGGGAAAGTTTATGGGCTGTGAAGGCCAATTTGAGCAGCCTGCAGATGGAGTCCAAAACCGCCATGTCACCTTCCTCCCTCTATCACTCTCTATAAGAACCTTGAAGAAAACAATATCACCAAGGAAACAAAGCTCCTGCTCAAAACGGTTTGACAACTGGGGAGGTAGTGACACAGTTTTGTGTATCGTAAGATGCTCATTAATATTAAATAAGGAAGTGACAGTTGGAGGGACTTGGCATAGTGTCTTGGCACCTCATGTGGGCTTGCCAGTGATGGCTGGGTGCTTTGTTTAACCCAATATGTGGTGTTTAAGCCAAAGAACAGCTGCTTTAGACCTCTAAGGGCTTGCTGGTAAGCAGTATCAGGATAAACTGAGCACACTATGACAACATAGTATCACGTATCAATACACACTGAGAACATTGTGAATGTTACAGAAAGGTAATACGTGTGCTACTCTTACTGTTTGTCTAAAGCTTTATGGAAATCTTACCTATTCCATTTGCTTAGACAAACCTACATGTAATTATGATGGAGACTTTTATAATTTAAGAGCATTTGGCTTACATCTTTTTTCAGACAATAACCTAACATCCTTTGAACGGTACATCCATTTCAAACATGCAGTTGTAAACAAAGCCAAACACTTAATGTAGCAGTAAAATGCATTATTAAAACATGTGCGTCTCACTGTAGGTATTTATGGCAGCTGATGGCTGACTTTGGTTGTGCTAGGCTGGTTTTAATAGCCACACAATGCTACAAAAATGTTAATGTGTAGCCACTGAAAATAATAATTTATGTACCATCGTGCAATACGTTTGTGGCCCCTTGTTGCCTGTGTTTGTGAGATAGGTCAAATGTGAAGTCATGTTTAATTGCAGAGCATTATTGCTCAATGAGGCTTTGTCAATGCAAGCTAGTGTCTCAGATATAAAAGATAAAGTGACAGTACCTGTAGCTGTGCATAAATGAGGTTGTGTATCACCTTTCTGGGTGACATGGAATAACTGGAAGAACATTCAATCTTTGATTAGTCCAGCTCACAAACAGCTAACTGGGAGATATAGTTCATAATCCGAGGGAGCACTCAAACAACTCCTGTTAGTTGAATTGGATGAAAACACCAACAGTTTTTGGGATATTCCTAAGGTGTTAAATGAAGGGGGTCAGAATTAATATGTGACATGCGAGGGACCTGCAGAGTTATTTGCTTGAAGTCCCCAAAATCACTCAAGTCAGACTTCGATGAAAAGCCACCGGTTTTGGGAGAGGATCTAGGACCCCCACACACACACACTCCCCTGTGCTGCAATTTCTCGCCTTTGACTTCTCCAACTAAAAGGCCGTTAGGAAATGGTGTTTGGCAAGAAGCGAGTGGCACAGGCGCCGGTGACGGTTTGTGCCGTTGCATATGGGAAGTCCTTCAAAGTCAGCCGTCGTGCCGCAGGCAGCATTCTAATGAGGTCATCAATAACCTGCAACAGCTGCTCAGAAAGAGAGACCTCATCTGTTGAGCTCTAGCTACCAGTGACTCTACTCTAACTGAACAAACAGCTCCGAAATAATGAGAGGAAATTCTGTGGAACACACACCAGTACTTTACTTGGTGCCATTAATTGGTAGGACTGCAGTAGATTTAAAAGTGAAAGTAAACGTGAAAGTGACAAAGAAGGCTGTGAGTAAACCCTCAGGGATTGTCACTTAGTTCACTGTGATGCTTTTGGTAGAATGAGCCTGTCAAAACAACAGCCATTCATAGTCAACTATTACTCCAGACTAGAAGAATTGGTTGGTTTCTGGTCTGCTGTTTGCTGGCTATATGAAAAGGCCAGAGTGACCTTCTGGTTTTGATACTGGAGGCAAAATTTGGATGGATGACTTCTGGTCCTTGATTTTCTCCCCCCCCCCCCCCCCCCCCCCCCCCCCCCCAAACATGCTATTGTGGGCTGTTGTCTGTCTTGTTGTGTTGTACAGCAATGGTTTTCACCAGCATTGTATGGTTGACCCCTCCTTCTCGCCCACTTCTCCATCTCTCTGTTGGAGAGACTGTACACTCATCTGTTTGTGTGACATTTGCAGCATGGCACCTGTAACATACAGGACTCTTCTTTTGCCTCTGCAGCTGTCTCAGAAGGAACAGGAGCAAGGACAGCAACATCTCTCTCTCTCTCTCTCTCTCTCTCTCTCTCTATCTATCTATCTATCTATCTATCTGTCTCCCTCCCTCTTCTCTCCTCCATATCTTTCACTTGTAACACTCCCACTGGCAAAACAAACAGGCTTGTTATGGATTTAGCCCAGATCATGTTTGGACAAAGCAACACTGAGACACACGTGCAACTCTGCTTGCCAGTAACAAAATATGTCCACCAGCCCACTTAGAGAGCCTTGCTAGGGAATACGGTTTGTGTTTTATGAATATCTTGGTTGAACTCACGATTACACCCTGAGCTATTGTTATGCTTGCCAGAGGGGCATGTGCTGATGATGTAGTAGGGTTTCCATAGGTAGCCTACTTGTTAATCTGCACATGTTTGACATGCCTGTAGTAGAGAGGTCAAATGTGATTCTGTGGTCTCAAAAACAAGAAAAAAATAACTAAATTATACATTAAAATTCAACGGTACAGCCAATCTTTCCTTTAACTGTAGGCCTACTGTCCACTTTTATTTGATAGACTACTGTCATATCTTCCTGTTTTCATCCCAACCGGTACTCGCTAGTCAAACATGAGCTTTTACTATTTGTGAAGAAAATTGTATTGTCTATACTAATACACTATTGATTAATACTTAAACAACCATACATGGTAAAACAATGCCCTATTAAAATGCCCATGCATCACTTTGACTGAGTGGACTGTTGAGTACACCTTGACATTCTAAAATGAGAAATAGCACAGTAGTAGTCTTTCATTCCTAAATTATATTTTACAACTGTAATAAAAGCAAAACAGCTTGGCTACATGTGTTAGGCTAAAACCAATTGTGCCCCCTCTAAAATCTGTCAATTCAATATACTTTATTACCTTTTTCTGTCTTGTGGTTTATTTAATATACAGACATACTGTAGATGTTTGAGTGCAGCCTCAATAAGTCTATCAGATTATAATATTGATGAATTTAAATTAAGCAAGCACATTGGTTTATTGCAACAGATTTATTAACTTGTATGCTTTATGTAGACCGCCAAGCCTACCATCGTTATTTGCTTAGCCAATTAATATGCTGTGTACAACACAGAGCAAGATTGATTACACATTAAGATACATTTATTCATTTGTCATCTATGATCACTCTTAACAAAGCAGGGAATTGGTACCAATGATGCTGGAAACGGTACACAGCTGGAGTGCAAAAATCCATAAGCATACCTTATGGGGCTGTTAACTGAATGTGAGCAGTTTGAGACTTTGTTGTGATAAAGTGGGTCTCAAACTAGGTGCACTGGCCCATAGTTTTATACACAGCCATGGGCATCATTTGGGGATGGCAAGGTATCAGATGAAACCCACATTTCCTAGAGAATACAGAAGACTGGAAGTGCTCCAAATTTCCGAGTTTCACTGAATGTAGCATAAATCTCCCACATCGGTAACGTGTTCATTTCATCAGCAAACGCGCAAATTCTTGTCTGACAGGCGACTACTCTGCACCAGAGGAGGAGTGGAAGTCTCAGTTGGTGTGCGTGAATAGCCCGAGTAAGTGCTTTTATCCTAAAAAAAAAAAAAAAATCCACTTTGTGCTGATTACTTCAACGATTTACATTTTTACTTTTTAGAACACTTCTAACCGTAGCTAGCTAGCGACCTCACCTGTTATACGTTAACGTACACCCACTGGTTTACACTTGCCAATGTTTGCTAGGTTTGCTAGGTCTAGCTAGGTCCAGCTAGCTAGCTAACTATCGTAGGTCTTATTTGAAAGGTTAAACATAAGCCATATGTATGACTTGGAAAACACTGTTGCTGGTGGAATATTGACCAGAAAACCCAAGTCTTCAGAAATGGATGGAAAGAGAGGGAAAAGAGAGAAGAGGGGACTTTTTTTTTTGAAGGGTTTTTTTCCCCCCAGAAATGGTCAGTGTGTTTGTTCAACCATGTTGACAAATGGTGTGCTAACTCTGTGTCATAACATTTTATTTACGCTTCAGTTAGGGTATGAATGTATGAATGTTTTTATTAAAAAAATCTAATCTAATCCAACACACTCTTTAGAACATATTTAACTTGCATCTTGTAGAGTTCAACTGAGCCACATTGCCTCTGGTCAGCCCAGTGCAACCAAACACTCAGCATCAGGGCAGTGCAGACCAGCGCTAGACCAGACCAGTCCAGCAGCAGAACGTAAGTACTGTAAATTTTGTGATTTTTGGGATTTGTGATTTTTAACTTTTATATGACCATAGACAGCAGGATCAGCTGCCACGTCAACCCTATACAATGCTCTGTGCTGTGGCAGGTCAGGGTTAAGTTAGGTCCAAGTTGGCATAAACAAATAATACACATATACATGAGTATAGCATTATTGTTGTGGCTGTAGCCTTAGATAATCTCCTTCATAAATCATTAAATTGAGTGTTTCATGACAGGCAACCGGCAATTACTTCCACCCCACCCCCTTTCTGGTTGTGACCCCCAAGACTTGGGACTCAATTTGAACCCTGTGTACAAGAATGAGATGATGCAAATGCGATCAACCACAACTGTCCGTTACAGGAAATGATATGATGTGAATGCAGCATCAGTGTATTTGAGTTTTCTACTTGCTAACTAGCTAAAAACACATTTAGTACTGCAACTTAAGTTTCAGGCCATGGATAATCGGAAATTGGATGTAGGTCTCATTGCAGTGTGAGTGGTATTGTGTTGAAAGAGCATGTTTTCATTGCTTTTTGGGTTTGACTCTTTTTGGGTTTGTAGTTGAACTTTTGCCAAAGCGCAGGCAAAGCCAATGGAATTTGTACAGACTGCTTCAAAAGGTTTTGTGACCCGCCCTCAACAACCCAACCTAGGTAGTTTCAGTGCATGCTTGTCCGTGAATAATGTCAGAAGCTGAATGTTCCATGTGATCACTGCCTTAACCTAACCATAACCAAATTGTTTTAGTTGCCTAACCATAACCAATCCTCAGCAGCCCCATTAAAAAATCTTTGGTAACAGATCTGAAATTAAAGTTCAGTTGTATTGAAAATATCTGAGATCAAAGTTCAGTCATAATGTTTCAACTGGACAATGTAGTCGGGATTTTTTCCTTTCAAAGTTGCCGCTGCTGAGTACTGTATTGTGTTAAGCAGTGAGCATTGGAGTGTATTGTGTCCGTCAAGCTAACAGTCAGCTGAGTCGAATTCCTGCCCCTCCTCATGTCACTGGTGCTCTGGTAGAAGAGATTCAGCTGTGGACGTTTCTTTGGTGATTGGCAATGATGTGGTCTAAATCAATTCTAGACCAAGTAATATGTCAGCTATAGGAAATTGTTTTGCGTTTGCTTTACTGAATAGTAACATTTTTTCAACAACTATGATGTTTGACTTTATTTTTCAGACTTTTTCATTGGTTTTCAAAGTGTAGATTAGTTTGTCCATGTATTACTGAAATATGGGATGAAAGTCCTATATACTCCTAGATATTTGCATTTGTAGTCTTTCACTGTAGCAATGAAAATGAAGACTTTTTGATTACAGACAGCAATGGAATTAATTCCATCATTTCGCTTAAATATGCTAAGATATAGTAATGCATACCCTTTGAAGTCTACATGATAGAAACATGCGGTAGGGCTTTTCAATAGAAAATACTCTTTTTTACTGTTTTCCAAATGCTGACTGCTCACTTTTTCACATCATAACTTTATTTTGTCCATCTTCTTCACTTTCTCCCTTTCTCTCAGAGAGAGAAAAGGTTTTGAGACCCGCCCTCAAGAGAGAGAAGACACCGGTAAGTTGATATTTGTGCTTCTCTGTTGATATTATGTAAATATGACCATCTACAGTGTGTTTCCATTGTGCCTTTTTATGAAATATACGCTGGCGTGCTGAGAAACTAGACTAGATGCCGAAACTATCGCTGCTAATGGCGAGCCACAAGCTCCGCTCTGCGCCGTGGCCGGTGTGTGAACAGTCCAACCAGTATCATGGGCACCAAAAGGAAGTGGGCTATGCTTTGTGGGCATTCTGCGTCCGGTCTGAACCAGGCCGCTGTTGCTCGTGCTGCACTTTGCTGTATGTAACCATTAAAATCCATTCTCTACCGGTACAAACGATATAGCCAAATCCATATTGCGGCACATATTTCTACTGGTGTACCATTTATACCGTTTATACTACCCACTGCTAACATGGGGTTTGGATACATTTTTCAAATTAAATCCTCTGTCATTTAAATAAAATAAATTGATCCTTGAATGAAATAAGGGATATACAGGTGGACATCCTACTTATTGTTTGTTGGACTTCTTCGTTGTAAATAGGCTTAAGCCTTTGTTGCTAAGTGTTAACATGTAGGTTGTTAAGTTGGAATAATGAGCTATTACTGATGATTTGATGATTTTATTTCATATTTATTTTTCAGTTTTATTTTCATTTGCCTATATTGTCATGGCTGGTAAGCATGCAACTAGTACTAAGGTAGTTCACTTGTTTTAAATGTACATCACTGTTCATCACACATCACACTTACCATTTGCTCTTTTTAATCCTTTTACTCTTTCAAGTTTTGACTCTAGGAGCTAGATATATCCTTGAATTGTGAGTAGGCCTAGCTGTGACGTTGGGCAATGTGAGTAAATTTTTTGATAAGACCTTTTTTCTCTGTAGTTGTGCCAAGATGGCTCACATGCAGAAGCAAGTAGGGAGGTGGTAGAAGGATTTGGAAGAGGTTATATCTAAGGCTCACTTGTGGTAGGGCACACTAAGGGTGGCAGTACGGGTTCAGCAGATGCTGCTGGAGCGTGGCCACACAGTCACAGCTCAGATATGGAGGCCCTAATTCCGGGTTATAATTACTAAGAAAAAAGCAGTAGCTGATACCAGCCTCACCATGCTACTAATATTAATTCAAACTGTTATATAGAGTTGAAAAAAATGCACTGAGTCAAAGGTTTCTCCTCTCATGGTACATTCATGCACCATGTAATTCTGCCATTAGTGTTAGTGTGCAGTCAACAATGAGGATATCCATCTTTTCTGAGCATTAGATTCCCCCAACCCCCCCACCCCATTCTATGGGTTTCATTATAATGGTTTTCTAGCATCAATGTACCTCATCTGTCAATTAATCACCTTGATTACAACTTTATTTACTTACTGGAATCTATTTAGTGCTGCCCGTCCTCTTGAAAATGGTGTATTACTCTTATTGATGGACTAATTTCTGTAAACTGCTTGTGTTCCCCCTAATTGTCCCCACTGATTAATTTTCAGCATTCTGTCACAAATGTCTCCTTCATTTAGCTTGCACATTCATTTCAGTATGCACTTCTGTCAGCCTTGTTAAATTTATGACAATGGACAGTAAGGCCATTCTATCCAGCCTCAGCTTGTAGCTTAAAGGAAAATGCCACCCTAAAACACTGTTAACAAGTAAAGAACAGCGTAGCTGTTACGGATGGATACCATGTAAATGCTTCCACCTCAAGTGGCATGCTTTGTTGCCATAGAAGCCTGATTCAATGTGCAATTATTAATGGTCACATTAATGAGTGTGAGAGGTGTGAGAGGGGAAGGGGAAGTGTTCAATGTTGTGATGTGCCTTCCTTTCATATGTTAGCTGTACTGTGCCAATGTGGTTAGGTTTATGGTGTACTTTGTCTTGGTTGATTTAAAGTGAAATGGAATTTTTCAACTGGTATGTGCGTAATTTGTGTTTCAAATGATGGCAAGGGGATCCTCTCTCTCAATGCATGTTAAGTAGGACACTTGGTCCAGTCATTCCATCATCAGTTGGTAATAACCAGATTGGGGCACCTCCCCAGTTTCTGTTCAGAATGCAGTGAGTCTACAGCTAACGGTTAGCTTTACAACCCACGTGTCAATACATTAGCTAACTAGCTGTGCGAATATATAAATATTAGGTGAATGCATTCCTCTTGGTTAAAAATAGTTAACAATAACTTTCTGCTGATTCCGCAAGAATTATCTACAAGCCCCGATTTCGCTGCTGTTTGGGAGGAGGTTGTTGCGGTGGGGCTGGGCTAAACCATTTCATGCACACAGGTGTGGTGTTCCACAAGGTGTTACATTACACATGGCTCCACCGTATGATTTCAGTGTAAGTTGTTAATAGTTATTTTTACTAACGATCATCAGTAATATTAATACTTGGATACATCATTTTTGCAAATATATATAGCAAACAACAAATTCTATGTCAAATTTGGAGTTGCCTGTCAGCCCTGAGGAGCTTGGATTTTTCCTACAGTGTCACTCGACTGAAACATTTACCTTGATGCACCAGTGGGCAGGTTGGATTCGTCACCTGTTTTCCACCCACACACACTCTGACCACTGACTCCAAAGGCACCAAGTCAACTTTTCACAGTTTGCATTAACCTCAATGACACATTGTACTTTTGCATTAACCTCAATGACAACTTGTAGACCCCATATACCTTACGGCATCCACCCTAAAAACAGCCATGGGCAATGTACCTTGCGTTCCTGGGTCCATTTTGTTGTTTGGTGGTGCATTTTTTTATACCTGTGGCAGTGGCCAAATATAGACGACGTCACGTCATGTCGAGATATTTCCAGAGCAGCCACAATGGAGTTTGATAGAACATTTTTCAGCTATCTAAAACTTCAGAGGTAAACGTCAGGTTTTGGTGTCAGTCCCTCAGAATCAAAGAGCAAGGGCTTCAGACTCACCAGACTCACCAGACTCACCATTTTCCGCCAGCATTCAACAATCATACAGGGAGAAATTCATCATCCACCAATTTCTCCACTGATAGTCCATAATAGTCCGTAATACAGTACAGCTGCAAGACATGTTTGCATTTTGAATATGGGGTGCAACTCTTGCTTTTTCTTGACTGGAAAAACGGACTCTCTTGCCGTTACTAATCTATCGCTATTATTACTAAGTACGCTCTCCAGCTACACGCCAAACGGCTGGATGCAGCAAGTCCAGGCGAGTTGATTAGGGGCTGTTGAAAGGCATTCTGGGAAATGTAGGAAATCACTAACTGAAGCAGAAGTAGACCAGGCAGGTTGAGGGAACACAAAGGTAAATACTTAAATACTTCTATCACAAAATAACGCATAAATAAATAATGCATTAAACATCACAGATTGATGATATATAAAAGTGTAAGAGATTAAGTTAGGCAGGAAAGGATATCTTAGATGAGACATTGGACACATTTGAGCAGGCAAAAGTGAATGTAACATGCAGTCTGACCTCTCCTTGTCCTCTTGGTAACTTCAGCAATAGTTAACATCATAATGCTGCTATTTATGGCACCTGTTAAATAAGGCAATATCTCAGGATCGATTTTGCTGCCGCTCGCTCTCCCCTTTGGCTCTCTCTTCCAACACACGTTGGATTTGATAACTCAAGCTCTATTGATTTTTCTATAAGCAAAAATAGTCTGCACAGAGGCATAAACAACAAATATTGGTTGTGTCCACATGCTTTTTTGAAGCTCAGTTTTTTTGTGTGGAAACTGCAACTTTATCAAAATCCTTATATATACATATAGAAACCCTGTTGATACATTTTGTCAAACAATATCAGTCAAGTTAAAATCTTCAAGTACATTTTTCATTTTCAGGAAGAATTTATGCAATCTTGTTCCACAGTTCTACAGGCTTAAGGCATGACACTGGAAACAATGTCAGCCCTGCAACTGAAAGCCTGCAGTGTATGCCATACATCTTGTTGATGGGGGGAGGTGGGGGCAATATGCTTTCGGAGGGATGAAGCTGATAGAATATTGAGATGATATACAGGGAGATTCCTGCCCAGACACAAATGGAAATACACAGAATGCAACAAATGAAGAAAATTTAATGGTATGGCAGCATTTGGAAAGGTCTTGTGGGAAGGAAGAAAAAAAAATCTGGAGGGAAGACGGAGAGAGAGGGACCATAACATTCAAATGGCAGATAGGGATCTAGCTTTCTGAGTTTGGGGGGGGGGGGGAGTAATGGATTTCTGTGCCTGGTGTGATTAAGAGGCTGTACTAAACCTGTGATAATGTGCTGATATCTGCTGGGAGCTGCTTGACGCTGGCTGATCGTAATCAGTGGACCCAGGATAGTTGAGTAGCCGCTCACCTCTTTGCAGCACTCAACTGGCCCTACATGTCTGGTGTGGTTACACCTTGAGAAACACACTCTTTCCACAGTCTCCAGCAATTAAAACAATACAGTGCTGACTTGCAAAATTATGGGCAATAATTGTGCTAGGTTTTAAGTATTTCTTATTAAGGGTCATAGAATGCCTGTGAATTTACCATGTTGTATATCATCCAATGCGATGCAGTGCAAACACAAGAAACACTTAGTTTATGTCATGATGTTTGAGAGTAGGCTCCATTAGCAAGTACCACTTGGAAAGCATTGGCAAAGCAAAACTTTTAGCTTCATGGAGTAAACGAAGGCTCTAGTGCATTAAACACTGCTGATATTCTTATGCCATGGTCCTTAGGTTTCACTGTGCCGTTGCGCATCTTAATTTTAATCTTAATCAATGTTCCGTGCTCTAATGAGAACACTGGTTTTTACACGCCTGTTGGCCTGCCAGATCAGGATGTACTAAAAGTGATTAGACTCTTATTACCCTTTGGAAGGTAAGAACTTGCCTCTAGCACCATAACACAGCAACCCCAACTCGTGCTGCAACTCTACCCATGCAATTGCTGTGGCAATGGAACAAATATAATTTTATTTTGTAAAGGAATGCCACTCTGATGAGCCAGGATGCCAATTTGAAAGGGCCACAAAAACCTTGAGTAGGGCTTATTCAATACAACACCTGTGGAAATATGACTCTTGTCAATTTATTCCATACTGTCATTACTACTTAACTGGTCCTGTGGGACTCCTTTACTGTGGAATAACAAGTCCTTCCATCTCAACACCATATGTCCTGGTGTCCCCAGGGAAGATGCCTCCGGCTGCCCAGATTCTTTTTATTCGCTGACAGTTCTAGGCAGAAGAAGCCTGACAGCTATATGTTGTACCACTAAGATGGATCAGGATGAGGTACTAAGGTGCCACTGCCGGATCATTAGCAATGGCAACATGTTCTTATTGTCTGAAAGGCTTTGAGGCGAGGAGAACCTGTGTCAGTAGAGAAGGATAGGATGAGGATCGACACCTGGCTTATATCTTTTACAACACACCCATTCTTATGCTTTTACATTTGATCATTGACTATAAAAATTCACAAATACAGAATGAGATCTTGAATGATTAACCTTGTTCATGATCTTGTGAAATTTTTCTGTCTGATTTATCTTGGACTATGCGGCCTTACATAAAACATAATAAAGCATAATAGATTTATCGTGACATATTCCATAGCCATGTCTTTGACGGTACTGAAACCCTGAGGTATTAATGCTGCCATTATCATGGCGGGACCTAAAACGTGTTTCACAATCCTACAAATGACACTCCATGGAGAATCACTGTCAATGTTGATTAATGTTAATGGTGCTGCATGGTGTTTTCACCATGTAAAGAGTCAATCTTTCAAATATGCATTCATATTGAGGTGGCCTGGATATTTTGAGACTGTCTGTAGCTAATCACCTTATCTGCCCCAGAGTAGGACCTGATAGATAAATGTTTGAGATGAAACGCATTCCACTTTGGGCCTGTTCTAGATAGCATACTAGAAAGTAGGGATGGGTCATAATTTTCGAATTTTTGAATAGTCATTAAATTATAAATAATTGAATAGTTTATGCGACTATCGTCTTGTCTTAAAAAGTATATTTTCCCTTGTTTTTACCGGCGCCTCTATCGGGGCTAATCGGACTAGGTAGCTGGCTTAGCTAGCTAGCTCTATGCTAACGTCCGCCTATATAGCTTGCTAGTAGTAAATAGCCATGGCTTGATTAGCCCCGAACCGGTCCTTCTCTCGTTTTAACGCTCTCGGTTCGGGGCTAATCAAGCCATAGCTATTTAGTCGGACTAGGTAGCTGGCTTAGCTAGCTACCTAGTGGGGGGGGTGATCTTCAAAGAATGGTCGAATAGTTCCCAGTGAATATCGAATAGTACTTTTGCTTGAAATGCCCGTCCCTACTAGAAAGATAATACTACGATAAAAGCATGGAAAACCCAGCACAGTTGCATCACCTCTTTGAGAATTAACCGTTTTTGAGCAACTGAAAGTACCAGTACTCAGACGGAATGCATTTTTCATGCTACTTTATTGCAGTGTGTCTTACAGGCGCTTCAAGTGCAAGCTTTTTAATATAGTACCACTGAGTCCCCATGCACTGACACTTACAATATGATTTGGAATTAATTGCATAAATGAATAGGAGAGCTCATTTGTTTGTTTTTTTCCCTCCTTGTTCATTATTGAATTAAACGATGAAATCCAATTAGTAGTGTGCATTACCCTTTCTTGCAGTTTGATTAAGCAAGTAAAATATTAAGGCTGATGCTCAGCCAAATTATGGTGCATTACAAATCCTTCAAATCATGCAGCTTTTCATTCATGTGCAAAGATATTCTACAGAACCCTCTGAACTGCAAGAGGAGTACATGGATCCCGTGATCCATTAATAGTGTTGGACATGTGTTGTAAAGATCAACCTGTCCAAAGGAATTTATTTTAATGCAGGGTTAGGGTTAGGGTCCAACGCACATGCATTTTGTGGTCCTCCATCTTTTTTCCCATTTAATGATGTACAGAATTTGATACACAACAGATGTGTACTAGTGGCTTGACAAGCATGAGTTCTTCTGTAGAACAATGCTACTGATTTGATTTTTAATTTTTTAAAATTTGTTTATGTTTTCATCATGTAAGATACAGTGCGCAGTGAAAATTATACCCTTTTAAAGGGTCGCTGTCTAATAATACATATCATGATGAGGCTGAATATATCCATTATCATCACAGTTCTCCTTGTATTTTTTTTCCTCCTGTTTAAATGCCAGGACAACAGAAATTTGAATAGAAATGAGCTGAATATGGAGGAAACATTTCATTTGGCTGGAATGTGCATTATGCATTTTAAGGAATGGCAACATGTCAGACCTGTCATCCTGATTCTGAGTACCTAAAAATGATACCTCTTACAGCCAGCACTGTCTTCAACATACATGTGTGTTGATTATTATGGGTGCCACTACAAATATTTTACAAATTAAGCTTGGGGGATGTTTTGTTTTTGTCCCACTCTGATTATACTGACTCCGTCTTTATCGAGGAGAGCTGTGACACAGACAGACCATGCTTTCATTGTCAATCAAACGATCACCTGACAAGGTTTCCAGGAAACACCTTTCAATTTGTCCAACCACATTACTGTGATGGAATATCTGCTAGAGAACAACAACAGCTGTTGAATAGGTAGAGGTCATCATTTCTTATTTTCTGGAAAACATGGCAGGTGTCATTTATAATCCCTTGACACATTGCAGCTGGCTCTATGGAGGAAGTGCTTCAGCATGAAAAGAAATCAAATATTTTCTCCAGCAATCTACCAGGGTGAATAAGTGCCAAAAATATAAGGTATGACCCCAATTCGCCCGATGCTTATGACAGATGTCTCTCCTTGCAGGTCAGTGTGAATGTGATGAGGTTTACTTTCTCTGTTAACCAATCTTTAGGAAGGGTTGGGACATTAACTTGGCATAGCGTGTAGTCTGTAATCTGGGTGAATGGCTGTGTCATATATCAAAACACTTGGCAAGAGTCCTGGGTTCAAAACAGTTTTAAATGGCAAGAGAAAGAGAGTGAGACGCCTGCCTGCTGCAATGGCTCTCTTGACAAAAATATTAGAATAAATCTGTCCAAGGCACTCAAAGGAATGCATGCTTTTAGTTATACTAGTAATTTACATCCTAAATGATTGAGTATAGAGCTTAGCATAACTATGGCATGTTATACAAACATGTCTATTTGTGTTATCTTGAATGGACACCATACTTGACCACTCTACCCAGACAACGTCATCCTTTGGTACACAGGCTTTTGACTCAGTGCTTGGTAAAAATACAATATAGGCGCCATAAGTGAGGTCCAAGCCTATGGGGCAAATTATTTGACAGTGAGAATATGTGCTTGATTCATCATTATGGAAAAGTTCTACATCTCAATGATAGAACATTTTGGTAATAGTCCTGCAGGTGAAATGTTGCCTGACTTATTGCCATTTGAAAAAATGGCAATTTGTCCTGATGGTGGTGCTATTCAGCATGATAAAATGTGGTCCGATTTTGAAGTTGTTCTTATTTAACCATGACCAAAGCCTTTCCCTAACCTTAACCAAAGTTGTTTTAATTGCCTAAACTTTCCTGTTAGACAACATTTAGGTGAAAATTGCGTGTTCAATTTGTGCTGTTGTGACATAATTCAGTTCATGGTGGAGGAATGTAATCTTCACAATAATTTGTGAACAGGTATGTGAAGTTTGGACGATTAAGTATGAAGCGTTTTTATCTGCCTCCCTTCCTGTTTGTGCGTCTTCGCCGGCAACTTCTTTTGTGTGTCAACCAAACGGTTACAAGTATCAAAATTCTGTGATACAAAGATGATGTAGGCAATTGAAATTTATTGTGTTTGTTGTTAACTTTGGTGGCAATTAAAGCAACTTTGCAGGATAGATTAGTTTCTGTTGCAAGGTTGGCCTGAAGGTGGCACTATCTGAGAAAAAGAGAGTTATTGGCCAAAATCTAATGTTGCATGCTATAGCGCCACCACCTGCCTGATTGGGTTATTTTTTGCTCCCTCAGTAGTGAAGGAGATTTGAAGCATTTAGGAATTATGCCTCCCTTCATGCTTGTGCATTTTCATTTTCTTCAAGGGCAAACAGTTATGAGTATCAAAAATCTGTGAAATAGGCATGGTGTAGGCAGCTCAATCATGCTGTTTGCAAAATTTGGTGGAGATTGAGTCAACTTTGTAGGAGAAATGTTAAAAAATAGCCTAGTTGCTATTGAAAGGTTGGCTGGAAGCTGGCGCTATGGAGCGTGACCAAATGTAGACTGTCACACTCTGGGGTCCATCCCAAAAATGTATCTGAAGTTCAGTTGTTGTAGCATCAAGCAAGGAATCATGCCTCACTTCCCGTTTGCTTGTCTTCACCAACAACTTCATTTCTGCACCACGGCCGATTTTCTGTGTGCACAATTTTGTTGCTCCTTTGCAGGAGAAATTGTGAATGTATGTGCAATGGATTCGGCTTGAGCTAAGGAATCCGAGACCTTACGGTTCAAGAGTTATTGGCCAAAATGTAAAGTTGTTTGTTATAGTGCCACCATTTGGCTGATTGGTGTCATTTTTGTTTCCTGAGTAGTGGGGGAGAATTAAAACCTATTTGCCAGATTTGGTTGCTCTAGAGGACTTATAGCCTATGAGGTGCAAATCATTTTAGGGCAGAAGAAGAAGAGGAATCCTACCAAAACAATAGGGTTTCAGCCCTACGAGCTTGAACTCCTAACAAAAAAAAACAAAATTGTAGAACCCAACCAGAGCTTTGTTAAAGGGACATGAGTATAGTAAATGAGTGCTCATGAAACAATGGAATAGAGAGGGAGAGCATCTATTTGCAATAATCAAGTGCAAATACAAGCAGCCGGTCCTTAATGGAACTCCTCACTGTATCGCTCATTGCTGTGCCCCCCAAGGCTTAGCAAGATTGAATACACCATATGTTTATCTGGAGCTTTTCCCCTAGTAAGTGGCACTGACGGCGTGGTTTTGGCACTACCCTTGTCCTTCCCGTAATGCATCATTCCAGAAGCTCATTTAGGGAGTCACTTCCCAGACACCGTACAAAAAGGACTGGAGCTTTTATTTGGTTGTTAGATCACTGCTATCAATCCACTTTCCATCTCTTGCATAATGTATGCGCTCAGAGGTCTTCATTTGTCATATATGTACAAAACACCACATAAATAAAAAGTCTTTATCAGAGATTTTGCTTACCTGATCAATAAAGGATTGAAAGTTGACATTATGCTCAGGTCCACTGTGCTTCCAACCAATTACGGTATTGAACTACAATGTGCAAATCCAGACATGTTTCACGCCTTCTATCCTTTATGTCTGTGAACTGGGCTCTGATTATCATATTGTGGTATCCGTATCTCATCTAACCTTGTAATGATATTCCCTTGTCCTGCCTGAGCAGCCCTCCCCCCTTCCCTCCCCTGGTTACCCTGCTGCTGCCGTGCGGCCATTTTTAGCCCCATAATTTCCTTGGCAGTAAGCTCCTGATGAGGTTGGTCAGGGATGAAGACTTCTATTAACTCAAATGTTGTACATGAAGGGAATTGCAGACCCATAAAGCAAGGTCTTGTCAGTCTCCCAGGTGAGCTCTAGCATGAAGAGCACAGCCTCCCTCTCCTCCCACTGGCAGATTTGCCTTAAAAGTTTCACCGCCCGAGGGGGAGGTAAAAACTTTGGGAAAACTGCTTGATTTTCCCCTCCACTTCTCCAGTGCTTATGCTGTATCTGCTGCGTATTGACAATGACTTCCTAACAAAAGAAAACAATCTCCAATTAGTCACATAAGATAGGAGAGCATTTTCAGTAATTACGGTTCAGCTTTAAAAACTATGGTGGTCATATAATCAATCAATAAATGCTAGTACGCCTATTTTACATATTTAGTTTAACTGGGGTGCTATGTGGTAATTACAAAATACCAAAAGTAGCCTCTAGGAGGCAAAGAAGCACTCCATTTTGATTGATTCATGCATGACTTTGTGGGTGAAGAGAAAGCATCTCAATCGTGTTCTCACTTCTACTTAGCTGTCTAGTGTTTGCCGGATATTGCCCTCGTATTACACACGTTCTCATTTCCTGAAAATGCTCTGGGATCTAGAGGGAGGCGCTGACAGTTATCAGTCCAGCTGTCAGCCACATCTCCCTACTTAGGTACAGAAAAAGTCCCATTTTTAATTTATCCTCTGATTCTTTTCTCTGTAATCCACAGACAATGCACTGTATGTCACACCAAATTGTCCTGCGTTTTCCTGTGTGAAGCCTGTGGCTGGATAAAGGGTTGTAGATATACATTTTATCAAAACTTATGCTGTCAAATTAAACCTCTGATAGCTGCCATTACGTTAGTTTCAGATGGATCTGGATGAAACACAAAACTCAAGGACACACATCAGAGGAAAGATACACTGCAAAGCACAGATGTCACATTTTCACCGGTCTTTGACACTGTATGTAATAAATCAACATGGGCTCAGGGAATAGAGAGAAACATTTGACAGAATTGCATTACACTGATGTTCCACACAACAAATCCAGTTGGACCCTGCTGTGGACTCCATTTCAGTTCAAACTCTGGACATGATGGCATTAGCTACAATATGTCTAAATATTGCCTTAATTGTATTGGTTGATACTGGAGAGGCAGTCTAGTCCTGTATTTCCCATAATCAACATTATTCACACCCTCATTCAATTTTTGAAACAGTAGTGAATGACTTTGACCTAAAAATAAATTCTGATGCAATTTGAGCTGTGTTACGCATTTACTGCATATTTGCCTTGGTGTAAATTTGGTACAGCCATTATTTTATCTGTTTTGTATTATTATTATTATTATTATTATTATTATTATATTTTTTTATTTATTTTTTTATTTTGACTGACTGTCTAGGAAGACATAGAAAATTGCACTGGCAGTTGCAAAGGATTTGGACACAGAAAAACATTCCATATATTATTGTGGACACAGCACAGCAGGCAATTGGGCTGGCTGCATAAACAGTGTTGCTGATGGACACATAAAAGCGTACTTGCTCTAGCAAGAAATTATCTTAGTAGCTGGAATTAGAAAGGTTGCTTTTTCAGACCACTGCAAACAGATTAATGTCTTGGAAAAAATGCAAGCTTAAATGCGATCTCAAAAATATGATGTAATAAACTAATGAGGAATCAGAATCGCCTGAAGGGTTGGTTTGGATTTTTTGGCAATGAACTTCTTTTTTTCATATCTGGGAAAGAAAATACAAACTAATACAGACTGTTTTTTCAGCTATAGCTATTCTAACAAAATCACAGTGTGCCAACTTTTACCATAATGGATTCCTTGCTTTCATCAGAGTCAACAGTTTGAATATGCTGTGTATATTGAAACAAAATCATTTGCACCTATAAAAAAGCATAATATTAAGTATTAAGCATGTATGTGTTAATGTAATGAACAAACAGAAAAGCCCTTCAAAATTCATTGTAATATTGCAAGTGGTTATATTATTATATATTTTCACAGAGTCAACCACTTTCAAAATGTACACATAGTAGTTAGATAGTTACGGATGGTAACTCTAGTTCTATGATCACAGGTGGAGCCCTCTAACAGGGCTCTATATTGCTTAACCACTGGTCTAGTTGCCTCAGCACATATGCTATATATAGGGCGGAGAACTATAAGGTGGTATAGGCTCATCCTGATTGTCTGAGCATGTGCATTCAAATTTTCAGTGCGCTGAGGCAACTAGATGAGTGGTTAAGCCAATAGAGCCCATTTAGAGGGCGAAGCCTGTGTGAAATTCGTAGTATTCCCTAGCCACGTTGGGACTGGCACAACACTGCGTGGGTGCCAGTCCCGAGTCCTTCCGCATTCTGTGTGGCACTTTGACTTCATTTAGGCAATGTTTCCCGAATTTTGCCAATCTGACAAGCTTTCTGCCATCCTTGAACCCTTGTCTGTTAAACGAGTAAATCATATTGTTTTAAAGTATTTCCAATAAAGTATAAAATCTCACCTTTGTGTGTCTTGTCCTAGTTGTTTTCATATGGATGTCTTAAAAATGGCTGCCACTCTTCTTCTACACCTCTTCCCTGTGCGGCGAGCCCCCAGCTGGGCTAACGTTTAACAGCTCATAGGGTGTAGAGGAGTAGAACAAGAGTGGCAGCCATTTTTAAGACATCCATATGAAAACAACTAGGACAAGCAAAAATACGGTCTGGAAACATTGCCTAAATGAAGTCAAAGTGCTGCACAGAATGTTTTCAGAGCAGTTTTTAATGGAAGGATGCGGGGGCTAACTATTCCCATGATGTCACATGCATTTCCTACCAATATGGTGCTTTACAATATACACAGCTCATTGGTTGTTGCTGTCATTTGATTATAATCACCTGTTAATTTATTACTATCACCTGTTATTTTCCTACTAAGATGGCCATGTGGTGATATATCAGAATACTATGAATAGAACTGAGTAATTTCCTTCTAGGTAAATAAATAACAATAAATTACACATAAAGTTGTACATTAATTAGTACTGATGGGGTCAACATATCAATACAGAATTGTGTGGGAAAGTATCACGGTATTGTACTATGATATTGATTTTTTTAATTGACTCCTACTCCTGGGAAAATAAAGGTTTTGCTTTAACTAATATGCAAATCATTACTTTAAGATATTTTATGTTTCTTTTATCTACCTCTACTACCATACCAGCTTGGCTCATTCTAACATTTGCAGCATGAGCATCCCTAGATATTCCACCCACGTAAAATACTGATTGAACTCTTATAATTTGGTTGATAACCTCCTCTGTTATGTCAGCAGTATAACATTCCCAGTGAGGGGGGGATGTAGTGTAAACAACAATGATTAAAGCGTGTTATCTAGTCTGCCTTTTGACACTTGTATATCTGAGGCTGGGTTAAGAAGACAAATGCTGTCAGGCAATAAATCTTAGTTATTTCCCCAGGTCTAACCATGTTTACATTTAAAGCTTTGCCTTCGGTTGGATGAAGAGTAATATCTCAGCCAGTCACATCAGTATTTGGGTAAATGTCAGTAATCCTTACTTAGATATTCTTTTTAATTCAATTATAATTCATTAGTAATTTATGAACTATTATTCAGTTATGCTGAAACGTTCATGGTCAATGATTAGCCATTAGAGCATTGTAAAGCAACATCTAAGCCATATGAAATTGCACAAGAGTAAGGCTAACATACAAATCTACATTTATATTATCTAAGGAAATATTGTCATTGACACTTATTTTTGGGTGGCTTATGAAAATACACTGGAGAAGGATTTCACATACATGCACACACACTCGCAGTAATACCGGAGAATTCTGCTACCTACATGGGGAAAACAGCTACCCACATTGTACAATAGGTTCTACCTATGAAGGTGTCAACCGACACTTTAATGAGAGCTGGGGTAATGGGGTGTTTAATCTGACCTCAGAGCTGAGATGAATATTATGATTAAGAATATGACAGTGCCACTTCCACACCTTGAGAAAGTGATGATTCTACATGTGTTGGTTGTCGCCTTGTGTTAAATGGTTGTTTCATCACTGTCAGCGACAGATGTCGCGATCCCACTCCTGCCATATTGAGCTGCTGTAAAGGAACCTCGTCATGTCAGACTAACGCGATCATGCAAGTGTTTCTCGCTGTGCATTTTTCTGCAAAGTATATCAATCTATATCTAAACCTATATGTGTTGATACAGAGGATACTTTATCACCCTCAGCAACATGTGTCCCCCTGCTATCTGGCTCAATTTGGTGTCACAAAAATGCCTCAGACTAGAAAGGAGGCCATTTACCGCCATATCCCCAGCCGAAAATGTTACACTTGCTGCAATTCATCACCTGTTTCTAGGGAGGTGCACTGCTGCTGGCCATTAGGACCACTGAGGGTTTAACCATAGCCCAGCAATGAGTTGTAGTCATAAACTGCTAGAGTGTAATCATCTGGATCTGTATGAGCATGTTGTGCACACAGTGATGGAGTACCCGGACTTCACTGAACCTCAGAGTTGGCCTATGTTGGATCATTTGGACGTCATGCTGGTAAAGAGCTATATAAATATAGATTGTTCTGTGTTCACTGGGGCAAAATCCATAACCATGACCTGGGAAGCTTTGATCTTGGGCTAACGTGTGACCAAGGCCAGTTTTGTTTGCCGAAGGTAAAGAGGGCAATCTATATAAAACATACTCTATGGATCAAAGGATCAAACAAGTGCTAGCGCTTTTTAGGTGCTCGTCTGGCTGTTATAGAGGTGCTCCTCCTGAACACCTAATAAGAAACCAACTAAATATGAAGTGCTCAGTGTTTGACATCTTAATAACACTACTAATAGAAATATAATATATTTGATATTATATGTATAATTATTACAACTATTATATTTTTGCCACACTACACCTCAAATCTTAGCTTTAGGTTAGCTTTTAGCGCAGTCTGAATGACAGATTGTTCAGTTATAAAAATTCATTGAAGGAGGTTGTAAACACCCAGGCCAGGGAGGTTAGCTGAGTTGTAAGTGTAAACAAGACTCTTTTGTTCAGGAGACTGAACTCCCAGTGAAAGCTGACATAATGATGGAGGGAGTCCGGATGGGACCTTGTCAGCAGGCCACAGCGCCATCCCCCAGAGCAGTGCCACAGCGGATGAGAGTGCCACCGCTTTGTCCGTTAACATAGAAAAAATGAGAGAGAGGTAAGCTGAGGACTGTAAAACAGGGTCAGTGGGGACTCCCTGAGTCTAGCCCCACATCAAGAGATGAGAGAAGACACACAAGCCTGGCTTTTTGAGAGAACACATTCACAGAGCAAGCAGTGAATGGAGCTCTGTCAATTTGCCAAAGTAGCTTGGGTGATTAACATTTGAACTGTGGCACATCAAGAGCCCCCTGTGGATGAATGGTCATTCTATCAGCCTCATTAGGGGAACCCTATTCAAGGATGCCAAGCACAAATTGCCCAGGCCCAACTGACAAGTATGGGTAGAGAATGACAATGGCAACCTAAAGTAAACAGTGGTGAGTCGTAGAGAGCCCAAATCCTCCAGTAAACAACATTCAGAGCCAAGATGAGCAGTGAGCTTCTTAAACTGATGGAGTGTGTCATAATCATAACCTGTGTAGCACCATGGTAAATAGCAATAATGTGGTTCCCTGACTGGAGTAAATAACATCATGGAACAGCAGCCTGATGGCCAACCAGCTAGTGAGACACACATGCACACAGACAATAGAGGCCAAGATATACATGAATCTCTCTATGAGCAGCTGTTGATTACATAGTTTCACAAAAGGTAAGATCTCCAGGGCTATGTCATGCATTATTTTTTTCTTTTGGGGAATCCAACCACCTTATGTAAACAGGAATTTGTCAGTTGCTTCTGAATACCACATATGCAAACTTGTTCATGGATTTAGGTTACTCTTTTGGATATGCTTGCCATTCTCCTTTCACACTCCTCCAATGCACCAAAAAGGCAGCGTCATACTGTACAACCTTACTTCTCTTAAATAAATTGTAACATGCTTAACATTTATGCCTACAGTTGGGGCCCTGTAGCAATCTAGTTGTACCATTTGTTGTTGTTAGCTGTGATAAGATTTGTTTGCCTTGTGCTAACTTAAGAAACACACACACATATACACTACACACACGTCATTTTATTTACATTTCAGGCTGACATGATCATCCAATATTCCTTTCTTGAACTCAGTGAACTTTCTCTTGCCACGGTGACTTGTAAGATTCAATGCTTTCACAGTATCCACCCTGAATAAATGCAATGATTAAATCATTTTGCTTCTACAAGCATAGCCTAAGCATAATCTATATATGCACCAAGTTGTAAAGAGCTGCAACTCTTTGCTTTGCATATTTTGCCTTACTGATGTATTTGATCAGCTCTGCCCTCTGCTGAACCCCAGTTAATTGTGCTGAATTTATACAGCTACTCTCAACATTTGTACTCAGTTAACCCTATGGTTAGGCATTAGCCTACTTATAGGCAGTAAACATACTGCTGAAAATGGTTATCAGAGCATGTAGCTAGTGTTACTTTGCCCCTATTAGTGTGCTGCTGTTTGTTGATACTCAGATTATGCTTTATAAACTTAAGTCAAACATGAACAATTTATAACATAACCTGATAGATCATTTGTTTAATCTTAGGGCAGTGGCGTGCACAGACTATGAAAGGGGCAGGGGCAAAATTCTCTAAAAGAACTAATGAACTATCTTGGCAGCTCAGTTGGCAAAGGCGCCTACCATGTAAATGCATCTTCTTGGGTTTGAAATCAGCCTGTAACCTTTGTTCCTTGTGACATCCCCTCCCATCGTCTGTTTTCACTGTAAACTGTCTAATAAAAATGAAAATAATCTTTAATAAGGCATTTACACAGAAATGCTAGGGAGGTCCAGGGGGGCATACTCCCCCGGGGAGACATTTTTGAAAATCTGCTTTTAAAAATGAATTTCTGGAGAATTTTGTACAGTGGCATGTGCATACTTGAGAAAGTAAATGCAAAATACTTATATTTCTGAACTCTCACCATGATTAATAGGCATTTTGAGAATCACTTTATTGATAGTTTGGCATGCTATTTTAAAAATATGGCCCATATTCAGACCAAAAGTGATCATACAGTTAATGATGTAAAAAACTTGACGAGCCAAACAGATGTCGGCCGAGGTTTAAAATTGTGTTTACAGGCCCTAATAGTTGCTTCTCAATGCAGTTTGGCATCTCTCACAATTTTGGCAGTTTTTTCATCTGAAAGAGCTCCAGACATTTTTTCTGTACAGATTGGATAAGAGGCGAAGTGTTTTATGATTTTCTGGAGAGGATGAAAACATTCATGTGGCCTTAAATGATGACTGCTGATCAATGTAAACTGTTGAGGAGAGGTGAGGCACATGTGGAAGGTTTTAATAGCATACATATAGGAAATACTGCATAAATGCAGTACTGTATAGACGTCCTTCAGACTGGTTATTGACATGCCGCCTTAGGTCCTCAGATTATCAGTGTTAGCAATGATGCCCCTTTAGAAAACCTATCTTGGTGTTTCAATCTGAAAAGTGCACCTAGGACAAAAGGGCCGGCCATTCGCCCCCCGCACGAACCTGCGCACACCTATGTCTTAGGGTAACATAATGTGCTAACCACAGAGAAACTCAATTTTACATGTAACACACATCATTTTTGCTCCTTTTAGCAGTAAATTGCTGCTATTATAGATACAGTACCCTCTCTCTTCCAAGTCCTAAGTGGGACCACAGTCATTTTGGCACAGAAAATGTTCACGGTTTGTGATTCCTCTCCCATATTTGTTATTTTCCCTTCTCTTCTCTCTTCAGTTAAAAATCAGCATGATCTTGTTTGATAGACGTGTTTACCCAAGCTCTGGATGGAATTCATTAGCCATAATTAAGCGTTTACTTGATCAGGAGGGTAAAAAAAGGATTATGTGAAGTCAGATTAAAGGGAGCTGAGTGAAACCAACGAAGAGATTATCAAGCGCTGCCAGGCAAGCAGGCTGCCTTTGGAGTTGGGCCCTCTCTGATCGCTATCTCGTTAGTGCTTTATTCGTCAAACGCAAGCTAATGCCTAAAACAAGCTTGGCTTTATCCAGATTCTTCAGCAGGAGCACAACTCTGGAGATACATTATTGACCGATTGGTGGAGTGAGTGCACAGAGTTGGAGATGGGGTTAAAAAGACTGAAGAGGCCATGAGTTCTATTCCAAAATGCGGTATCCACCATTTAAAAAAGGGAAGGATTTTGTTTCAAAATTAAATTAACATTTTTGTGGAAAATTTTGCCACCTGCATTTTTGCTATAAGTCATTGGGCCTCATGCAAGAACCACTTGTACGAACAGATTCGTTCTTAAATTGCTCGTACGTAAAAAAGAAATATGGTTTTAGGTCTTACTATTAGAGTCATACATAGGCCTATTATCATCACATGCTGAATGAATGAAGCTTCCCGACAAATGGGGCCGGATACCCTACTTTATAGCATTATTGGGGCGTCAATTATGTTATTTCATATAATTCTCCTGAATGCACGTTCATTTAGAACAGCTGCCATTCATCGTGTTTATGCAGGTCATTTACGACAGTTTTCTGAAGATACAAGCGTGAGAGAAATTTAATATAAGAATACGAAGATGTTCTTGCATGAGGCCCAATATGAGGCTGGAAAAAAAATGGAGCTGGATTTTAACCACACATTGCATTGGATTTTAGTACAATGATCAGGATTTTAAAGACTGAATTGTAGGACTGAAATCCACCAACCATAATTTCAAGGATGAACCACTGTTAAGGTGGTATTTTAGTGCTTGCTCTCTCCGTATTGATCCTTGAAGTAACCAGGCTATTGTCACTGTTCTCTCTGTGCTATGAGCCCTGTTGTCATTATAGGACAGCAGCTGGCAGCTGCAGCTGGATGCAGCTGGCAACTTGGCTGGAAAATTGAGGGTGTTTGACTGGACACCACCGCTTTATCTGAAGTTCTAAAGTTCTCCACCCCAGCCAGTAATGGGTGGCTTTTTGGACCCTTTTTTAACCCCAACCCAAATCCCCATTGTAAATAAAATCCTTTGCATTTTTTTCTGTCTGGTAAAAGTCAGTGTGGTTCCTAGCTGGTTGCTCTAAACAGAATGTGAATCTTGGTTCTCAAGCTTGCCACCAGGTGGCGTAGTCATAAAGTCATAACATAGTCAATATGATCTAACACAATGACTACCAAGCACAACTGATCACCCCTCTATCTAATACTGACTTCCTAACTGCTTCATGGAAAGTGAATCTAGGTGCGGGTGCTGTGTAGCTACTTTAAGAATATGGCAGTAAAAATGCTACGGTCACGTTTGATTCCAGCTGGGACCACTCATACTCAAAATGTATGCACTCATGAAATCATCATTGTCATTAAATATTAGAATAATGAAAATGCTTTTTTGGATGATCTGTCTTACCCTTCATAATGCTGACAATTTCAACAGCAGCAAAAAGTTATTAAGTAATTCAGACATTGTTTGTTGGTGATGGTAGGTGAATGTGCCTCTAGCTAGCATCCATATATGAATCACGTCATCAATATTTGGTTCTATACAGTTGTTTTGGAATCCCTTGGATGTAGACTGTAAAGTAGCATGTTACACTAGCAAGTGTATTTGGTGAGGAGGTGGGAGGTGACTAAAGGTGCACACAGCTCATTTGGGATCTTGTATGGTAATGAACTTAATGAACGCCTTTATGAACCTGTGAGATCTACATACTAAATTACTATCCAATGCTCGCTCCGGACAGCATTAGCATTACCAGTAATTTGATTTTGCTTATGCACGTCGGTAATTTCGGTCAGTCCTCCAGACGGTAAAATAAATTCTACTCTGGGATTGTGGTTAGGTAGGTTCACTCCCGTGTGAATGTGTCACACAACATCACTTCCCTTTTAAGTTCTGACGTCATGGAACTTTAGTTTACAAACGACACAACAACAAAAAATGACGTAATGTAAAACAACACATGAGCATTGTTTATGGTGTCTGAAGTCAGGGGTGTCAGAGGATTAATGCCAGCAAAACAGGCAAAACTATCTTCAAGTGGCTCAATGTCATTGTAAGGAGTGATGCTACTCTACCACACTGGTTATATGGCCATTGTAATCGACATGCCAGGTGTGCAAGTCAGTTATTGCGTTAAACACCAGATGTTGATCTGGATGGGATTAAAATTACCCGAGGTTGTCAGCGTTAAATCAAAACATAATAGGTTATTTTGGGCAGAATTTTTACCAGGGTAGCTGGAGAAAATCATCTCATGTTTGTTACAGACAGGATAAAATTCCTGCTGTCCTGAAGTAATAATTACCAATCACCAAACCTACCCTGGTAATACAGAAGGATCAACAGTGGCCATTGAAAATGCTTCCAATGGTCACCTACAGAGCTAACCTACATTGAATACAAAATTAGGACCATAAAAAAGGGAATTTTTAAATTGTTATATATTAATTTTGGATATCTAGATCTTATTCAAAATCTCAAAAATATGGAGGATGTAGTCTGTAGGCGTTTTATGAATTTATCAAGCAAGGAATTAAATAATTAACATAATTTGCTCTAATTTTGTGCTATCAATCATTTTGTAGGAATAGGTGTCACTTGAAGAGTTCATGCCATAATTAAATATCCACCATTTGAAACAAAAACTTACACCCACTCTATAAAATGATTGTTGGCATAAAAGAAAAGCACAGGTTACTATTAAAGTTATCAGTCATCTTAAGCCCTTTGTTTACAAGATAGTTCTGTTTTTGAGGATAGAAACATCTGTGTTTTATAAAATGCCAGTATCAAGTTTTACAGATCCGGCATCCATTTACATTGTCTTTTTTCTCTTTGAAAAGGCGGTAATCTTTAAACTAGTACAATAAATATACTCCAGGATTGCCAGGCTGCCATGTGTCTCAGCCAGCAGCAGGTAAGCTTCGGTTTCCGATCATTTGGCATCTCTCACAGGCCTCGTTACAGGCTCCTCTCAGCGTTCCAGCAGCGCTCTGACAGCATGCACTTCGCAGCCTTCGAATCAACAGGTCAGTCATGTTAGGCACAAATCAGACTTTATCATTAATCATTGTACCTACTGTAGACTTGTGTGTGGGGAAGCATGCTCAGTGCACACCTGTGAGTGAATTGGGGGATTTCCTCATTGTCCTCTCCATTACTGATCTCCTGTGTAAATCTCCTATATGACCAGGATAAGCGGCAAGAAAATGTTGGAGGGATGGAACTTGGAAAGGCAATATCAGAGGAATTAAGTCATCGCATAACACCTACTTCTTGACCCCTAGGTGATAATTAGACAGGAAACCCATAGAACCAATAGAAGCCTTTATTATAGGGAGACATGATAATTATACATTCGTAATTTTCACCATAGCCTATAGGATATAGATATCAACCAAAAAGACTTGGTGCAAGATGTTTTTTAACTTTGATGAAAGAGCAAACTGAGAGACAGCCAGCAGTCGACTGTTTTAGTTGGATATTGCTCTCTGCAACACGGTGTGAAATGTTGATTAAAATCTGTGAAATGGTTGCCTTTAGTTAGTGTTAGTTAATTAGAACTAATTAACTAACACTTGGCTAAGGCATGAATATTTTTTTTCACGTTTACAAAGCTATTAATTAATATAGCACTCTGTGTCCTCAAAGAACCTTTCCTGTAGCAAACAGCATTTTCAGATGAGCTGCATCAAGCCAACTTGTAATAACTACAATAATTAGTTTGGTCTTCAAAGTAAAAGCACAAAATGTGCCACTTAAACAAAACAAAACAAAAAACAATAAATATTTGGATGTACACACAAAAAACAACAAAAATACTCAAAATAGTGAGCAGAATCATTACCCTAAATATGGAGTGAAACTGTAGCTTACATAGATTTTTACAGAAAAAGATACGTTATGGTGCATTGTGTGTCCTGATAAAATTAATTCCTTATGGACAGGTAGATTTTGGGCTAAAAAATCAATAGTGGATGATCAAACACAATGTTCTTTTATGTCCATATTTTTAAGTACTGCAGGGCATGTAACTTGAAAAAGGTGTGCACCGCATACACACACTAGTAAATATCCTGGCCCACATTTATGGTATACCTACATCTTCCCTTAGGACTACACGCAAAATAATGCTTTAAGTATCAACATCATAAAAAATTTGGAGACATTTTATTTTTACTCTTAGTTCAGAATGAATACATTCAGCAGACCACTCATTCATATTTCACAGTACAAAAGTATTTATTTTGATAAACATTTTAAGTAGTATTTATACAGAAACATTGAAAACACCAGAGTAAGCAAGGGATCCTGTTTGCTATTTATTACTAGAGTCAACCAATATGCCAGCAGGGTATAAATAAAGAAAATGTTAGAGATGAACGTCCTCTTCATTCAGCTGCAAATGTTAAAACATAATATAGACGTTGTGTTAGGGTTAGGGTTAACTTTTTAATTTTGGATTTTTTTTACAATAAATGTTGTCACATTAAACTCCAAATCAAGGTCAGCAGACTGGGAATATTTAATTTTAGTATCACATTTCAGGATCTGCCCTTTATAGGCTCTAACAATAATAAGCAGGCGATTACAGGTATGCTTTTTCTGACTGCTCCATTATCACTTAAGGCAGTATTTCATCATTGGGTAAATTCTTCGCCAGGAGGATGATTGAATATATTTGCTGTTCACTTTTACAGTTTGCATGCAGGGAGTGTTATGTTCTTATCCATTACAAGAGAGGTGGCCTTATTTGATAATGCACATGCCCAGTCAACCCAATGCAGAGGGGAACCCTTTGCATAAACAGAACAGATGGGCCCGGTCGACAGGAGACATGGGTTTGGAACGTCAGAAAGGGATGATTTGCATAACATGTTTTAATGCCATAAATTGCTGTGCCACCTGGAGTGGAGACAAACTTGTATTTTTCTCATAATACATTGTGTATTAATGTTTAACAATGAACAAAGCCAGACACACAACTTTGCATTATTGTTTATTCCCAAAAACCTAGGTGTCTATGTAATATGGCAGATCAATCAATTGTTAAATTTGTTGTTTACTCTTGCACACTAAAGAAAACTGGAACAGAATAGTGATATTTTAAAGTTGTATGTGTTTTGTTTACATATAGAATAATGGATGGTACTTTCTTTTACATTGCTGCCACACACTCCTCTCTCTTGTGTCATGACACGGATAATCTATCAATTATGACAAACACAAATTGGAGAGCTAATCACATAGTTTTTGGATCAATCAAATGATGATAATTAAACAGGGATACCAAAAATCAGAATGTCAGGCTCGTGTCTTTTCACAATGCACCGTGATAAATCTGGTAAATCATTTCAAACATCCAGAATCATTGCTGAAGTGCTTTGAAAAACGTGTCTTTATTGGTTTTAGTGGCAGTGGTGACTATTCAGATAGCTGAAATAAAGATGGATATGCTTCAGAGACTAGTGGCAAGGCTGCCTGATTGAAATATCAAATGGAAACGTGGGAAACGATTCTCTCACCTATTTACTCTCCAAAACGTAGGAGCCATATTTGAGTGGTTAGGTCCTTCACAAAGAAAAACCAACAAATTGGCTGATTTGTTTGAGCGAAAAGAGTCTGAAATCAGAAGTTGCACACCATGTGTCGTACACACCAACTGTCGTAGCATAAAATCCCATCTCAGCTTTCTTTCTTGTGTCTTCCATTGCTGTCTTCTTCTTTACCTTCCCCTACCTCTGCAACTACATAGGTGCCCCAAATGTCATAGTATAAAATCCCATCTCAGCTTTCTTTCTTGTGTCTTCCCATTGCTGTCTTCTTCTTAACCTTCCCACTGTCTGTGTAAAGAACAAAATATACTAAAGCTGAGTACACTGGATATATAATTTCATCTCCTGTCAAGTTCTAAGTCCAAAAAGTCTTACTCCAGTCTGTCAGGCATTGTTGTTGAGGAGGTGGGTACTGTACATTGTTGAAGAGGAACTGTAAATTTACCTAGACTTCATAAAATTTCTTGGCACTTATGTGAAGCACTTAACTTGTAAAAATGACAGATCACATTTGCTAGCTAAGTATTTGTCTGAGTTGGTTACTTTACTTGGTCCTCAAAGTGGCATCTGGTGTTCCCAACACATTGGCCGGTAGCCAAACCTAACACTAAGGCTACATTACACTGCAGCTGAAAGTGTCCCAATTCTGTTTTTTCCCTCATATGTGACACAGATCTGATGTTTTCTAATCTGTCTGACCAGCAAAAAGCTCCATGGAGTCTCATTTTATCAGTTCCAATCTGGACCGCATGGATATGTGGTACAAAATCGGATCCTGAGACATGTGACTTGTGTTTGAATGCTCAAATCAGAATTTGTCAGCATTAGAGCCAGCATTAGCATGGAAGACAGCAATGGAAAGATATTGGTATTTGGGGAGCCGCCTCAATTCAGTCAAAACTCGAAGGCACATACTATAACCAAAATGTGTTCAGAACAAGCAGGAGAAGCATAGGTACAATAACACATACAGTACTGTGACATGTTTTGCTATTGCTATTCTGCACATGCTGTTTTTTTCGACATTGCTGTCAATTCCTATTGGTATTGATATGGGTTACATCCTAGAATAGATATGAACAAGTCATCTGAAAAAATCAGCGTTTATAAACAATTAAAATAGATGAAATAATGTACTAACCATATATAGCACTGTGGCAGGCGGGGCAGGGCTTTAGCGGTGGTTGGGAGGCGGAGAGAGCCAGATCCGTCCATGCAGACAGCCGCGGCACCAGAGCAAATCAATAGAGGGGACATTTGATTTACATGGGGGGGCCCACAAATGCACCATAGCAGATGCACATATAACAAACACAAACAACATGTGCAGCACCACTGTGTGCGCACTGCTGCTAGACGGCACACAAATACACAAAAATAAACGACATGAACAACAGCATTGTGTAAAGGCACACAAATACACACCAAAAAACAACACCACGAACAACAGCATTGTTTAGGGCCTACACTTGTCCAACCACACTGACCACGGGCAAACAAATATGTGCAGTGTAGAGCTACAACACTACAGCACTGAACAACAAGATGAATAGGAAAATAGTCTACTCCCCCTCTGTGCTGTGCCACTCCTTGTTGATTCTAATAAAGCTGCCGCACTGCTTGCATGATGATTTAGTCTTATTTTTTTTGCTAACCAATTCCTGGTGCCCATTTTGAATTAAAAAGTCAGAATTATGGATCTAGGTTACTATTACTCACAAACTTTTGAATGTGGCTGGGTAATCTAAACTGAAAATCTGAACGTGATGCGATTCTAAAGCTATTTATTTACATGGACCATTGGCCTTATCCACAAGAGGGGGAGCAGTGACTCTGGCCTTGGTGGTGCCTAAGTAGTCTCGTGTTTCTTTTATTGTTGGTGTTGAAGAATAACTAGATCTCCATCTTCAGTGTTCTTCCAACTGAACTGTGAACATCGTCACAAGCACATTTTCGTTTCTCGCCCCTCCTGCCTCTCTGCTGACATCTGCACTTATTTCACTAACATGTTCTCTTATCAACATGCATGCATGCATACACACACATTAGCATTAGCACACAAACTACAGTAGGCTATTACAACTTTTACTGTATTGCAAGGAAATAAATCAGCTTGTACTTGAATGTCGCACATCAGAGCAAAGCCCTTTGGTTATTGTAATTATAAAGTGCAATAAATCAACATAGAAACAGTGGATGTGTTTGCCATGGCTTTCCTTCTCCCAGCTGAATTTTTCAGAAGATCTTGCTGCTGATGCAGCTTTTCTTGAGACAACAAGCCCTGGAGAATTGCGCATGTCTCAGCACATATGAGAAATCGACATCAGGGGGTAATGAAGTGACTGAAATAGGAATACAGGCTGCCATATGATGTTGTTATAATGTATTTCTTCCTGGGGATGTAATTTTAGTGTGGTGATTATCATGCTTTTGATTACCTTATGACATAACTCTTTAGCTCCTCAACAGATGTTTGTACCCTTATGGACACTGAGGCATTGCATATTTACAGTGTAGTACGGTTTCACAGGCTGACTGCACTTAGTTGCCAGAGTGTAACAACAACACACTATGAAGATGAGATCAGGACAGTGTCTGCTGCAGTCTGAACCACAATGACTTTATTAGGGGCGTGATGACCAATGGGCCTAAATGTGACATACAGCTTGTCATCATCAGTCAGCTCTTTTCTAGCAGAGGAAAACTGACAGATGTAAACCAGCCAAACAGGCAGAGCATAGGGAGTCCCAATAAAGTAGTATTTGCAATAAAACTAACAGAAGATTGACATTCTATTCCTTTGAGCTTTTAAAACCGACAGTCCCATTTTGCTTGCCACACAGAAAAGGAACAGTTACACCTCACTAAAAGGTAAATAAAAAGTGCCTCTCTTGCAGTTTTCACTCTGATTTTTCACTCAGCTGCACTGTCATTGGTGGGCTACAAAAGAATCCAGAATTCAATTTTAGCATTGACTGGTTGGTAAAAGGAAAGGATTCTTTCAGGAGGCAAATGTACTAAATTCTAAATGGGATCCCACATTCCTACAGTCAGTGAAGCCAGATTATGCAGCATTAAATCTGCATTGCTGTAGGGATACATGTCATATTAAGTTAGGTGGCGAAGGAAATGCATGGCTTGAGGTTTCCAGGCCTCGCGAACATTTCATGCATTGGTTCTTTCTGGGGCTCAGGCAGAAGCAGGAGGGTAGAACTCAGGAGAGGATGCTGCCCTCCCGACTGCCCCCAAGGCCAGTTGGCTGTCACTATTGCTCTGTAACAAAAGTCAACCCTCCACTTTGATTTGTGTGCATTTCAGAGATTGGCCCAAGTCCTTGCAAGGTTCACCATCATGTATTCTAGACTTTGTAGAGTGAAATTGTAAAATCATTTGAATATAGACCAGATACAGAAAGAGAAGTGGATTTTTTCAAAAGACAGACAATAATTACATTTGATCACTTAGATCTGGTTATTGCATGCATGACTCTGAATTTTTTTCTCAAATTTCTCACCAAGGCAGCTGAATTAATTTTTAGGAGTTGTGGGTCACTCATCGCAACAAAACAATAACTGCATTGATGAGAAATTGCCACAAACTGTCCAGTGACCATTGCTCAAAAATAAATTGGGCTGATAGTTGTGTGCTCAAATTGATGCTTTTTTTTAATACAGTGAGGTTCACAAATGTTTTGCAACTTGCAGTTGCACATCAACATTTGTAAATGTGTGGAAACGCTTTGTACAAATGAATCCAAATGTGAATCTGTAAAGCAAAAGTTTTGAACAATTACATTCACATTTATGAATGCAGAATAAAATACTTGTAGTTGCACATCAGCTTTTGTAAATGTGTAAAAAATACATGCCGATAGGCAAAAATAAATATTGCGCACAACCAGGCTCCTCTTCTCTGACTTAATAGGGTGCGTGTGACCAGTAGTGAACAACAAAATACAGGTAGAGTAAAAACTAAAATAATTCTTGCAAATCCACTCTTTTTATTACAACAGAATGGGAGAAAAAAGCTGGCACAGACGTTTTGGCTTATGCCTTCATCAGTGTGCAGCAACATTTAGTTACGGACAGTTGTCTTTTAAAGCCTTGCGCTAATAAAGGGTCATCGACTGATCTCAAACCACAACCATGTTTGTAATGTGGAGATGGCAGTCCCTGAATCATTCTTAATGAATTAAATTGCCTGTTTCATCGATATCAAATAAATTAGCCCCAAAGAATAAAAGGAAAATGCCAATAAACAAATCTTCCATATTAAGAAATAAAATATAAATAGAAAAACCCATTGCTGACACTATCATTTCTTTTTTCTTTGAAGTTCATCTATATTTCTGTGCCTATGAAACATAAACACAGTATTAGACATAGCTCCCAACCCCCAACATAAACTTATCTATGGTACACCAAGCTGAAAACATCAGGTCTCCCATGAATCAGTGTGGTGTAGAACAGAGAAAAAAAGAGATATAGAAATGCTTTCAGTAATTCCACTGGCTTAGCTGAGGTTATAAGAAAGGAGACAAATCAAGTTTCTCATTGAGGTTACTAAAATGAAGAATCTTGTTGAATTACTTTCACCTTTCCCATTTAGGTGTCAGTAACCAGAACCACAATACCACCCCCTGTGTCAGCTTTATGAGTAATTGTCAAGTCATTTGCTAATTCATCCAATGCTTTCCTTTGTTCTTTTGCCAGATTTTCCTTCCTAGGGGTCTAGGGGTTTTCATAATTTTTGTTTATGCCATGTCATTTTTGACACGTCTACAAAAAGTATTTACAGAAGCATTGTTAGTGGTACTTGCAATTCAAGTTAAACTTGAATTGCAGCACTCTAGATGGCGATGAAGATTCAGGTCAACACAGGGCTTACTGCTTGATGTTCCAAACTTTTTTCTTGAGGTCACCTCCTCGTCAAGATAAGAAGAAAATTAAACAACAGTAAAAAGAAATAACATCATTGGCTTTAAAATGCCATAGTAGTAATTGTGTCTCAATCTGAACACACAGGAGTGCTGTTGGCCATAGCCTGGTTTTCATTGTAGCCGTCTAATCAGGGACTGAGTTACACCTGGGATGCCTGGCGAAAAACAAATCAAGTTTCTCATTGAGGTTACTAGGAGACATGCTGTTTAATGTAAAGATCCAATATGCCTCTCGCATGAGTCACCACCTCTAACGTGGTTGGGTAACTTTTTCTATACTGATACATTCTAAATAAGACACTGTTTACTTTCCACAAAATGGCGAGCAACAGGAGAATTTATATATTGGCGTCAAATAGCCGATTTGTGTTCTGAAATCCTTATCCTCAGTTGAAGAGATGTTACCTATATATATTTTGGAGCATGGGCAGTGCAGCATATATAGTAGATTACATTTTTAGTGTGGCATGTACTGCATGACTTAATGTCAAACATTAATTTTATTTACAGTATTTTTTTTTTTTTAATCAAAATTGGAGTTAGTAAAACAGTTACTCTTAATTATAGTACTGCAAACACCACAGTTCCTACAGGGAAAACACCCTATGATGCATGTCTCCTTTCTTCCTCTTACAACATCAGATCTTACAAGCATATTAGATCAATTTTGAGACCTTCTAAAGGTCAACAAAGGTGAATCCACGAAAACTGAATTCAAAGAGGGATCTGACTGTAAAATGTACCAGTATTTATTCACAACAGACTTTATCAATTTACTTGGTTCATCATAGCAGAAAAAATATTTCTTCTGTCTTATTCTAGTCTTTTCAAACAATTAGTTCCTATGTTGACTTTTCACACTATTGAATGCCACCAATCAGGATAACGAGAGGTATTAAACCTCTGTAGGAGTGAATTGGCTTGTTTATGAAACTCAGCTTCTGCATCATAAATACGTCTCAGTCTATATAGCTGTCTAACAGGCAAACTTTTCTTAAGTGGCAGTGGGTGGTAACTGGCAGCTGATAGTATTATATTTTTCTCTGTGGGTTTTCTATAGACTGTAGTTCTCAACATTCTTTACTTGAACATCAAGAAAATTAATGCATTGTTGACTCCTTTCCATGGTGAATGAGATAGACTGCAATCTTGAATTGATGTAAACTAAAAACTCATTAAGCAGTTCTTCTGATGAGTCCCACACTGTGAAACAATCATCTATGAATCTAGCCCAATATTTGATATATTTTTAAAGGGATTGTTATTGTTGAAGAAGCCAAATTCAAATTTGCCCATGAAAATATTAGCATGTGATACAGCAAGTGGAGTCCCTATAGCACAGCCTTGAATCTGGAGATAGTACTCGTTTCCAAAAAGAAAATACTTTTTTTGAGTACCTGGTTAGTTAACTCTAAAATGTAATCTGTAGGCAGATCACATTCTCCCTGAGTGATAAAGAACCTCGGCTAGAGGCTAAAGAACGCTTCAACTTAATCAAGAAATCAGTGGTCTCCTTCAAATAGGAAGGCAGGTTCTGAACAAGCAGGTGCAAGTGAAAATCTACAAAACAGGACAGGTTTTCAGTAATATAACCAGAAAAAATGGGTCTAAAAGGTGGATCTGTCAATGATTTGTGTATTTTAAGTAAGGCGTAAAATACTGGTATTCTTGGGCTCTTATTCAAAAGATATATATACTCCTGTTCTGTAATCCATTCATTTTGAAGACCTTTAAAGAGAATATTATGAATTTGGGCACTTTAGTGACTGGTAGGATCCAACCACAGTTTTTGGTAAAATGAAGAATCTTGTTGAATTACTTTCACCTTTCCCATTTAGGTGTCAGTATCCAGAACCACAATACCACCCCCTGTGTCAGCTTTATGAGTAATTGTCAAGTCATTTGCTAATTCATCCAATGCTTTCCTTTGTTCTTTTGCCAGATTTTCCTTCCTAGGGGTCTAGGGGTTTTCATAATTTTTGTTGATGCCATGTCATTTTTGACACGTCTACAAAAAGTATTTACAGAAGCATTGTTAGTGGTACTTGCAATTAAAGTTAGACTTGAATTGCAGCACTCTAGATGGCGATGAAGATTCAGGTCAACACAGGGCTTACTGCTTGATGTTCCAAACTTTTTTCTTGAGGTCACCTCCTCGTCAAGATAAGAAGAAAATTAAACAACAGTAAAAAGAAATAACATCATTGGCTTTAAAATGCCATAGTAGTAATTGTGTCTCAATCTGAACACACAGGAGTGCTGTTGGCCATAGCCTGGTTTTCATTGTAGCCGTCTAATCAAGGACTTACAGTTACACCTGGGACGCCTGGCGAAACCAATTTACTGCCTGGTAGGATAGAAAACCAGTAATCTCTGTCCTGAGGACCAGGATTGAGAACCACTGGCCTACACCATCTTAGTCCTATAGCCTAAATTGCTTAATTGTATTGATGTAGTCCTCTTTTGCTACTTGGGTGTGGATTATTTTGGCCCAACTCAAATAAGCACAAGACAAGTTAAGAAAATTTACAATAAGTTCAAAAACGATGAGGGGATTTTTTCAAGAGGCTATCTGAAAACGCAAGCACAATAACCCTTTGTGTAGGCAGAACTGGCAACCATGCACAGTGTTCAGACTACATTGATCCTTGATTGGATAGTCAAATGCCATGTAAAATCCAGCGTCCTCATTGGGCAAAGGGACCGCTGTGTCAATTCTGTGCCAGAATGCTGTACTTGTAATCGGTGTGCGGCATGCATATTTGAGCTGTGCCTGTAATGTTTTCATTTGTGCATGAATTTTTTTTTTACAAAAGTTGATTCACAACTACAACCATTTTTATACATTCATAAATGTTAATATAATTGTATAAAACTTTTATTTTCCAGATTCACATTTAGATTTGTATACGCATTCACAAATGTTGATGTACAACTACAAGTTGCAAAACATTTATGAAACTTATTTTACGGGTTTGTATTAAAACATTTTCACACATTCCTAAATGTTGATTGAAACATTTGTGAATCTCACTGTATGCATTCAAAAAACATTTGGCATCCATTTGAGCCCATAGTTTACCCAAATTGAATTATTTTAGCATGTAATGGGCATTCGCTTGGCCTTTACTATTGAGGACGTCTTTTTATATAATGTACCGTATATCTTGGATTATTGGTTTAGTCAAGAAAAAACAAGATGTTATCAAGAATGCGGGCTTCCCATGATCAAGAATGCACTCTATGGTTTCCATGGCAACGAAAAGGTCCTCTGCAGTGGAGCAGAATTGTCAGTCTCAATTACAAACGGTTGATTAGTATCAAGGTACTTGTGCAGGAGGAAGTACTAGAGTCTTTCAGATCCGAAGGCAGCTGTGCGATTGAGGGGCAATCAAAGTGTGTGATTGCCGCCATTTCATGAGAACTCTGTTTGTTTGACAAATTAGCTGAAAATTAGTAAGAGGTCAGAAATTCTCAGTTTTCCAAGTGAAAGTAAAACTTTGGAGCACTTTTCTTTCTTTTTTTTTATATTGTATATGATTTAATCCTTAAGGTTCCCAAATTTGTTTAGCACATCTCTTCCTGTAATGTAGATGTGTATTATTCCATTTTCATTTCCCCATCTTTGGTGTTTAATGATGTTATTGAGTTCACTGCACTTCATTTAAAAATGACATTGCAACACATTCTATGGAATGGGGGACCTCTTGGGATTTTAGAGCTAAAGAGAAAAAAGAACATAAGAAAAACGCTCTAAAGTTATTTGTTGTTTCTTGCATGCACCGTGCAATCTATGTGAAGGCTCCCCTATTCATCTCTGTCGCCTTGCCTGGGTCAGGCAGAGGACACAATCAGGCTAATAACGAAATTAGCCTTGATCAAATTACTTCTGCCTTGGTGGTTAATGATACTGCAAAGTTTGGAGCCCCCTGGAGCCAAGAATGCACGTTTATCGGATGTTCGTAGTGCAGTTGAAGTTAAATTAACTTTGAAATCACAGACCATTAATGGTTATGGGTTTGCACTCCTTTAGGTCTCCTCAACAGTTACCCCTCAGAACACAGTTACCACTGTACTTTGGCAAGAACAAATGACTCTGACGTCTGCACTGTCAGCATATTTTCATTGTTTGCCTTTTCTAATTACCTAGACAGAAAATAGATGGGTACACAATGAACTATGTTTAACCTAAGCTCTGTAGGTCCGGTGTCTTGGCCAAGGACACTTCAACTGTAACAGCATTCCTACCTGGGATCTGATCAAGTCATGCCGTGGCCTCTGTCTGGGCCCGAGGCCACTCTAGCGCCCAGTCAGACTTTACAGCCAGAGTTCTCAGTCTCCCGGTGGGAGCTCATGCTCGGTGTCAGGTGTCAGGTGGAGTTACCCAGGGCCCCGGAAAGGGGACTCCATTGTTTGTGAAAGCCCGGTCATTGTCACACCACATCTCTCGCCGCAAGGGGAGATGGGACAGGAAAGCTTCTAAAGTGATCTGATTCTCTGTTAGTGGAGGCAACTGCAAGGGGGAATGTGACTTGCTGATGCTGAGGCTACAGCAGGCTAGCTGCAGTTGGGAAATGCTTCATATAGGGATGCACAACTATATCTGCCTCTGGTGAATCTGTGCAGTATTTTGCTTAAAAAAATAAATAAAAATAAAATAAGCAAGGGAAAGGTCTTCAGTTTGTAGCACTTTAAACCATATGTGCTCATGTTCCTTCTTTTTCTGAATATGAAATAATCTACCTCTAAAGAGAGTTTATTGGATATAAAAACATGTTATCTACAGAAAAAGAGGAGAGAGCCTAAGAGGCAATGCAAAATTCTCCTTGAAGCGAGAATGAATATGATAGCTGTCACTCTGTGTTTTCCCACTTGTCTTATCAACGGGCAGCCACTTCAGATGCCGTGCGGTTACTGTCACGATGCTGCAGTCACTCCTGCACCGAGGAGTTAGGGTGACCTGACCATATCAGTGCTTGACTCTCAGATGACCCTGTCACGTAAAGTCTCCAGAACAATGTCTATGGTTGGTCCAAAAAGTGTTCAAGGTAAGGAAAAAAGCTTGCGTTTTTGCTCACAGCAATAGTCCTCATGAGATTTGAAGCAAGCAAAAATAAGGGGCAGCAGAGGGAAAACTCATAAATTGAATAACAATAAAACGGAGTGGTATATTCAGTGTTTTGTGAAATGACAAGGTCACTTTGCTTTGAGAGCAACAGCAAAAGGAATTTATGTGGTGGCTGCTATTTTCGAATTCAAAACTCATGGCGCTGATCAACGTGTTTTCACAATAATGGTTGTATCATATTTTATGAAAAGTTATGCACCTTTGATTCGTACCAGACCTACACATAACCTCAGTGTGTGTGTGCCAAAATCAAACTACTTCGGTTGAGGTTAGGCAACTAAAACAACTTTGGATAAGGTTAGGATCAGATTTAGGCAACTAAAACTTTGGGTAAGGTTAGGGTAAGGTTTTGGCTATCGTTAAATAAGAAAAACATCTGATGAAAATTTAACTCACTGCAGAAAACGTCTTTGCATGAGTTGGGACTTGAACTCTGTTCACTGGAGTGAAGGCAAGTGTATTTTCCCATCCACCAGTCAGACCTTCACACCCTTAGTTTCCACCCTTATTTTGCGATTTCACTGTCAAACTACTGCCTATTTCAGTCACATGCGCTCTGTCTCCTGTTTGACTCGATTCGTAGAATATCATACAAAATTAACTGCATTACTTTTCAACTATAACTACAAACTTGGTATGAGAAAAGGCTGCACTGACTTTTTTTTGTTTAATTTATTCGACTGTTGCACTTATTGTTAGTCGCTCTAGATAAGAGTGTCAGCTCAATGCTTATTGTGGTGATAACCTTGTAGGAATTTATATATCCAGTTAAATATTATTCCTGTAAAATTGGAAATCAGCAACTCATAGTGTTTTAGTGTATGTTTATAAAGCTATTTGTTCATTAGTATCTTGGATACTTTTTCTTGCGTATCTTCCCCTATAGGGTTCTACAGTGTTTGTTTTCAGCTATCTAATCAGCAGTGTTTATACATGAAGCATTCTCACACTGTATGAAAAGGTACTAAAATCTACTAAATTACCTTTGAAAGACATGCAATGGAAAATTACAGTCAAAACTTGATTTTTTGTCCTTGCATGACAGGGGAGGAGGTGATCTTTCACAGTTGCGCGCCTTATGGTGTTTACAGCAGGAAAGTGATGATGTATGAGTCGGCTAGTCAAGACTTGCAAGGTAATTAACAAATGATGTTTTGGCTAACAAAGCATGGCCTTGATGGGGATGCATTACTTTCATGGAGCCCCACAGCTAGGCTGCTCACAAGGATGCCGCTTAATAGAGTTAGATGAATGGACTGTGACTCGGACCAAGCAGGTGGACCCACCACTACCCCAACCCCGACCCCCACTGACTAAAACACACAAATGCATGCACACACACACACAAAGCACACACTCACACACCAACGCACACATACACATCATCCCCAAAGGAGAGTGTGTACAGCTGCAAGGTGAAAGATGGCAAAGAAGAGACCAATTATCCTCCAGACAGATGACTTGGGATGTGGGAGGCCTGATCATTTTTCCTGCTGAGGTTTGAAACCCTGCTGCTGTCGGCTGCTGACGACTGGTTCCCTGCTCTCCATCCCTCTGTTTGTGATGCCCGCTTTAAAGGAACATTTACCACTACAATGCTTTAAAGTTGGGGTTAAGATGTAGGGCATTAGGTGCTCTTGTGATGTGCTGATGCATAACTTATACTGTTGGTGAGAGTATACATCCTCTTGTGTAGAATGCTGCTATTCTCCCATTAAATACAGGATATCTCAATCTTCAACAACAAAGTCAACAAACACGTTAAAATAATTTTTTTTGTGTGTGTGTATGTGTGACATTGATATTGGATGTGTTGTATGTGTGTGAGGGGGTATCATTGCATTCTCCCCCAGTAGTACCCCGGAGACAGAGACTTGTGATGTAGAGCAAATTTTAAAATGACACAGCCGGTGGCGTAAAATACAACTACTATCATTAGGTATCAACCCTCTACTTGGCCAATCTCACACATATATCCATGAGCCCTGCACAACTCTGGAAACAGAAAGAAATAGGTTTTAGGTACTGGGTGAAACCAAAAGCACCAGCCAATTGCCATTTTGACCAGAGCATCTGCAAATCTCATGTAGCCTCATGCAATAGAAAAAATTGAGATTTTAATACGATTCTTCATGTTAGACCCAGAAAACCTACTATACTTCACAAGTAGATAATAATACACAAAACAACAACCTGAACGGCATTTCCAATTGTAAACAAAATAGGAAACCTTAATTCAATTCTGACATTTCAATCGTTTTTTTTCTGTAGGCATTTCTGTCACTCAGAGTCTGAATGACATCACAGCATTTTGATGTGAGCCAGCAATCAACCACCCTCTTTCCAAATAGAGCTTGACCAATTCCTGAGTTGATGGTGGTGCCTGCCATAAGATGTTGTTATCAAAATACATGATGAAAATTTTCCAGTTGAAGGAACTGATGAAGTAGCGAACACCTGACCCTGCCATCACATATATATGGACAAACACATTTACCATGCAAATACACAATACAATGTTGCCAGTAGAATCCTATTCAAGAGATAACCAGATTGCATTCAAACAAAGAAAGTCCAGCAGATGATGGAGTTGACATTCATCAACACTCAGATGAAGAAAGCTCTCTGGATAGGAATAATCTGCGCACAGTATAGAGGAAATGTAGCCAAACAGAGGATGTCAAACTAACAGGCAAGTTGTTAATAATCAGCATACTACCAACAATACAACAGTAGGTTCCCAGGGTGCCAAGAATAGTAAGCAATGGTGAACAAGACCATGTAAACCTCAGTGCATTTTCATAACACCAGCAGGAGCTTCAAAGGCTGTTTGTGTAACTCTGTCTCTCACGGTGGATAGATCATGCATAAATAAAATAAATAATAAAAAAATAAACTTAAAAATAAGTTTGCCAGTATACCTAGAATAATCAGTGGCCCGTCGATGATGAAAAGTAGTTGATTGTCTGCATGGATACGGTTATCTCCCATTTTTGATCAGATAAAAGTCTGGCTCCTGTGATTGCCCTTCTGTTTCTTCCTGCGTGTTTAAGTAATGCAGCAATTCAGTACTTTGGTTTATACCATCTGGGGCTTTCAAGGAAAACACAGTACTTACAGTATTTACATCTTGTATACATTCATTAAGCAGATAACTTTTTTAGCTGAATATGCAAAAACAAAATGTACATAATGTTCTTATTTCCTAGCTTTTGCGCCCAAAATCTAAGTTTATTTCATTCTAATGACTTGGGGCGTGTTCACACCAAGTATGTTTGGAGCGGTTTATTCTAACTCTGGAGCGTTTACTGCTTTCAATTGGTTCCTTTGGGCAGGTGAGAATGACAGCATTTGAACTTGGGTGGCACCAAATAAACATGCCAAGACCTGAAAAAGCGGGTCTTGGTCCACTTCCAAGTGAACTGTGCTGCGGTTCATTAGGAGGGAGAATGTAATCCAAAATACAGGAAACGACCCCAAAATGCAAGGTTGCATGGTTGTAAGGAGACGGATGTTGACATCTGATAGCCAGTAGCTCCTCATACTTGGAAAGCCTAGCATAACAAAATGAACTGAGGGCAAACTGCAGTCTGGACTGATGCTCATATTCAGTTATTCAGACCTGGTATGAACACCAGAGATGGTTAATTACAATAAAGAGGGCAGACAAGTCCTGTCCTCCTGCCAAAACCTTGCGGGACGACAGGTTGCCAAAACTCTGTCCAATAAATGAACTATTTGTCGAGTCCATGTGATGTTTGTTTACAAGCCCCAATTTGGAATTGGGCCATGTGAACCTTAACAAACCAATACAAAAATGCAAAATGCAAAAAAGTTTTCCACTATGGTTTGGACAAAAGAAAACAATTGTAGGTGTGATTACATCACTTACTTTACTATAAATGGCTGTATATTCTTTCTAGGGTCACAGGAATATTTTGGTCCATCCACTGTCAGGATGCTGTTGCTCTGACCTTTGCACTACTTACTATGCTTTTAATGTTGGGGATCCAATTTATTTCGCTAGTGCACTCACTGCAAGTTGCTGTGGAGCAGAGCATCAGCTAAATGTTAACAAAAGTAAATGTAAATATAGAGAGGGGACCAGGACCATCTCTGATACTAAGCTACCTCAAGCTTGGCAGGACTGTCAAGTCAGAAAAGCCAAGTACAGGAATACTTCACAGTGCTAGACTGTGTTCACCTTTTTCATTCATTCAAGGATTTCATATCTACTACAACATCTGGATTTTAACCGTACACAAAATTCAGAATTCTATAGTAAATTTCATTCCATTTACAATCCATCAGGACTTCTGTTATTCTTCACACTATTCATATCGAATCAACCATTATTGTGACTTTGGATAGGTAGTGGGTAGGAGAAGGGTTATTTGTTACGATCCCTGAAAGAAATGGACAATCTTATTAAACATGTGTAAACAACATTAATCTATTTTACATAATACACAGACAATATGAGACAACAATACAATGTGACCTGGGGAGTTAATCTACACAATATCACGACAAGTTGCTTAGTCAATGAGAGATTTCAGAATAAATTAACATAGGAATTTCCCCTGAGGACTATTCTAATCAGAGTATACTATCATTTTCTATTCCTGCTTAATGAATCATACGAATTATAGTCATATTATAAATGGCAAGTCTTTGCAGGGCTATTAGTTTGTTTCTTTAGGGGTCTAATAGAAGACATGCTTCATTTAGGACCCTGTAGTGTCCCGCAGCAACACAGAATGAATTGCATTATTTCCAACAGCTGCCATTTTCCAATGATCTTATCAGAAGCGCACTAACATAATGTGGCAGAGGAAGTCATTATTCCCGACCAGCCGTCTCCGACTCACTCCATAATAGCATTCATCTTTCTGAGTAGGTCTTTTACTTCCAGCTCTCCGTCCTCCTCACACATTTCCCACACATTCTTGCTTAATTACAAAAGATGGATTCCGTCAGTAGATACATTCCTGGTGAAGATTTATATTCAGCGGGAGTTTGCCTTTAACTTTCATTTTAATGCTAATGCCTTGAGCTTTATTAACTCCCCAGTGTGTAAACCATGTTTGGTGGAATGTGTGACTGCCTGAATGCAGTAACACCTCATTCAATACGTTGATTACATTTTGGTGGATCTTAAGAGGTGTCCGTAGAGATTTTACTGGGTGGGACAAATATTCCTTCATTCTATTTCTGTCTCCAAGAATACATTTTCTTCTTGCAGGGCTGATTGATTTCTGGCAGGTAGTGCCATAGAGAACGAAACAAGTGCTCCTGTGCACTTTCTTCCAAGCATCATCTAGGCCTAATCACGCCGCACTTATCACCTGCTTTGCCCTTCAGACTTGTTTCTCAGAACAGCAGATAGATTCACACTCCCACCACTCTTTACCATGAGTGTCCTTGTCCTACTATTTAACCACGAGGAGGCAGGATGATGGATAATTTACTAATTTCCCTGACTGTATCAGTGGCTTGTACATCAGAGAGTCCGTACCAACTGAACCTTATTGATGCTTTTATTGAATAAACATTGCATTTCATTGCGGTCTGGTAAAAACCTCTTATATCCAAAATGTCAGCGTTTCAGGAACCTAGAAAAACAACCTTGGCCCGGATCTACTAACATGTCGCAATTCCCGGCGCAGCGCAAAAGCAATTGCGGGTGCAATTGGTACCGCCAGCGCATGGCATTTACTAAAGTAGGGCACGCAAATGAGCAGAGGCGCATTAGTGGCAACGTCATGATGGGTAAAAGAAGCGCAAATGTCTCTCCAGTGGAGCTGGAAGTGTTCGTGGCAGAGAAAACCCCAAAGAGCTGCAGAGAAGAGATGTATTACCTGCGCGTAAAAAGTCACTCTGGAACGACATAAAGTGAATGCAGTTGGGCACCACAAGCGCGATTTAGTGGAGGTAAAAAGCACTGGTATGATATGAGGAGGTGAACCAAAATGCTTACCATAAGTAAAGCCAAAGAGGAGCCTTAACTCCCTTGGAGGAGCAAGTGCAAGAGAGTAAGACTGAGACGCAGGTGCCAGGTGTGGGAGAGATGGAGAGGGTGAAGGTATGGTTACATATAGCTGGAGAAGCCGCGCACACACCTCTCCACTGTCATGACAGTTATTACGCACACATGTTTTAGCTGCATTGTTTTCATCAAGGCAATGTCGCGGAGATATTGGCTCATAATAAGTGTCAGCAAATCCAGAGAAGAGCGTGCTTTTCTTTTTTGTATATTTAGGTAATAGTCTGCATGTTGTCTGCCAATGAGGCTTAAATTGTACATTTTTAAGTCAGTATACTCGTTTAAACCCTGCGATCTAATGACTGCATGTTATGCTGTGTAGATGACTGTGTCACTTTGATCTTAGAGCTGGTTCCAGAGACAGTTTCAGCAGAGCTATCCTATGCGCAAAATGATAAGACATGCTTTTTCTAGGTCTTAAATTCCGTGCGCAATCAGCAGGTGTTAATGGCCACCGCCTCTTGATAAATCACGTCCACTGCCAATTTCCATAAATCCCTCCCTTTATTTTGCGCCCCAGCCTTGGAACACCCACAAATGCATATGCAATTAGACCAAACCTCAAACGGTGCACACAGATCAACCCATGATTTCAGGCGCAAATGCCCTGTGCGCTGTCTTAGTAGATCAGAAAACAAGGTTTTAGCACCCGCAATGCGATTTGCGGTGGCGCAATCCTTTAGTAGATCCGGGCCCTTGTTTTTAGCTTGACCACCATGTGTTTTTGGGTTTATCCAATGGGTTTTGAAATTGTTTGAAAAGCCCAATGGCCAAAGTTGAAACATTTAAAACACAAAAATTAGCTTTGCTTGTGTGAATCCCCCTGATTGGCATGTTGTATGTCAGAGCATGCTATCAAGATAATGAATTTAAATGCCTGAAATTCACATGATAATATAAAATCTCCTATGCAGTTGCTATTTAGGTAACAAAAATATCAACAGACAAAGAATGTCAATTTTATGTTATTGCAAATTACAACCCTTGTACCTTTGATGATAATTCATTATATCTTAAAAAAGACATCATGAAATACTGTACATACTATTTCAATGTGAAGATAACTTTTAGACTTTTTAAAAAACATTTTTTTTTACTTAAGACTGTTTATTTGTAAACATTGATAAATGTTTTCATTATGTACTGCCAGTACACATGGTATGTTTTCTAGTGTAGCTGTGGAAAATCGTGCCCACATTCAATTTGATTGAATGTGGGCACGACTGTCCTGATTAGATGATAAAAGTCATATTGATAAGATAAGTGTAACTACGGTCACTATTTCATGAGCTGCTTATAGTTTCACTGCTGTGAGAAAACTAACAAGAACAAATTCATTTCTATATCTAAAGGAACTGGTGAAGAAGTGACAATTTTGGCAACACATTACACAAGAGAAAATGCTTAGTTTATTATTGATGATATTAGGTTTTATTGGTCTGAATATCAGACCTTTTTTTGTGATTTCCATCTCCCAGTTTAAAGATGCAATAAGTAAGATTTTTACTGCCCATAGTGCAAAATTAGCATAATATATCTGTGAGGATTTGATAGTATTGTTGATCAATGCCATTGCCTCAAGGATGAATTAGCAGTAGCAGGTGCTGAGATTTCTGGCTTTCCAAACTCACTTCCTGGGCCATACTCAGTTTTGGAAAAAAAAACAAAAATCCTAGTCCATCCCCCACTTAGTCTTTTCAACTTTCAACTAAAAATGGAGGACGGTTCTACGAACGAGCAACCGGCATCACAACACAGTTCTCAAGCCAAAAAAGCAGCTAATACACAATACAACTGTTACAGTATTTTGCATTGTGATATATTACCTCTTCACTAGATGTTCTGGCTCTGTTACCTTACTTGTTTCTATTGTGAAAACGTGGCTTTATTATTTATGGCAATTGCAGGCCACCATAAGCTGCCACAACCTGACAATGTTGCAGTTCCTACTGGTCGCCAGTAGAGTTCTATAAAGCTCATTGATTATTTCATGTCCCTGTAACTGTAATTTATAGGCTTACTGTCAATTCTGTCACGTTTCTGATTAAACTGTTACAATTTTGTTTTTCAACTTTATTATTTTTAAATAGATATTGGCTAACTGCAACAGATGCCAATAACCCTGACTGGTAGTGTATGTACAATGGGAGAAGTTGCAGCCCTCCACCTCTTTCCTTTAACATCAGTAAAAGTGCAAACCATATGTTAATAGGCTGAGTTAATGCATTATTCACAAGTAATTCAGCAATAGCTTATTATAGACTGCCAGCAAAGTGTTACCCTGTCTTGTATCTCAGTGAGGTTCTCTCACCCATAAGTGTACCAAAAGAAACGATATAGCACACAAAGAAGCTTAAATGCAATTACGTTATAGCGGCAGCTGTAATTCGGGAAAGATCTGTCTCATCATGCCAATCAAACAGCTGAACATTTCAACCCAAACTGTATCGCCCTCCAACTCCTCCGGTTGTATAAGCCATCATCTCAGTGGAGAGGCATCTTATTGCCCTTGGAACCGAAATAATAAACTTCACTCCTCTCTCTTGTTTGTGGATCAAAGCAACCACTTGCCGACATGAATACCAGGACATTGCGGTCTGATTACTTTAATAATACATGAGAAATCTAATGAACATATTCAGAAACTGGCGCGTCACCCGGCTGTGCGGCACTGAGTGTTGATTAAAGTTTGCCTGTTTGGCATTTGAATAATGAACAAACACTGTAGAGAAACGGCAACCATTAACCTTTCATCGAGTCCCCCTTGTTCGAAACCACTGTGTATTGGGACGTTCCAATTTCTGATTCATATTTTCCACTACATTACCCTTCAAGAAAAGAGTCCAACGGTGTCCCTGTGAATAGATAGGTATGTCACAGCACTTTCAGTTATAGGCTGCCCAACAAGTCTATCAGTTGAAATAAGTTGACCTTTTCTAACCATTCAGACACCAGTGAATCTACTTTTTAGCTTGAACAGTCTCTCTCTGTTGCTCGCTCTCTCTCTTTCTCATTCTATTTATTTCTTGTTCATTTTATTTATTTATTATTCTGAACCAAGGAAGTCATTAGCCTGCTGTGCTTGAATGCTGCTAAAGTTTGCACCATGCACAACTCACTATGACAACCAATTCTACAAATAACATGCTGCTACAAGAATTGTTAAAAACACACTTTATATTTTGCATGTGTGTTTTCCGTTCTCTCCATTTAAGGTTTTGCAGGCCTAGAATTGTGGTTCACACATAACTAAAAGATGTCTTTCACAGCAATGGGGTGGGAAAATAGGGTGTCTGCCTGTCTTGCTGTGCCTCCAAACTTCTGTTTCCCATTCAAAGACTGGTCTTTGTGTTTTTCTGGCACAAGGTTTGGCTTCCAATGAGTCTCTAAATGTTTCAAATGGAGACGTTTATTCTATGCTCCAAGCAGTGGCACTGCATCTTGTTAACAGATGTTTTTCAAGAAGAAAAACCAACGCTTTCCCATCATCCCTCCAAAACATACACCTTTTGCAAACTACTCCTTCTAACAATCCAATGTGGTAATTAAAGTAAGCTTTTAAATTTGTTCCAGAGAGTTTTCAAACAGCTGAAAACAACGGCAGTCGTCTTTAAAATTCTCTCTCATTTGTCTTTTACTATTTTATTGTCAACATTTTTACATCAGTCAACTATAATGTCTTTACCATCACTCCATGTCATGTGCTGTTTGTGTGCCAAAGTTAGTATGATTTGAAAACAATAAAAACTGATGAGAGAAGAGAGCACACAATGCTTTAGTTGGGACTTTGCTTGGCATGACACGTCTTTTAACAGTGCATATACAGTGATGTATGGGAGACAACAGCAGCTACTTTGAGTGCATAAAAGCATCTGAGAGTAACATTTGTCTTAATTATCCTGGGGGGAACATTAACATTTATTAACTTGGAGTGCTTTTACCAGACATATGAAGGAAGAATTGTGGTATGATATACTAAATGTTCTCCCACTGACTGCGGTGCTGCTTGTAGAGCATAGTTGACACCTATACTTATTGACATTGGCATGAAATAAAAAAGTAAAGGCCTTATATCCCATCCCTTCACTTAAAGATGCATATAGCTTGGGATAGAATCTAAATGTAGCTCTGTGAAAATGTAAGGGATGTCTGGAGGAGTTGGCAAAAAATCTGTCATGCTTTGTGCTAATGGTTCAGCATATGGTGAGTGGAAAAAAGTGTGACAATTGACACCCAAAAGTGCAAACTTGTCTCTAAACAACTGCATAAGCCACCATCTGTGAGATATTTCATACAGCCACATCAAAGGAAATGGCAGCTAATTCTTATGAAAGGTGATGAAAACAGTTGTCAGTGAAAATTGAAGGCTGCATTTAAATGTCAGATTTCTCTCTTAACTTCTTTGACATTAAAATGTAGTTAGCTTTTATCTCAATCCTTTATTAGTCCTTTAGCTTATGTATTGTGCAAAACTAGTGTATATTCTTCTGATCAGAGATGGCTGACATCTTAAACTTAGATTGTCAGGAACTACAACAGTCTTCATAATATTACTTCTAACATTTCTATCAAAAAACCTATTGGCTTTTATCAAAGGTTCAAAATAAGAACAGAGATCAGAGTTGAATTGGGGAAGCTGAGTGAAGTTTGAGGAAATATAATGATTTTTGGAGGATCCTTTTGTCAAACAGCTAGGTTCTAGGGAGTATATCCCCAAGATAATGGGGATATACTCCCGGTGGAAGTATTGTGAACTGTACTTTGAAAGTGTTAAATTGGGAGCTTGTCCTACAGTGTTGCTCTTCTCCTTGCTTACACAGACAGTGCACAAACAGCTCTCAGACATGTAATGAGTTTGGTGCGAGGATTGTGAGGAAAACACTCTTTTTAACAATGTGCTGAACTGTTTGCTCCATCCATTGAAAATCCTCTCTGGGAACTCCTGAAAACGAAAACCAAACAACTCTTTTCTCACATAAACTGTAAATAGTGAAAAGAAGTTAGATGACTGTCTTGTTTCTGACGCCCACACATACTGAAAGCATGGACAGCATGTCACGGGCCTCATGCACAATATGATATTCAGAATAAGATGAGTCTAAATCATCTTTTATGTTTCCTTGACAAACAAATACATTAGCCTATTTATAGGTTTGCAGATGCTTAAGATAATGCATGTTGATCTCCAAAGAAAATCAACAGACAGATATTGTTTCCATCAGACATGTTACATGGACAATTAGACAGTTTTTTTTTTTTTCATGCAACATTGTTGTTGTCAAACATCAAATTATAATGTAAACATTGCTACTGACTCCTCTTTGCATTATATTCTCTGAGGATACTTCAAATGCAAAATAACAATACATTAGTAAAAAGTTTATATCCAACTTATAAGAGAAGGCAAAGGCAATTATGTTCCTAGAACATAATTGCCTCAAAGTTAATACATGTATAGTTAGACCTACAGGCACTTCTTTAGGAACCCATAGTTATCATTATTTAATAAGGATGTATGATGTATAAATAGATTAATAGACATACACAGTGCTTAATTTGTGCCGGATCCTGCAGGAACAGGATCCGGCACCTCGCGGTTTTGGACTACCTCCATTCCGGTACCTATTTGTGTGGACCCGGCACCTGTTTTTTCTTTTTTTTGTCTGCCATGTAATACTCACAATAGTTGACTCTTCTTTCCTTTCCCCTCCCTTCCAAAAACCTAACTGTCTCATTTCCATATGAAGACAGGTGATTACCCTATTAGAACGTAACAACAAGCGCATAGTAATCACGTCACACATGAGTGAGCTGCTCTGCAGAGTGTGTTATGGCAAACGTCAGACAGCGTCATGGCTAAAAGTTGAATTTGCTGTCCATATGTCCGCTGTGGACTATTTTGGAAAATTAGACAAGGTAAGCATGATTTTTTTTGTTTGTTAATGTGTTAGCATATTCTGTAATCTATTAGGTCTCTGCTGGGACAATCGAAATTCATATTTGCATAGATGACTGCGAAACAGAATTTTTTTGGAGTGCGGACCTGTAAGTTCCACAGTTAAATATGCAGGCAATTGCACATTATGTTGAGTGTCCAGAAATAATTGGTAATAACATGAGAATTGGTTGACGTGAAGGGCTGTAAGCCACACATTGATGTGGGCATTTCAAAACCAGCGCGGTCCAGCTGAGTGTCGCATTTAGGTCTACTTCTATTTTTTTTAGGTTTTTCTAGGTTTTATTGCATTATTCGCTGACATTGTTTCCTACATTCAAAATCGATATCCTATGAAAGTATTTGTATTGAATATTGATGCGTAACTACTCGAACCAGAATTTCTCTGGTAAATGGCTGAAGCCATTGCAGTTTCCTTTATGTATGATTAGGATGTCTCATAGTAGCCTATGTGGGCATTTTTATGTTGTGCACAGTGCAGTTATATCTTCAGTCTATTACTTGAAGGTCAGGTTTGTAAAAATGAGCATTATGTAGCCTATGCAATAATCAAATATTGTTATAGGTCCCCAGTAGTCGGAGCTCTAAGGTCATATAGTCGGTCATTTCGTAATGTTTAGGCTGTTAGGTCTACAGTAAGCTATATGGCTGTACTGAGCACCACCGTGCCTCCAATGCGCTTGTTGTCTTGATATGTTCCGGAACCTTTTCCCTCCACACCGACCACTTGGTGTTCCGGGACCTCATCATTTACAAATTAAGCACTGGACATACAAATATATATATATGATGTTATTGATCATTTACAAGCAGTGCATAAATGCTTCATAAATTATTTTTGAATGTTACATTTTTGCACTGGACACTGTTTCACTCATGTATGATCAATGTTTTATTTTTGGTATATTTGTTAAATATCTGTTAAACAGTTGTACAGGTTTTTGGAGCCCCTAATCTAAAGTTTAAATGCCAAGTGCAAACATGTATAAGGGTTTTTAAAGCCATTTGTAAGCTTTAACTTGTCTAATCCTTTATGAAATGTAAATGCATTGTGCTGTAATTGTGCTGTGAATGTATTCATAAATTGTTTGCTACTCATTACTAAAACTGTTTGCAACCCCTAATGTAAAGTTGCAACAAATAACAGCTGTTAAACATTTCATCAACATCGGGACGAAGGAAAGAAAGAAATGACTGAATGTACTGACAGCAGTTTGCTTTGTTCAGTTTGGCCATTTTTGATTTATGTCATACTCGGTGTGGGCAACACTACTGAAAAGACAGCAAAGCAGATGGAAACAGAGGCAAACTAAACTGGCCTTTGGACAAAAAATGTAAAATATACACCAAAATTATTCTTCCATCTTCAAAAGATGAGCAGAGCTGGAGGACAAATAACCCACGGAGGTCCAAATCAAAGGCTACAGCAACTGGATTGAAGGGAATATCCATGATGTTGGTCCATAATGTTAGCAAGATAACTTGGATAGGGTTGGAACCATGTGATAGGGATGGAAAAGGGTGCATTCAGCTTTGTTGGATTAGAAGTGTAATTTACCTTTTTTTTTTTTTAAACCTGTGTATCGTGAAACATGACAGATTTTCCAGCTTTGAAACGGAAGACCTAGTTTCTGACTTTGAAGAAGATATGGTTAACTACTGCCATTCATGAAACATATGATGGAGCCAAGAGTTAACATAGGCCTGTGCACCGGAGCGAACTTTGTACTGAAGGCAGAGAGATGAAATTTGTAGCAATCCATTCATTGCACAATGGTTAAGTTGAACAAAGAGCTCATTCCCTAAAATGTTAGCATGTCAAACAGTCCTGCATTTTACAATTAGCTAAGCAGTCATAACCTGTATATGACAATGTTGTTCTGCAGATACTACACAAGGCTTACTGTGTCAGAAACTATGGCATTTCATTAGTGAGAACAGGTCAAGAGAACAAGATTTCCTTCTTATATTTTGGCTCAGACTTGAAGCTCTTTATTCCCTTGGGAACATGCTGATTTTGGGTCTGTATTCCCCTCTGATTCGTTCTTATGCCTTTGGCAACGTCTGATAACACTCCCATTGTTTGATAGCATAGGAACACACACACACACACACACACACACGTGGGCACGCACGTGCACACAATCAAAAAACGCATGCATACACACGCACACACTCACACACACACAGATGTAGGAGGGGGACAAGTGTCAGCTGGAGGCATAGAAAGATAGGCCGCCCCCGCTACACAGTTAATCTTAATGAAAAACGAGTCTGCCTCCAAACTGGGTACTTTGGCTGACATCCATTGATGTCCTTTCCTCAATGTATTTTTTTTCTTCATATAAAGCCTTATGTAGCCTTAAATAGTCATTTCATGTATTTTCAACTTGTTAAAGGTATTTCCCAGATATCTCATTTCCTATAAACAATGAGGTATGTCATAAATACGTAAATGCAATGTGTGCATAAAAATCGTTATTGGCATATACATGATGTCACTTTAGGAAATATATCAAATTATACCACAGTGTACATTGCATGAAGCTTGGTGGTGATATCATTTCCATATAACAAAACATCATCTGTTTTTGATTGTATGAGGGTTGTTAAAGGTTGGATTTTTAATTGCTATGAATATTAATGTAGATTAATGGCTATAGCTTGATTTAAAAGCAGCTGTTCTGGCTGTTGTTTTTGGAGAAAGCAAATATTCCATGAAAAAATTGTGAAAGTGAAAAAATGAATGAGTAATGAACACAACAACCAGGGGCACTCATTGCCACTTCCCGTCTGTACTTACTGTACAGCAAGTGCGAAAAATTATCACCAATAAAACTTAAATTGTGTTTACCCAACTTCATGCAATGAAGTTAGCCCATTTTTGTCCAATGAATTCGCTAAACCATGTTTGTGTGTTTAATAGTTCAAAGTCTCACTGACTGGATTACTGGCAGACCAGTAGCATAGGGCCAGTAATATAATAAATGTAACTAATGTTAATAGCTACCCACTGCTCAGTGACTGACAGTTATGTTATGTAATAGGAATTAGTATTTTATGGACAAGGATCAACTGTAATTGCAAATCAACATATTTTCTAAATGTCAAACCTAATATGTACATTGAGAAAAAGTACAGTTTTTCTTAAATTATGCAAGAAAATGACACATTTATCCCAGAAATAATTTTCCTTTAGCAGAATGAATATAAAACTATACAATGGATCTGTGTCTCCTTTCATGGAGAAAGCCTGGCATAATGTGGGATGATTTGTTCTAAATCAACAATTCAGTCTCCCCCTAATGTGTTTTATTTAAATGAGAGAGAGAGGTCAACTCACAGCCGAACTTACCAACAAGTGTGTTTCACAGGCTGAATCGGTTTCCACTCTTACTGTATACAAGTGCCTTGAGCGGAGTCCTGACCTCTTGTGCCTGTCAGATGTTGAACTTGGTGCTGTGACTTTCAATTTGCTTGCCTCATCGCTGCGGCATGGGAGAGATGACTAGGCCGGAGAGAGGCCTGGGACTCGGTTAAAGGGTCTTGTCCCTCCAGGAGGCTCCTCTGGCAGGGTTGCTTCTTGGGGTTTCTTGGTATGTCGTAGTGCATTAAGGATCCAGAGTGCATAAGTGAATAAGGGGTTTGACACACTAACCCCGAATAGCCAAGGGCTTGGACACTTAATTAAGTCCTCACAGTTCTAATCACTATTCATTAATATAGAGGATTACTGACTCTCCACTATGTTCCCACATTAGAGAGCATGAGCTTTGTCAGAAGTAGTCCTCTCTGATATCATACCCACACAATTCACTGGGACCAGTTTGATTTCCAGCCACTGTACCAGATAAATTAAATATTCTGTGAATTGAATTCTGCATTGTAGTCAGACAGTAGTCAAGTATTTGTCAAACGAAAACTGAATTAAGTCCAATGCAGTCTGTATACAGTTATGTAAAAAATTTGTCAAAAAACAAACAAACTGTAAACTTGTTTTTGCAAGTAAATCAGATAAACTGTGACTGTATATACTTAGCACTATAGTTGTCTGTGTAAGGTAATTGTAAATCTCAGAAGTGGCATGAATATACTTTCCATTCTCTTCTCTATTCTCTCTCTTCAACCACTGTTTCAGCGAGTCCTTAGCCTGGGTCTGGAATGGTAAATGCTCCTGAACCAATAAAAAAACTTAACGACAACGTTATTACCCCAAGGAATTTTGGTGTTCATAGGACCAGAGCCGGGACCAGAATTCTTTCAGATTTTATTGAAATGCTATGAAGCAGAACAGAAAGAAAGAACGATGCATGTAAATTGAGACCGTTGCCTGGAGGCAGCCGAGTGTTGGGCCTATGTGAACTTGTGAGTTGTTGGACCTCCTCAAAAGTGGATTAAACCTTGTAATTTCTGTCCAGGAAATGATTTACACCACTGTAGTACAGAGGGTATACCTTCAGTTACAACCTCATTAGCCTTTTGTTGTTGTATGTCAGCATGTATAGAGAGAATGTGATTCATGATGAGAAGCCTGCAATTTAAGTTGTCTTCTTCCCCTGCACTGTTGTAACTGCTGGCAACTGAAAATGGAACAAATTTTCGAAATCCCCTTTGTTTACAGATATCTGTTCTCCAGATGTTGAGTCAAAGCAATTATCTAATTGAAGTCTACCTGATGAATATCATTGGTTTTATGATGTGAAGTGTTCGTTGACATGGTATTTGAAATTGTATTGGTCTATTACAAAGAGATGCCTGGATTTTCTTGGTCTATCAAAATACCACTCACACACCCTCATCACTTTATCAGAAAAGCTCTGAAGTGCACCACCTTTCAAGTCATCTAACAGCCTTGTATAGCACCAGTGCCTCAGGGACACACTCCTTGTGTGTGTGTGTGTGTGTGTGTGTGTGTGTGTGTGTGTGTGTGTGTGTGTGTGTGTATTGAAAGTCACAGGTTTAAAGCAATTGTGCCACACTGAACGACAAGCCTTTTGTTACACTCCGACAAACCAATTTCCTGAATCTATGGCAGCGGAGCGATTCATCACTTTACTTATTCAGGCTCCTTAGCATACTAGTAACACATAGGGGCGCTAGAAAAAAGCAAGATTTCTTATCTGAGTGAATCAATAACCATCATCTGCCTGTACCCCAAGAGCTCTCAAAATTCACTATTCATGCAAACTCCACTCTTTTGAAAAAGGGGGTGATCAAAATACTTGGGCAAACCAGTTTCATAATGCAAGGATTGTTGTTAGGTGAGCTAAATTGAAAGGTTCCATTAAATAGAGGGCGCCTCATCAGGTCTGAATAATAATGACATTGGTGCCCCTCTCATAATAAGTCTTGGCTTTATGTGGCAGACAGCTTGAGGAGCCTGGGCTGAAATTGAATTTGGTTCATTTCCTTTGGCTGTCTAATTCTTTTGTGCACTTCTCCTCTGCTTGGCATTGATTGTGACTCAAGATCCTAGGTGCATCTAGGCTGACTTCCATCCATGGGTGGGCGTGCGCACACACACACACACACACACACACACACACACACACACACACACTGGTGCATTCATGCCCACCTATAAAGCAGAAACACATCACAGGCATACACACCCACCTACAGACACACACAAAGTTTCTCTCTCACGTGCCATTGCTCAAAACTCAACGTTGAGTTAGAAGTATCTATTCCATCCTTAGCTAAGGTGACAGTGAGCGGCATTTTGATTCTGCCTTGCTGATGTGAAATCAATAGCAGACTCCAGGTTAGAGTAATGAATGGGAATTTGCTCTGCATGGCTTAGTGCCAACACTATCTCATCTTCATGCCCTCAAACCAAACTTGTAGGCAAGTGCCAATTGCTGCAATAAACAGTGTTTACAAAGCATAAAATATTTTTTTGAACATGTGTTTATGGCGCATATAGGAAGAATTTAAGTAAAAAAGTATGCATGATTGGAGTGAATGAAACTACAATTTGACTTTAAAACCACAGTATTGTTGTAGCTAAGATAATCATTGAACAAAATATTTAATTCTTGCAGGGCGCTTATGGCTTTGCATGGCCTAAAGAGTGCATACTGCAAACCAGTGTGCATTACAAGAAACATTGAACAAACAAACAAACACTCAGAGCCTGCCTCATTGAGGTGCTCATCCCAAGCACCTAATAATGAAGACGGAGCCACAATTCATCCTTTTTTAACCTCTTTCCATCATTCATCCTTCATCATTCACCCTGCCTAATTACCACTTCTAATTTAACGTGCGGGCAGCACGGTGGCTCAGTGGTAAGCGCTATTGCCTCACGACAAGAAAGACCCAGGTCGATTCCCAGCTCCGGCCATTTCTGTGGGTCGTTTCCATGTTCGAGTGCAAGTCAGGTGGACCGGAGACTCTAAATTGAATCTGAGTGATTCTGTGTTAGCTCTGCGATGGACTGGTGACCTGTGTTTCCCTGCCCTCTGTCCATTGCATGCTGGGATAGGCTCCAGCCCTGTGACCTCGATTGGCAATAAGCAGGTGAAGACAATGAAGGAATGAATTGATGCTGACTGGTCTCTATCCTATTTACTTTGAAGGCCAGCAGAAGGCCAAATGTCGGTCAAAACCCATACCTACTTGAGTTGGTACATGTCAGAATTTATTGAATGCATTTTGGCCTTTCAGCCGAACACATGGTGTGGCCAGGACATAGTTGTTGTCCTTGTTTCAATTTTGGACTAAAAGAGTATGTATTTTAGCTAATTAGTGAGTGTTTGGCCCAGTTCAGGCTCTGACCATCAGTCATGGCATTTGGTCCAAGCTCTGGGACTCTTTTAGTGCCAGTAATCCTTCCTCTTTTTTCAGTCTTCAGAACAGACAGCTGCTCCGGCATTTGCCCCGAGATTAGCACTAATGTCAATAATGATCACACTGAGAAGAAAAACAACCAAGATGGTCCAGCCAAGTCTTTAATACCACTTTGTTTAACATGTCTCTGAGGATGGGGAAAATCCATAATTGGAGAGAACAAATGACGTGAGTGTTCTAAGCTAGTGGATTTACAGTAAATTGAATACAAGATTCAGAACAATAATATTTAGTTAAACAAGGCAATAGTAAATGTATTGTCCCCCATGAATGATGCAGTCCCCTTCTGGGCCAATCAGGAACAAATGTGTAATTTTGTTTTGACCTGCAATTGTAGCCATTTGAAAATGCCAGAAGACAGAGTGAGATGCATTACTAAACATCGACAAAAGAACAAACTATATAGCTCCGTACTTGGGCCAATGAGTTTTGAAATTATTAATTCATTATTGTTTTATTAATTAATTTAAAGTGCTAGAATGCAGTAGCAAGATACATCATTCTGCCAAGTTTTGCCAAAATCCATTCAGCTGTGAGATATCGCTTGTGATGGACTAACTAACTAATGAACTAACGAACGGATGGGGACTGATCCAGAGTCCTCCCACGATTTCATCATGTGACAATCATATGTAATGTTATGTAATGTCAATCAATCCTGAAACAGAGATATGCGAATCCATTTGGACTGACTTCTGCTGAAGATAGCCTTCTCTCTATATTACCAAGAAATAAAGAGGCCTGAATTCATAGTCAAAAAATTGAGAAAGAAAAGTCATGCCTGAAAAGCCATATTTGTGCAAAAAGTTCCTACCTTGCCTTTATTCAAAATGGAGTGAAACTTCTTATCACTTATTGATGTGGCAGGGGGTGAAAGGGAAAGGAGGCAAATTCCCACATTAATTGGGTCATACCTGAAGTGTGGTGAAGGAGTTTGTAGTGAAATCCCATACTCCTGAGAGTGTGTGCTAAGTTCAGATAAGCCTCTGCTGCATGGATTCTCCATCTTATCTTGAGCCGGCAATAGGACTGTGAGATTGAATAATCTGGGAATGGTTTGAGAGCAATAGTTCAGGCATCCATAGGCTCTTAAAAGCAATTTGACAATGCCTCCACACTCTAATAAGCGTGGCAAGTCCCTTACTATCAGTGGAGGAAGCCAAAACAAGAGGAGGCTCCCACTTGATACCCACACTGTCATTACAAGAATATACAAAAATGTATAATTCTGTAGCTTGTCACATGCAGTAGAATGTGAAGTCCTGTTGTCCTGTTAACCTGTATGTCAGTATGTATTTATGTTACTACAGTTGTCAAGATGACCCCGCATCAATGTAGGCAAAGCAATTTGTGTATATTAATTGTACTTGGCGAATAAAGAGATTCTGATTCTGATTTACATCACGATTGAGCTCAAAAAATCTTTAAAACAATACTTGCCCCTGATTACATGCATGACCTTTTCAAATTAAATTGAGATGATCAACGATTGCTCTAATCAGACAACATGAATGATATAAAAAATAATGGCTTATGTTTTTTCATGTACAGCAGGCATACTGTAGATCACAAAATGGGAAGTAGAGTAGGTAGTCTATTCCATAAATATGTTGTTGCTCTATGCATTTTCTGTCCATTAGCTTCATTCTGAACCTCCAACTTATTCAATCATTTTACGGTCCATTTGGTTAATTTACATGTACATCTAGTAAATCTAAGGTTTATGGGAGAGCAGAATTATGAAGGATCGCAAAGAAGGGTCTTTAAAAGGTTCATGATAACTGTAGTCTTGAAGACTGTTGTGAGATATAACCTGTCTGCCCAGAAGAAGAGGGAGGAGCGAGAGAAAAAAAAAAGATGCTGTACTTTTTTTGAAATGTAAAGATTATAGATCAGAGAGTAAGAGGCTATGAAGTGTGAGCGAGGGAGCGGAAATTGAACCTCACTGCCATAGCACCAGTCAATCAGATAAATAACAGTATAATCGAGTTTTGCCTCTCACATGCATAATTCATCTCTTTATACCACCTTTTTTCGAGAGTGACTTTGCTGCTTAGGACAAATTGTTGTGGATTTAGGAACATGATGGGAATTTATTTTCCTTCTGTCGCCCATGCATACAGGTTTTAGCCCAGAGCGTTATTACAGCGGTCTCATGAAAGTGAGAGGGTTGGATTTCAGTGTACAGATCATTCTTTCATCCTCCCTTTGAACCTAGATTGCCATCAATACTTCACATGGCAAAATGGATTATTGCTCACAAGGATCAAGGTCATAAATGTATGTGTACTCTAAGAAGCAACCTTTAAAAACCCTCGAAGGAAGATATGGCAGCAAAACACAATCAGCCTTATTCCCAAACAGTATTAAGAGAGTATTAAGAGCTGGATTATTGACCTTATTCAATCATTTTAATGTTTAATTTCAGTTCAGTTCATTTTTGCAACATGTTTTGAGATTTGCTAAATTTTATTATGGCATTGCTCTTGAAATTCTTACACTCCTGGTGATCATTTTTGAAGATGTTACAATGCTGATGGATGACACATCACAACCAGACAGATACCATTGATATACTGAACCAATGGGAGGTGCAGGAGAGTCACCTAGGTGTAGAATAATAGAGTGTTTTCTGCTGGCTCCCCAGTCCATGGCAGGCGTAGAGGCAGCTCACTCACAACTCGACGGACCACCTGCTGCCAAATCTGATTTAGTGCAGGGAAATATTTTCTCCCTGAGTCCCTGCCTTCGGTTTAGAAGGCCAGGCCACATGTTGTGAAACGAAGTAGGCCGCCAAACTAAACGGGTTGTCATTTGCCCTCACTGCGTAGCTATTGATTTACTGCTCCTTGCTGCTGGTTTCCTGGAGGGGACTGTGAGCTCTAAAAAAATGCCTGCATGCTCCATCAAAGGAAAGGTTCCCCAGGCCAGACCTCCCATGAGGCCCCACTGCCGGCGTTACGCACCATCAGGGGTTGAATAAATGATCAACCAATACACAATACACAAGTAATAACATTAATTGAACAGGGGGCCATTGAATGTCAAGGCAATGTATTGGCAATGCACCTTGTATTCCTGGGTCCTTCTTTGTTTTATTTTTCTTATTCCTGCGGGTAATTGGCCAAACATAGACAATGTGACGTGAGATATTTTCAGCACAGCTACAATGGAGTAGGAGAAAAATTTTCAGGGTTTCTTTGTAGACTCATCATTTCACCCCCATGTTCAGCAATCACACAGGGAGAAATCCATCGAAGAAGAGGAAGGGATACCAATTTCTCCACTGATAGTAGCCTCCATTGACCATAATGCAACACAGCCACAAAACACGTTGTGTTTTGAATAAGGGGCATGACTTGAGATGAGGCAGGCTGAGGGAAAGTGGATACAACAACAAAAAAAATGTAATCACAAAACAACTCCTGGAATGTATTGAACATTGAACGTCACAGATTGATGATAACATTGGAAGTGTATTCGAGGATGGAATGTTCCTTTTAAAGGAGTTGTCCAATCTGAAGGCCGGTTATCAAGAAGCCAAATAGAAACATTTTGATTGAAAGTTAATGTATCGTAATGTATGAAAATGGCTGTTATCGACCTTCAGTGGCTGTATTTCTTTAATTCTGTGTCTGCATTACTGCTTTCCCTCTGTATCTCTTTAAAATGGCACATTTTGGCTGGATTGCATTCAGACTACGTAGAGTTCTGATCCTATCCAAGCCTGGCCACTTCTATAGCTAGATTTGAAGATCCAGTAGCAATCTGAGCAAAAACTGATCTTTGTACTGCATCCTGGCATGATCAGATGATAAAGTTTGCATTGAAACATTTTTTTTTTACTGTAGCCAGACTGCTCTGCACACGCTTCCTGAGTGAGAAATTCTGACTCTAACACATTGTGCCTTTAACTGTATTCCATTATATAGAGTAAGATAAAGGAATACACATGCAAACCTTTTTCATCTGCACACTAAAAGCACAATATTTTCTGTATGAGATTTAGAGACTGGTATATTTCATAATAAGATTACTCAGCAGCATCAAAATTAATTGTTTTTGAGGTATCTCCCGTCAAATTGTCTCCAACCTATTGTCTTTTTGCATCTCTTGTGTGAACAGGCTGTTATTCAAATGGCAATGGAATGGTTGGACGGGGAGTGAGGGACTTCATTAAGCTTGCAGCATGGGGAATAGCATGTTTCACAAACATGCAATGTCATCTCAAAACATCGGTCTCTCTTTAAAAAACACTTTCCTCAAATCTCAAAGACTCTCACTAATTTTAAGCTTTATTGCAAGCAAATTGAGACGCTGATGTACTTTAATTATTTCAAAACGACATTCTAAAGCAGTGTTAATGCAATCTGTGTGTGTGATTAGTGCTGGTGGCCGAGGTGCAGATTGGCTACACATCGCATATGATCAGCCCCATTATATGCTGCCAGGGCTGGTTATGGAAATATACTTATAACAGTGCTACCTGATGTTGTTGCCCACTGAGACGGAGGGAGAAATCACATTCATTTACCAGCCTCCAATTAGTGCTGAGCCCGCATCATCATCAATTCACATGCTAATTGTCCCATGTGGCCCGCGTAGTGTACCACCATCTGTGCAGTTCCTCTATTTCTTGCGCAAGTTGGTATTTTTTAAGGATCTGCGTAAAGTGGTTGTGCTTGTAAGGTACTTGCAGGTGTTAACATTTGTATTTGTTAAGAGTTAAGACAATTAAACTATTCACAGACGATACAGTACATCATTAAAGCACCATAGTCTTATGAGTCGACTGATACACTTAAAGGATCCACCCTGAAACGTTAACATTGTTAAAAAACAGCTATTGGTAATGTACCTTATATTTCTGGGCTCATTTTGTTGTTTGGTGCTGGTATTTTTCTTATTCCCGTGGATAACTGGCCAAACATCGACAATATGATGTCACGTTGAGATATTTCCAGTTTGATTGGAGAAAATTTTCAACTATAACATCAACGATAAACATCAGGTTTTGGTGTCAGCGCCTCAGAATCGAAGAGCAAGGGCTTCTTTCCAGACCTAACATTTTGCACCGATGTTCAAAAATCATACAGGGAGAAAACCATTAGAGATGCAGCAGAGATACCAATTTCTCCACTGCCAGTAGCCACAATAGACCAGAATGTGTTGCTCCTCCACCTAAACAAATAACCCACCACTGAATGCAACAATGCTCCTTCTCTGGAGGGTGTTGCAAGTCCTTCTGGGAAATGTAGGAAATCAATAACTGAAGTAGAAGTAGACAAAGCAGTTTGAGGGAAACTAGGTACACCAAAAAATTGCAACACTTCATCACAAAATAACTCTTAGAATGCTTTGAACATCACAGATTGGTGATGTATAACAGTGTAAGAGTATCCAAGGTTGGATTTTTTCTTTTACAGGCTATAATCACAAAAAAGTGCTGTGAGCTTTTCTTAGATCCTAGTTTAACATGTTTATAATTTGCATACTGACTTGCAATGAGGACTGGCTGATAGTTTATTGCTTCATGATTGTTTCTGTGGCAAAAACTGTTGTGGAAGACCAGCACCATGCAGATGTCTCTCCAGAGCTCCATGATGGGCTTCTCCTGCTCAATGGCTGCCTCAGTGTAAGACTTGAGATAGGCCAGATAGGTTATGAGCATGAAGACGGTGTTCTGAGCCTGTGCTGCCTATGCAGTTGATTTGTAAATTCTATCAAGCACCTGAGATAAAAATCTGGGGTACTTCTGGGGTAATGTCAGGAAGCAGAAATGCCCGTGTTGGTATCAGTGGCCAAGTAGGCTGCTGGAGAGGGCTTAAGTAAATGTGGCAACCCAGCTCCTTAGCTTTATCCATTTCTGAGATTCAAATGCCTTTGACTTGTGTTTTCTAAATTTGTATCCTTTGGCACCGGTCCAGTGAGCCAAACTGACTAGAAAGCGACTGCTAGCTACTACCAAGAATAGAGAAAGTTCCATGCGGTCGCAGTACCTGCTTCCCTATAAATCAAGCTGTCTCTATGTCTTTTGCCTGATCATAGCTATGTGTAATTTTGATAGTGCTGTCGCTCGTAGCCTATAGCCTACTGGTAAAATGCCACCAAATGCTTCTTCAGTGGGGTAGAGTGAGTGCACACCCCCTTGTTCCGTCCCCATTTTTGCTTTCTATCTTGGAAATAGTGTGAAATTAGCCTGGTTCGAGACTCCTGAAGTGCCTCCCGTCCACTCTTCAGATTTGGTTGAGCGATTCAGAGAGTCTGGTTTGCTCTATTCAACGGCGTGTTCTAGCTTGGAAAAACGATCGGGCCAATCAGCACCTTTGTGGACGGGACTAAAGTTTGAACCGTGAAATTTCTTTCACGGTTTTGTATGATCAAACAGCAGAAGTGCCTAATGAAACCAAATGAAAACAAATGTGATTTCTACGATCACGGATGTAAGCCCAAAATTGTCGCATGACAATTGTACTTGGAAAAACACAATGACAGTCAGTCAGCAATGCAATGCACATGATGATTGTACTTAAACTGCATGTCATCATGAGAGGCTCATGTTTTGTTGCCCTATTTAAAAGAATTGCTAAATATTGACAGGCTCAATGTCCAGCTACACAAAGGACAGCAACAGATGGAATATTTGAACTTTTACCATAGCTCTGTCTGCTGATGTAGTCAATCTCAGAAGTGTCAGATTTAAAGTTAACCAAAGAGGAACTATATCTGCTTTGTGATAGCTGTCAGTGTGAATGCTTCTTTAGATTGATAGGAGCTCAGTTGCCATAGTTTCGGGGAACTGTCTTTTAACAGTGTATGGCTTGGTCCATGTGCATGTTTCAGGATGTCTGTGGTCAAGTGTGTTTCTGATACATTTCGTCCTGGGAATCGGAGTCTGATCACGCTCCCCATCCAATCCCTCGGCTGGCTGCAAAATAAAATGATTCAATACATCCAATAAGCTTTCTCTTTCTTTTCATTTCTTTCATTTGAAGCTGGTTGTGTACTGCCATCCTGGGTCAGTCAACCCCATTTCAAGTGGCTCTGCTTCAATCTATACCTTGAATTTCCACTGCAGTTCCTCCTTTCAAAAAGTCACAGACCTCAGCAACGGGGTTTTATCAAAACACAAAAGAGAATAAATCCTTTACAACGATAAGACACACTTCACTGTGTCAAAGAGGATTATTTACAATAATGACATGGCATTGTTAGATCCAGATTGGTGTTTGAAGATATGGCTCTCCATGTGACTGGACAATATGAATCAACTTTGGAGGGACCTCCCGAAAGTACTTGGAGGCCATTATTCAATTATTAGTTGATTCATCAGGTTGTATGAATGCAATGCATTATTAAATACATCATAAAAGATGTAGGAAATAGCTCACATTCCTTGCTCATGAGTTTGAACTATGAACATTAGTGAAAAGAGACAGACAATATAACTGGACAATAAAAATGTCATCCTCCACTCTGGCTCCATTGACAAGCATTAGCCCAATAAGCACAAATGTCTGAAGGATAATGCTCGCATTAGAGCTTGATTCATTCAATGTCCCCATTCATAGCCCTCTGTGAAATAAAGTGAATATTACCGTCTGTACATTACATCCTGCTTTGATGGAATCCTTTCTACAGGGAGCAAATGCACAGCATAGATCACCAAACAAAAAGCTTATATGAAAGGCCCTGATTAGCCTCTTGATTATCCTCTATTCAAATCATAGGGATTAGTCCTCTAATATGAATGGCACTATTAACCTTGGGATTGTGGAACATTTCCAGGATGTTAGGCTTCGTGAATATGTTTCTGTGTGTAATGTAACAAAGGAAATGTAATGTACCCAATCATGAACATGGCCATTGTGGTGGTGCAGCTTCAGCTTGTATATATATATTGATTTTCTATCTCCTCTGCGATAAGAGTGTGGGCTGAAGACATGGTCATGCCTGTGATCTTCATCACTGCTCAAAGACAATTATGGAGTGAGAACTTAAGGGTAGCAGAGGGTAATCCTTTTACCAGGCTCCCTCAGGGCTTTCCAGTGGGTTGCTTGGTTCAAGATATTGACTTCAGCCACTCTTGTCTGGCCCCAAAATTACCTATTGATTTCCCCTTTTGACAGTTGTTAGTTGGAAACTTAATCATGGCGACCTACATTGTCATATAAAGTACATTGTTGTTCAACACTAGCTGCTGGTTCCCCTTGATTTTGCGTCAGTGCTGTAATGGTATGCCACTACCACAAATAGGGAAAATCAATAGAGGTAGTGTACTAGCTCAGTTTTGCTTAACAGACCTTTGACTAACAGCGTTATGCAAATATCTCCATAATTACCTTAAAATAATCAAGTCCTATGGTATAACAGAATTATGTTTTATTCCTTAAGTAATGAAAATGTCCTTTCACTTCTAATAGTTGATGGTCTGTCTAAACTGTAATTTAAACAAGAATTAGATATTGTGGTATTGCTGCAGCTCCAAATTTGAATCCTATCCAACATTAGTTGCTTAGCATACATGCATAGTTTGTGTACTGTTTTCAGGAGGATCTAGAAATATCATAAATAATACAATTAAATAGTGAAAATGTAATGTTGTGCATTTAATTATTTTGAGACCAAACTAAACAATTATGAAATGTGAATTTAAAGGTTAACTATGTCTCCTTCAGTTTTTGAGTAGTGAACCATGGTCTTGAGAAAAAAACAAAAACAAAAACTATGGACGATGCTTTACCATCAGTTTTGCAGGCTGTGCTGCAGTGGAGCAGCATGGAGGCCTAGAGGTTAGAGAGACAGTCCTTCAACCCAGTGACCCAGGATTATGCCTTGTGTTGTCAGGCATCCACCATGCTGAAGTGTTAAATCCCCACCAGCTCCAGGGGTGCTGTTCTGTAGCTCACCCTGACCTCTGACCTCACTGGTAGGGTGCAAGTGAAAAGAGAATTTCCCCATGGGGATCAATAAGGTATCACTGTATTGTACTCATCAACAAACAAAATTAAAAACATTTGTATGTTTCAGTGCAAGAACAATGGAGCAGCAGGTTTTCCAGTGCTAAACATCCAAACACTGTGCGATACCAGCCACTGCGTTTATTCATTTATTTATTTGCTCAAAGGAAAATGTAGATTTGATTATGAAAAGACAAAGATAATTATCACGTGACCTCACATTCTGTTTCGCTCCGTGGAGCGAAACAGAATGTGAGGTCACGTGATCAGGATGGTCTTACCAGGCTAAAAGATAATAGGCAATGATATACAAACGAAAAAAAAGAAAAGCTGATGATGTGAAAAATGCATGAAGCTACTTAGACAATAAGCATGGGGAAAAACACCCATCCATAGACTCAAAGGTGGACGTTAGGGTTTGACTGATACAGATTTTTGAAGGCTGATATTAATACTGGTGATTTTGTATTGAAGCTGACATTAGCTGATATTTTGTGCCAATAATCAATATTACAGAGATCATAAAGAAATCCCAAAGATTCTCTTCGTGGCAGAATGGAAAAGCCTTTGAAACAGCATTTATGCCATCATGTGTCACAAAAACTTTCCACTGAAACAAATACAAATGAAATTGTTTTAGGTGCATACAACAGCTTTTTAAGGCCAGGTGACCCACCCTACCTATTGAAATGGTAGGGGGAAACTCTAGGATCCATTAGGTCTTTAAATAAATTTACAAAAAGACATGATTCAATTAGATGAATAAATTATCGACTTCCACACCGCACTGGAAGGATTTCTCTGGTCAGCCATCTGAAATAAAAACAAGTGCGCTAGCACTTTTTATGTGCTCAGGGGGTATGCATTATTTGAGTGTAACAGCAAATATACACATGCTTCTAAGTCCAGTCGCAACGCCATCTAGCGTCTCATTGGGATTAATCCTCTGTGTACATTCTCACAGATGCACAGACGCACCCACAGACTCCAGCAGCACTGACAAACACACAGAGGCTAGCTCTTACTGAAGTGCTCCGTCCTGAGCACTTGATGATAATAATAATAATAATAATAAAACTACACCCTTCACCATATCATTGGTAAAGACCAATATCCGCTCCTAATGGACATTAGCACTTTTGATAGATGTCTACAAATGCAAGTAGCAAGTAACTTACATGCTATTATATAAATTCAAGTAGCCACGAATTAAACTATATCTGTGTAAATTGACTAAAATTGGGTTCCATCAGACCTCTCTACTTAGCAGAAATAGACAACCTGATTTACGTGATTCCCTTCCTAAAAACAGATGACATTAACATTCAGAGGATCCCCTACTGATGAACACATACCCCCTGGTTAGACCCTCATTTATGCAATTCATCTCTGCAGGAATTTGTCAAGCCTGATGTAAAATGATGTGCTTGTTGGTACCGTTGTGAAAAGATGTACGAGTTGCTTGATCGGCCATGTGAAATGCATTAATCACCCTAAGTGGTCAAAAGGCCTTAACTGGTCTTTGAACACTGAACTGCAGAAATGAAGTGTGAAGCTTACACTTAAAAATACTTTACCACCAATGCGTGACTTGAAGATCTGCTACCCTTAAGGGTCCAGTCAAGAAAATCAAAGCCTTTAGGGGAATGTGGCAGGCCTTTTATCTATATGTGTGAGTAAGTGTGTGAATCAGTTGGTCAATCAATGTTTTTAAATAAAAGAAGAGAAACAAAGGTGGAGGTGTGTGTAGGGGGGTTTGTGGAGCATATGAAATGTGAATAATAATAAAAGTGAATGAAAAGTAATAATCCATAACGTTTTCATGCAAATAAATGTCTGTTTCCATAGTAATTCAGCCTATGCCCAGTCCATGAAACATAAATGGAAGAACTGAGTAGTTAGCATGAGCAGTGATAGTCACCATGGCTGAACATACAAAGAGCCACCTACAGAAACTCAAATTTCATCAACAGTACATCCAAGGAAAAATAAACATATTAATGAATTGCTCAGAGGAAGGCAGGTGTACTAAGAGGAAAGCAGCCGTCTCTGAGCCAAAACTGGAGTGAACATCGGCTTTGCCGTTCCAAGGTGAAAAGCACTCCAAGATGAGAAAGGACTCGAGAGATGCAGATGTAGCTCTTTTTCTTTTGGACTGGTAGGTTTTGCTATTGTTTATTAGCCACAGTCTACATTGAGGGTCTTTATATTATGTTGGGCTAGTGCTTACATGGAAGTTAGCCAAATTTTGAAAGCCACTTTTCAAAGACAGATTTTTGATAATTTGAATAACAGCAAACTTGTCTGTTTAGCTCGGTTTTGTAAATCTTAGTGATAGCTCAGTTAGCAGGTTAAAAGTTCTATCCTAGGTCTATTGCTAACGTCACTGTAAGCAGTTGCTGTCTTTTGTCAATATAACATTATTAACGGACATTATTGACTGTAATAGATATACGGTAATAATGTAAGTAAACAGTTCTCACATTGTTTGATAAAACATATTTGATGTATTTAGCATCTTTTATCATCTCTGTAGACATGGTTGCTCTTAGGCACCGGCTGAAATTCCGATGTTCCGTTATTTATAGTTGCCTCACTAGTCTCGGTAGAAAATCCCAGGCTTGTTTGTTTGGAGGTGTGGCAGATGGTGTCAATCCAGTGATGTCAAAGTACTGGCGACACTGTTGCGAAGTGATTCATATACACTACAAGGTACAAAGCACAGTGTTCATTCCAATATCACAGACATGCTAACATATATGTAGGAGTAGCACAGCAAGTTAGAACATGCTGATGTTGAGCCTTCCAAGAGAACCCCCTCCCCCCCCAAAAAAAAAAAAACATTCATGGTCAATCTCACCGCACCATTAAAGATTTATATTATTTTCCCTATTTTGTGCGGTGAGATGCCTCTCAGCAAGTCATGATATGCAGAATGTATGTTTTCTCTCCCAACTGAATCTTATGTTTTTTATATCCATTACCCCAGGCATTAGTGGGGTGTTTGCACTCTGCACTGAAGCTTGGTGGTATAATAAACTGTTAATTTTTCATACTATCTGACAGAATATCATTATGCTCAGCTATAAAGGAGAGATGGCAAATAAAAGCCTGGCATCCTTATAATAGCCTGCTACACAAGCTTGGTAATAATAATAATTATGCCACTGGGAGGCAAAGGCAAGTGCAAATTTCTCACTGCTGTAATAATGTAAGGTAGTGATGAAGTAGGAATTGGATGGCACGGCCTGTGTAAGATTGTATAAATTCTTAAAATGAGGTAAAGAGCATGCTTTGGCTGTAACATTAATAAAAATTTTTAGGATAATAATTTTATTTGGTGTGCAGTTTAATCAACTAATTTGAGCACACCAGATAAAGTACTCGGTGACTCATTTTGACTCACGTGTATTCTGGAAACAGACAGAGGCTGCTCCTGCCAGCCTGGGAGGTACAGAGTAGAATGGAAAACTAGTTTGGAGATGATATCTGTCCATCTGCAACCATAGAGCTTACAGCTATGACAGGTGTTGTGGCGGACGGCTTACGGCTTACAGAAGTACCTGCAAAGAGATGGCCGAGATAAAATAAATTACCTGGGTGATGGCTGACAGCTTAAGAACACTGCCTCATTTCATTTCATTTTTTTTTTCCCCCACTCAAAGAGCTGTTATCTGGTTTTGTTTGGGATAAGTTGATAGAGATTAGGAGGTTTCTAACTAAATTTGTTTCTCGTTTTACTGCGTTTAGCCGTTCATTTTCTGCCAATAAGTTATTCGGAGCGTTTCGGTGGATGTCTCCCTACTGTTCTGAATGTTATCCAAGCATTCAACCAATCCTTCAGATTAGGGCCAACAACAAAAGCTGAATATGTCCCTCAATGTTAATCTGATTTGAAATGACTGTGTCCTTATTTTATATTGTCTACGCTGTGCCCAGGGCCACCCCTGTAGCCATAACAAAAGACAAAAAAAAAACATTCTTGGCTGGGCACCATCTCTGATTTAACCACATGGTTGTGGTGCCGCAGTGTACTCTGCTTCATTTCTCTCCTTGCACACTCAGCCTGTGGAACTGAGGTTTAAAGGAGAGGCCTTATCAGTATCCTCCAGGTCCTACACCTCCACTGGAGTCAGTATCCTTGGGGGTTAAGGCAGGAGGAAAAATGAGGTCTGGCAGGAGAGGGAAGTAGGAGACAAAGAAGCGCAACGAAGGAGAAATGGAGAAAAAGAAGAACAAGGAGTGAAAGGAAACAGGGAGTTGATAGAGGAAGAGTAAAAACAAAAGGAGACACAGAGAGAAAAGCAGGCAGAAATATGTTGATTGTGGGAGCAAGGTAGTCATCGGTTTCTTGTTCCTGTTGTGAGACCTTCCTTTCTGAATGACAAAGTCGTCACAGTAACCTGCCATCTATTTCAGTGTGTCATCCGTGGGAGGATTAGGATGGTCATCATATACTTTAGAGACTGAAGACTACTCATTGTAATTCATGATATGCTGCAAAAGATGCTTCCACAAAAACATAAGGTTGACAGCCAGTGGGAGGTGACAGTCTGGCTAGTCTGAAATACAGTCTGGGCTCAGGAAAGTGGGGTTAATTGTTTGTTCAGACAATGTGAGTCTTTCTATTCTCTCCCAGATTTAGTACGGTGCCTTCTGTCCTGAGTTGTCATGTGTTTTCTGAGGTAATTGTTCAGCATGTTATTCTACTTACAGGTAGGCGTTGGTTGTTTCAGACTCCACACAGAATCAAAGCAGCTGATGAATGAAATCATGACAATTAATCACTGGATAGGAGCCAGCGCACTGACACTTGGTCCAATTATTCCAAATTGATGCATTGCACACAATTGCTGAAAAATGCATATTTGTAAATGTTATCATTGATTAATTGGGATGAGATTATAACACAGAGAAGAGTATCTTAAGGGAAAATCCACCCTAAGTGTTAAAAAACAGCTATTGGTGATGTACCTTGCATTTCTGGGCCCAGGTGGTGCATTTTTCTTATCTCTGCAGATAACTATCCAAACACAGACAAAGTGAGGTTACGTTGAGATATTTTCACCACAACTACAGTGGAGTTTGATGGGAGAAAAACTTTCAGCTATCTGAAACATCAACAGTAAATGTCAGGTTTTGGTATCAGCCTCTCAGAATGAAAGTGCAAGGGCTTTTCTAGACTCACCATTTTGCATTGACATTCAACAATCATACAGAGAGAAATCCATCGTAGAAGAGGCAGAGAGACCAATTTCTTCACCGTCAATCGCCTCAATCGACCAGAAAGCAATGCAGCCACAAGAAATTTGAGCATTTTGAGTAAGGGGCACGACTCGCATTTTCTCGACGTAAAAACCTCTTGCTACGCGATTGCTATCACTATTGCTCTCTCAATCTACACATAACCCACAGCTGAATGCAACAAGTTCACAGTCATTCTCTGGAGGCTGTTGAAAGTCATTCTGGGAAATGTAGGAAATCAGTAACTGAAGTGGAAGTAGACGAGACAGGTTGAGGGGAAAGTGGGTACACCAAAAAAGTAAATTACAACACTTCATCATAAAATCATAAAATAGCTCCTGAACAGCACTGAACATCATAAATTGATGATATCTAACCGCATAAGAGTATCTGAGGGTGGATTTTTACACTCAAATCCATGAACATTTATAGGCAACAGTGCAGCAATGGGAGGAAATTGAGAAGGGCTGTATGCCATCCACTGTGACGTGACAATTACTACGTGGCGAGGCTGGAACAGTAGAGAGCCCTCCAGCCCTTTGACAGAATCAGAGGTAATGTGGGTCACTGTTAGCGCATTCTAATTTAGACATCTCTCCAGGGGCAGATTACCTAGCACAACACACTCCCAGAATGGCAAGACACATTCCTTCCTCAAATTAGACCTAAAAATATAAGTGGCTCCATCATTTTGAAGAGGTCAAGCCATCCGTGTAGCGGAGGCTGGAAAAAAGACATTTGGGAGCAGTGTGAAGGTCAGTTGGCTGCATTCAATTAAGCAACATGTTTATTTCGAAGGCTACTTCTCCTTTGTGTTTTTAGATTTAGGGTATACAAGATATGGAGGACCAAAACTGACATTGTGAATTGATAAATTTTTGTTTATGTTTATTTAAACATGAAATTTTCAGTGTTGGTTTAATATATTCGTATGCAATTTCTGATAATACTCTATGTAACGTAATTAACTACACTAATCTTTCTGCTCTTTCAAGTGAAAATTGAATATAATTTCTGTCTCACAGCATCATATGAACTGTGCAATCATTTTCAGAGGAGCATAATAGGGAGCGTGAAGTACAGAGAGAAAGCAGTTTTCTCCTTACTTTCACAGACTAAAAAGTTAGCTTTAAAACACTAATAAGAGTCCCAAAAATAAGGGAAAACATGAAAAGAGAGTGGGCAAATAGTACTGTTTTAAGATATTATTGCAAGGTTTTGATATAAGCTTAAAAGCTTTTTCATTACATCTGGGCTCTTTGAAATGCCGGATAATAATTTCCCACCAACTTTGTGATATGAACCAATTCATGGAAAACTCTAGTGGTGATTGTTATTGCAGACATAGAGAATGGAGATTTATATCTCTGTCAACATGTTCATTTTCTGTCTTGTTTATCACTAATCTAGCAGGCACTAAGCATGTATGCACCCACATGCAAATGCGTGTGTGTGTGCGTGTGCGTGAGAGAGACCAGCATTAAAGTTATGAGAGATTTTTTAATATCGTCACATCTCACAAACAGCAAGAAACTAAGGTGACTTTCAGAACACTTGGCAACCTCCCATAATTGCAAGCTTTTATGATGGAGCAAAGCTGCCTTTAAAGGAGGCTCTTAGGGCAGGAGAGACCCAATGAGGGATGTGTCCTCGACGATGGGCGGGAACTGTTTGTTCAAACTGCCATTAGGCTACATTGTTGAGGACATATTGCGGTCATTTATTTGAAACTTGCGACAGCGTCCATTCAATTAGAGAAAATGCCTAATGTCTTGTGAAAGGAACTGGAACAAAATAGCACATCATGGTCCAGGGTCGGTTTTTGCCCTCTAAATTCTGAATGAAGTCATATTTCAGAGAATATTTTTGGAAGGTGGCAATTGTCTTCTAAATTGCTGGTGAAGGCATTTCTAAGAGAAGGTGACTTTTCAGTAATGTCAATGGGAGCTGAAAGTACTGGATGGATCCACAACCTTATTTGCTACCTGGCCTTGAGATAAAGACGTATTCGAGACTTTTTTTTACTTTACAGATGACAGTGTCTGACAAGAAATTGCGGCAATCAATAGAAGCCAATCATTTGCTTACATGCTTTTGTCTTCCCAAAGAAAATCAACACGACTTGCCATCAGTTAACCTAAACAGCTAGGGTGCATATAGGTCAACCTGGAATATTTCAACCCCATTTTCCTGTGGAGCACATAAAGTCTGTCAGACACCCAGTCGTACACAAATATAAATCTGTCCAGTTGAGGGAAACCAGTGGCATCTTGCAGACACATCCCCTTGAAATGACAAGTAGGCACCATGACACATCAAAGTGGTGCAGCAGGTGAGCCAAATCATTAGATTAGGCAGATTTATGGCTTCATGAAACTTGTTATTACCCACAGCGCGCTCCACTGATGTTTAGCCTGATGTCTTTATGAGGGGGCCGTTGTTCACCTTGCCCTGACAGACTCTGTGTGATGATTAGAATACATGGACTGAATATGACTCACCACTCAAGTCAGATGGGCAGAAACCTGTCTGCAGCGCCTAAAAACACATCAGCTACGGTTTCAGATGACCCTGGACTTCAACTTATGTGCGAAGAATACATAAGAATTGACGTCATAATAGAAAGACAAAGGCAATGAATCAAGACTGTAATGGCTTATCAAATGGCGATCGAAAGTTAGCTGTCATACATTTTGCCTGGTCGTAATTTTTGTACAATTTTGTGACTCTCTTGGACAGGGCGTTTGGGTTCAGCCATAAATTCTCTTGTACCTCCAACTCAGGAAAAGTCTTCGTTATCTAGAAACGGCACTGATATCAGACACAGATGTTTTCACCTTCTTTGTGCAGTATGGCTAGCTAATCTATTAGAACAGCTCATGCCTATGGGTTTTTCTTCTGCTCAGAGAGGCTCAACGGATGGATCGCTGAGGCTTAATTTAACACCGCAAACAATGGAAAACAGACGCAAATAACGGCACCCATCATGAGCTTATCAGCCTGAGCGGGGATTACAAGGGAAATGAATCATTAACACTATTGCCACTTGAATGCAGCTAAAGCATGATTGGCAGGTTGAATGCTGGGTGCTGGGAGGAGGAAAGGGAGTGGGTGGGGCTGTGGTCTGATACCCAGTGAAGCGGGTATCATTATCGGATAAGAGCTCCAGGAGACCCAGCCAAAATGACCCTCTTTGTGTGTGAGCGGAAGAGAGAATAGAATGAAGGAATGGATAAACGGGAATTAAAGAGAGAAAGACCGAACATGAGTTAAACTGCATATCCAGAAGATACACAGAATAGAATCAGATACACACTGACATTTGTTCCAAGGTCCATGAACTGATTCTGTCCCAACAACGTACTGACAGCAGGTTTCGAATTGTGATCCTGCCCTCTTCTATTTATAGTTCACTTTGTGTTTTTCGGTATTGAGAGAAAGGTTTTCAGATGTGTATGGCATGGCATGCACTGCGACCCCTGGCTCCCCTCTCCCAATATGACACCAGGTAGATTTTAATGGCTTTATGGAAAATAGTGGGGTGCCACGCTGGTGAAGGGGATTCTGGGTCATGGAGGGATTTGTTAAGTTATTACAGTGTCTGGAGCAAGGCCCTTATCGGCACCTGCCAAGTCTTTGGCGGACCCAGTGGGATTGCACTGACCCTGGTGGAAGTAATGGATATTAGAAAATCTTCCCACTGTGAAGGAGGGGGGGATTGGGTGACAGAGCAGGGAAAAGGCAGAGAGGGAGGAGAAATGGATAGAACCTCAAGGACACAAAGCTACAATATAGCGGCACTATAACAGAGGAAAGATCTCTCCTTCAGAGAAGGAGGAGAGTTGGAGAAAACGCTGCGCTAGTGTATTACAAAGTAGAGCTACTACGTCACTCCCTGTAGGACAAGACAATGGATGACAGCCACAAGGATGCATGGATATAACTGTGGTGTGTACAATTAGAAATGACTATGGAAATGGTTGACTTGCCAGTTGATAAAAGACTTACAGGATTTGACAGTAAACACACATTGTTAACAAATTTTGAAGACCTTTTTTTTTACATTTACATTGTGTGGAAACAATGGACAATGCGTAATGGATTTAGATATTGAATCACATGTGGTATGTTTTACAAAGAGAGTCCTGCCCTTTAAAGTCCCCATGAAATGAACTCCCATTACGTTTGCTTCCTGGAAAACAGAGTATGCTGTTTCCTCATGCTGCACTAGTAGGCGTAAATATAAATTTCTAACCAATAAAACCATCAGATTTTTTAACAATCCCGCCCCTTTGCACCCTTCCCATCAAATAAAAGTCCCTTTCTCTTCCTGACTCATATTCCATTGGTTTAGACTTTTGAATGATCCCTCACTGCATTATGCCCCGCCCCAACATCCTGTTTCAACAGGAAATGCATCAAATCCAGGAAGTAAAGATGCCATTTCATGGGGTCTTTAAGAATTCATGTATGTAAACCCATAACTGAATTGTTATACTGTACTAAAAAACGGACTTGTATGCTGAGAGTCCACAATGTGACTGCACTTCATTATTGATGCCACATTATCGACAAATTGTGTGAAAAAAATGGTGGTTAGCTACAGTCAACCATGGATCCCAAGTAAATAGACACTACACAATTTTCAAATCATAAATACTCAGGAAATAGATGGAAAAAAAATGATTAAGTCATCTTATGGAACAGGAAGTACCTAATAAGTACGTTCAAATTTCAATTTACTTTACATGGACTGAGAAATCTGCCCAACACTGCCTGCATGTTGCCGCTGCATGTTGTCTATCTGTGCAACTGTCTGGCATAAATGAAGACAGAATGTTAGTGGTGACAATGCACATATCAGACAGGAACACGATGAGACCACTCACAGGGGGGCTGGCTTTTACACAAGCGCTTTATTATCAGAGGTTGCCCTCCTCCAAGGTCAAAACCACAAACAATGCAACTCATTTGCTTACAAATGCACTTCAGTCATCCACAGCACTGTATGAACAGCATTGCGTAATATATTCAAAAGCAATATGGGTCGAACATCTCTTTTGATTAAGGCTTGCTTTGAGAAAGAAAAAAAAAACGCAAACCAGGCCAAACAAATCAAAGCCGAGCATAAATGTTTCAGAGCTTGTCATATCTCCTATTGGTTCCAAGAGTAAAATGCCTTCCCTTTGCTTTTATGCTAATCTTACAGCCAGACACAAAATGATATCCAGTGGATGGACTGTCAGGAAGGAGGTAGGATAAAGTGACTCCTTACTGCGATGCAAAAATAGACCAAGGAGAAATAGTTTCTTTGGTGTTGTAGATGCTTTAATGTTTGTCTGTCATTATACGTCCTGTGTGGATCTGGGCTGAGAGCTGACAATGTTTAAAGATCAGGCCTGGCCCTACTGCGGAGTAAACACCAGAGCATCACACCTCGAACAGAGCTGATGTTCATCATTCAACGGTCTGGTAGGATATTGACTAAATGTAGCGGCTTAGATGGAAAGCGCATTAGGACACTAAGTTAAATCCATTGTCTCCATTTCTTGCTTTCATACGCCATGTTCCAAGGGTAGAGGGAGGCAAAGGGATTGAGAGGGGGAGAAAGACGCATAGTTTTGCTTTGGAGATTTGAAACCTAGAGGATAGAGGGGAATTTTTCTGTCTGCACTTTCTTGTAAGGAGAAAAAAGAAAAATTACCCAGCAGTAAATAGATGAGTTCGATAAGGCCTCCTAAATATAAGTCTTATCTCTCTCTCAATTTGAAACAGCCATGGAAGAAATAGGCCACGTTGTCACTCAGGCTTTTAATTAAGAACAGAGAGAAAGACCGTGCGTGTGTGTGCGTGTGTGTGCGTGTGCAGTGTGTATGTGTGTGAATGCACATATGCGTTCCCAGGAGAGTGCAGTATTAAAAACATTTATACGCAGTTATGATTATCACCTACAAATGACCTCTCTCTTACAACACTCATTTTTCTTCTGGTTCAAATTTTCCTCTTCCATCTCTCCTGTCTGTGTATCACGCTGGGCGAGTGAGACAGAGACAGAGAGAGCTGACATGACCCTGTGTCTATTAATCAGCGACTCAGCTAGGCTCACATCACCACATCAGATAAGGCTGCCTGTTGTCACACAGGTGGAAGTAATGGCTGGGAAGCATCCAAGTCCGATAGCGGCTTGTCCGAACGCCGAGATGTGGACTGACAAAGACCCGCGCGAGGCCTGGAAACAGAGAGCCACTGTCAGGCCTTTTGACTGATATCAGCTTGAGTGAGGGAGTGCAAGTGAAGAGGAGGAACGAGTCGAAGCAGACAGATAACACCGTGGCCTAAATGTGATTATGGCTCATCATCAGCGAGGGAGCGCTGGTCTTAACATTGATTTGTGCCATCTTCTCTTTATCTGAGCCATGATAGAGATGATGTATTAGGACTAGGCTGTAAAACAAGGCCCCAAAGTTTTTTGTCGTCAGGCCCAGTAGGGCAAAAACTCCTGTGCTGAAGCAGGAGATGCAGTTAAAGCTGCACTAGGCAAGATTTTTATGTAAAGCTACACCTGTCCTATCAGCCTAAATCACAAAGTGGGGCTGCAACAGGGAAGAGTGCCCCATCCCTCCTAATAAAGACCCCCTAATTGAGTCATCCTATGTGCCCAAATGAAATTCTGGTGCTGGGTATGTACACTTCTCAAAGCAAATCGAAACTTAAACTTAAGAGCAAAATACAAAACTGCTTCCTAAATAACAGCACTGTGTCAAGAGAAAGCCAACATTAGATCTTTGCCTCTCTCATCCCTTTGGTATCCTTTGGTATAAAGTGATCACAGACTGGCCGGTTTGGTAAACATGAGCATGCTGTGTGGAGTTTACTGATGTCATGTTGTATGATTTTTAGGTATTGAAGTTAAAGTTTTACCTCTCGTTGACATTTGGAACCGCCAACGTGCAAAGTTGCCTAGTGCAGCTTTAACAGTATTTTTTATTATTTTTTTGTACTTTATATATCCAGGGAAGATTTTCTGCACACATTCTCTTTTTCAGCAATTCCCTGCTTCTAATTCAAACAGATTGACTCTTATATGTCTTATGCTTTTCCAGATGTTTGTCTTAGCCTATATCATTCTGTTCTATGGTTGATTGTTGATCAGTTAGATCTAGTTAGGCTCATTTTCTGTAAAGTCCTTTGAGACATGCATGTGATAAAGGGCTATATAAACAAACAAACTTGACTCACTGAAGCTCTACTGGAGCAGCTTAGGGTTAGGTGCCTTGCACAAGAGCATCTTAACAGGAGCTGTTGAGGAAGGGGAGAGAATTACTCATTACCCATCATGATTGTCCTTGTTGGTTCAGCAGTCACAGTTACATCTGTGTTGCCACCAGTCACAAGAACACAAACCTCTGGGATCCACCAGCATCCAGGTTATTTTTTTCCCTGCAAGTCTGCACATCATTGATGTTTGCATGATACACTTTGTCACAATGGATAGTTTCTACAGTTTTTCTCTTCATTTCTCTGTCATTTTCTTGTGATGACAAAAGACCTCAAAGGCAGCTATTACCTTTTTTCTCCCTCCATTTACCATTTGTTCAACTGTGCAAACCCCATTGTTTTAATTTCATGCAAGATGTGGTTTGGTGTTTTGGTTAAATCAGAAATATATTCAATACTGAAATGCATTCAGTTTTTCAGAGTTGAAGGTGGAAGCAAAATTCACGTCAAGTACACATCTTTAATCAATCAAACATTGCCTTCATTTTGTGTGTTTCTTGTGTAAGTACTTAAATGAGGCCAGGATGCAGAGCTTAAACGAATCAGACTCCTTGATGTTTTGGAATGTTTCATCTGTGGACTGGAGACAAAATTTACATTTGCATGCTTGCTGAAACCACCCACTCCATATATCAAGCCACTGGGTGATCAAAAGTCGAGTTAATAGGGATACGGCACAAGGGGGAGTTTAATTACTAACCTAAAATACTTTCAAATGATGTTCGGGCTGTTGCTGTTGCTGGAAGCCAGTGTCTGGCAGCGGGGAAAGGCTGAGTTTAAAGAATTTCTGAGTCAAAGTAGCTGCTGTATTTGTGTTGTGGGATTTAGAAAGCAGCTGGAGCGCAGATCAATAAGGTGTAATAGGTCTGGGAATGAAACGATGCCAAGGTGTCCCATGTCAATGAATCTGCTTATCTGTGTCTGCCAAACTCCAGTCAACTAGCCCATGCTTACTCACCTGTAGATTAGTGATACTGAACTGGAGAGCAGGTAGGAGCCCTAAATAAGGCCTGGACTTCAACTCTGTGCCCTTGATTTATCTATAGACCCACCGGTATTTCTCCAGAAGCAGGTTTAGATACTGTATATGGAGTCAGCACTGAGAGGTTATGGTAAAGGGTTAAAGGAATTATTTTTTGAGTCCATTACACTGTAGCCTACAGCAAAGGAAATATCATGAGGAAAAGTGCCAGGGTGAGTGTATCAGAACTAATCCTAGTCTAAGGATTACAAACCTAGATTAGAGGTTTGTGCTGGCATCTGTCCTGTTATTTGTCTACTTTAGTAACTGTGTGTGTGTATGTTGCTGTGGGAGTGAAACACATCATGGGGAAACGTGTTCACAACCTCCAGCCATCGCTTAAACACTAAACTGTAATACTTATACCTGACGGGCATTATATTCCATAAGACACAACTGAATGTCAAGTAACAAATGACCTATTTTGAACATACCCCCAATCCTTTCTCCTCCTTTCTTGCGCACCTGCATCACATGCATGTATTGCACTGGCGCCTTTGAGGTTGTACCATTGTAAAAGGCAGGCGAAACCCTCTCCTGGCACAGTCCGATAAGGCATGAGAACATGCACCCTGCTATTCTCTTATCACTCTGACATGCTCAAAACGCCCCCATGCCAGTGCTGAGCGTGACATGCGCAGCCCAGCATTATTAGTCTGATAGGAATAGGCTCTTTTATTCAAGGACGTGACGAACATGGCAAACGCTGCGAGCCCGAGCCACCGTTGTCATTACTCTAAATGAGTTTTCCCTTCTTGGAGCAGGGCGGCGTGCCGTGGTAGGTCTGACTGACAACGTGAAGCCAATGGTGAGTGGCGAGGCAAATTGGAGAATGAGTGACAGGTTGACACCCGTCGACCCCGTGGTAGGAGCAGGTGCTGATCTTCTGGCCTGTCTCATTTGACGGCTTATGGTGCTGATGGAGAGTGTTGGAGCTTGACTTGAACTGATCGGTGCTGATATGGTCAAATATGCACTAGAAAGTACCAGTGTTTATTTATTTATTCACTTTTACTGTCCTGTGGCATTGAAATCCTTGATATAGTAATTTCTTCTGGATCACCCATCAGCCCAAATGTACCTCAAATGTAGTCTGGAAGCCACGTATCCATGAAATAATTGTCCTGTGTTTAATCTTCCAGGTGTGAAAGCAGTAGACATCTTTATTCATTGGAATTCCCCAGTCTCACTAGTAACTGCTTTAACAAGGACAGATTATCAAACTCATTTTGAAATGACACTTTAACACATTTTCAGTCTTTCTAATTAAACAGGTTACTGTGTTATGGGTGTTTATAAGGCTACCTTAAGTTAGACCAAACACTGACTGATAACTGATATGATTCTCTGATTCAGACCTGATCGATTAGAGGTATTTCTATTGAGGAGCTGCCCTCTTGAGGTAGTTTTAAAATACCTGCAGTTGTCCTTGGCCAGGCTATGTCTTTCTTTGACAAATAAATAGTGACTTGGATATTATGGCAGGCAAGCTGCTAGGTGTGTTATATTCACAAGCTTTGTTGTGGGTCTCAGCCTTTTATTGCTAGGGGTTGCTCTCTAACAAGTTTTCAGCAGACGTCTCAGATTAGTTTTTTTTCAGCCTTAATTAATGTGTGAGCCACAACCAAGTATTGACCTTGATAAGCACCCTGGGCCTAAACCCCCCCTTGACTGTTAAGTGTTTTTACCTTAGCCATTACTGTATGCCTCCATACCACTTTCAAGAGTCACAATTGTATGTGTTTTAGTGCAATGTAATAGAAATACTGCACTTTGACTGCAGTTTACCACTCGTGGATAAAATTGTTGCAAGAGTAACAAGGATGAACTACGAATGGCGTTTTAAGAAATCATCGATAGTTAATTCATATTGGAGGGGTAGGATCAGAATTCGGGAAAACACAAAAGATTCCGTATATTGTGCTGGGAGGTTCTGGGAGTTATCGCCAATGTGAGGGGTTTCCAGAAGCTAGAAGGGATAAGAGGATTTAAAAAAAGGGATTTAGGTAACAGAAGATGAGGAAAAAATGATAGAATCGAAGTATTACAATTCAGTTTTTAAATAAAAGGTGTGAGATAATGGTAATATGATAGGAACCAGCTTTCTCTTTAAGGTGTATAGGTTGTGCATGATGCTAATAATGTAGATAGCAATGTACAAAACCCTGATCTTAAGGAGATTTGCAGAGATTCCTAAGTAAATTAACAATATTTACATAGGATTTAAGAAAAATTAAAGAGCAACAGCTATTATATATTTGCCTGGTGTGGTGTTTGCATTGGAAACTGCATAGAGTGGAAAATGGCATAAACCAATGCCTCTGGCTTACAACAAGTATACTAAATTGCAGATTGCAGTTTTAGTTATACAAACATTTCTTGGAAGCAGAGCTGCTCTGGAGGCAGAAATAATCTCATTGGTTGAGTTAAACCTGAATGGGTGGAGCCAAATAACCAGAGTTTGTTTGGAGCCAACTGGCAATTTGCAAGGAAGGAGATCTGGTCAAAATATACATGAAATATACGAATAACCATGACTTCTGTTTTTCATTCTTTCTTGACCATGGTATTCATGATCTTAGAAGGTCAGGCTACCTAACTAGCTTACCTATCTATAGCTTAGCTAGATCTATAGATTTATAGGCTAGTTTGAATTTACTAGGTTAACTAGCTAACCTAGAGTATGGCTAGATTGCATTTTTTAGTAGCAAGAGTGCTAGGCTTCATAATAATAGCTGCCTCATCTCTTACCCCTTGCCTTTTTTACTGGGCTTCAGTCTAACTTTGCTTAGCCAGAAAAACTGAATCTTTGGCTCCGTCCATTGAGGTTTACACAACCAATGAGATTATTTCTGCCTCCTGTGCAGCTCTGCCGCCAAGAAATATTTGTTTAACAAAACTACAATCTGCTACTGAACCATCAATAAAGGGAATTTCCTACAGAAATGTCTCTGACTTCTGATATTGACTTATGATATTTGAATATCACTGGGAAAAAGCAGTATTATATTATGCAACATGTTGCAGTGGTGGTGATGGGGGAGGGGGGGGGGTGCAGGTTTTTTAATTTGCTTAGATTTAAACATGATCTTTTGCATTGATTGTTTCAAGCCTGTACGACAACAGTCATGAGAACATGGCCTGTATGTCACTGCAATCATGTGAACATGTTTCAAATGACCACACATGACTGATTTCATGCCGTACGTTCATGTCTTGGAGCAACATTCCATTGAATCTCTTCCACCCGTTTTGCCCTCTGCATTGACCAGTGACATACAAACATGCACAAACAAGCAACTTTAAGGTTATTTAAAGGACAGTGATCAATAATGCTCCTGTAACTCCTACTTAATCTCCATAATGAGCTTCATTGCCGCAATTAATCATGTCTTAGCAGCTAGTGCCCAGCCTCCCAGAAGAATGCTGGCAGAATAAAGGCCAGGTCCAACTGGTACTGCCCACAGCTGACTTCACATGGCTCCCATGCTGTGCAGACCTTCGGGGACAGCCTGATCTAAGAATTAGACCGACCTCTTGAGTTGGGTTGACAGTTGTTTGATTGTGCATATTGACTCATTTGATCAAGTAATATATCAAGGGCGTATTCAGAAATAGCCTAGCAATGACCACCAATGGATAATTCTAATGTCTTTGCATAGTGTTATGCTATCTTGTTAAATTACATTATTAGTCCTTTTTATAGTGTTAGTCTCTTGTCCAATTGAATATTCTCCTATGAAAAACAACCAAACAGTCATATATACAGTTACAGTATAGTCTACAAACCACAAAATAGTGTATGCATATCAGAAAAAAAGAAAACAAAAAGATAAACCTGGCTCTGTCACAATACAAATAAGTGTGCAATTTCTCCTCAGAGACTAACTTTTCAGACACCACAATAGTTGCACTGAAGATGAAAGGTATCTATATTTGATAATGCAAAACCTCTGTACTGTTTGTTAATTATTAATTGAGCAGAAAACCCATTCTGAATATAATTCCTTAATCATCCACACAATGCTGTTCTCTTTGATTTGGTAAATCCATGGAAATGCCACTTTTATCTTAACACTTCTTGCTACTGCGGCATTAATAACTTATCTCTTCCAGACACATTTCTTTCAGACTCAGACCATGTGGTCGGGGATATTGTGTTTTCATGTGTATTAAAACGTTCCTGTGTTCCAAAGGGAAGATTAGCCCATGTCAGTTAAGATTATCCACCAAAACGTACGCTTTTCTGAAGTCTGAAAATCTCCACCTTTGGTTTATGTGTGGCACCGCCAGAAGGCCCAGAACTGTAAAACTGATAACACATCTACTCACCTCAATCAAGCCTTTCTCTTGGGGAGCTTTCACAAATGGATACTCAGTTGTTCTGAATCTGCTGCTATATCTGAGCAGGCAAAACGAGTGAGGCAGGGCGGAGAAGTAGCAGGAGGAGGAAGAGGCGGACGGTGCGAGACCTCTTATGATGAACGATTCAGCTGCATTTAGAAAACTATTGATTCTGTCCCGGGCCTAATAGAAGGTGATGATGGCATGGAGGTGAATCCATTACCGGGTTGGAAGCTGCGTGGGGTACGCAGAGGGCTAATGTGTGTCCTTTCCCATTTGTCATCACCACCATATACGCAACTGGAGGAGCATGTAAGTGTGGCATAAGGGTCCGCTCCTGTCCTCTACGCCTGGAGGTGGCGATGGGAGAATTGTCTATTAATCTCAACAGCCAGCCCAAAAGGCCAAAAACGACACTCTGCCATTCTACGTCCTTCTGCCTGAGGAATCTCCACCTCAAAACCCAGAAAAAGAAAAAAAACGGGAAACAAAGCAGCTGTCTTTACTCAGCCAAGCTCCTCTCTGTCCCTATTTAAAGGAGTGCTCTGCTGGCTGGGAGCAAGGAAGATGACCCCACACAGCAATCAATAAGTCTTCAGGGACAGCAAGGAGTCTGTGAACAAACAAGCACCTCTCATGACACAGTACAGTATACAGTAGCCCATGTAGCCTTACCTTTTAGAATGACAATCTCTAGCGACCTGTTAAATGTGGAATCTCTTTTTGTATTATGTTTTATTGACCCAAGATGAATACATCAAAACATCTTTTATTGGCAGCCTGTTGTTGTTCTGGTGCTGAAATTTCTTGGAAACTGTTTGCCTTTGGTATTGAAAGACTGCTGGCCAAGCTCCGTGAGACACATATTTGACACACCAGTTTATGATTGTAGGATCAATAGCCTATTATTGTTCACTTATGCATAAAAACTGAACTCAGGCAAACAAACAATCCATTATAGGGTCAGTGCAGGAGACATCTGGTCACTGACAACAAGGTTAAGGACATGAGAAACAAACAAAGCCCTCTGATGTGTTGGCTTTTGCCATTTCGCTGGCTTTGCCATAGGCAGAGTACAGAAAAACTGCTCCAGTGTTTCCAAGAAGGTCTTGTGACATTTGATTACAAAGCCTTTTGGGAATGCCTACATGCCTTTTCCTGAGTCGTTTGAAGTGTTCATAGCTCAATGGGACTGTATCAACAGCGGCTGTGAAGTCTCGACAGCCTTTTCATTTAAAATCCAAAAGGGTGCGTGATTCTATCTTGAAATCTTTCGACTAACCCTCTGCCTCATGCTTAAAAGAGAATGAGAGACTATAATGCTGGATCCCCATTCTCTCTCCCATATATTTGACTCTTATGGCACCTTTCGAACATATTCTCTCAGTACCGACTGCATCAGCAATGCTGGATTAGGGTTTCAAATATTGGTTTCCATTACCCGAACTCCTGTGTTAGTGATATGATAAACTGCTTTAATCATTGCAGAATTTGTATTATTTGCTAATGAATGTGGAACATTCCATTTTATATCTCACTATGCAGTGTAGTGGGATAAGTTCACATCACCCAAATCATTACTATCATTACTGTTGTTCCTTTTCATGAGTCTAATTCCACATTCTGTGCCTTTGTACAGGCTGTTCCCCTCTCTTTATCTTAACATGCAGCCGTTTGCTCAAGGGGATAGTATTTTTAGCACTGGAAAAATGTATGCAGCTTATTTACTGCCATCATATCATCAAACTGTCAAGAAGCATCTTTTGCAGACTAAACCTTTCGCGTATCTGTGTACTCATAATTGATTCTCTGTTATATCGCCAGCAAAATGCCACCGAGATAACTGAGCACTGCAGCATGGATGGTATGAAACCCTCACTGAGGTTTGATAGACTGTCACATCTTATCACAACTTTGAAACACTGAGAGGGAGGAGAGAGAGAGGGTGAATATGCACTCGACTCCTGTACCTCAAAAGGTGTTCCTGTGCTAAACATTTTCAAAGCACTCTGCCTTCAAAATATCATTTTGGATTTTTCGGGTTAGTGGAAATGCATGGATTAAGTAAGATAGAAGAAGTAACTACTGACTTCAAGAGACAAACTTTCTGATTTGAAAAAAGTACAAGTTTGTGCTTTGGAACTTGTCAGAAATTTTCCATACAAGCCATGTAAGGTGCAAAAAGTAATATGGGCATGGCAAATACAAGGCATTTAGGTCAGTCTGTAGACAGAACTGGTAAATAGGACTAACTTACAATGATGAAATGTGTCGCTTTAGCCTAAAGTAATTGCTGCTGATTTCATGTATATGTAGTTGTTGATTCATCACACATCAGTCATGTACAACTTCCAATTTACCATAGAATACTAGATGCTGCTTCTTGTGGAGAAATTCAAATTATAGGATATGAGCACATTATATTTTCTTTTATTGATGCATTACGCTTACAATAGCCAACTGTGCTCATCTGTCTTTGATACTTCTTTGCTATTTTGTGGTTCTGTGGAAAACAAACTGTTCTAATTACAATTGCCGACAGTCCATCCTTACAGGCTTTGAACTGTAAAATGTGATTATTTATCAAAAAAAAGAGCTCACGGTTTCAAAGTAGCATTAATGGTTTGCGAAAGAAAATAAATTAATCTTAACAACATGGGCAGAATCTTTTGATGTTTCTTGTGAAAACTTGCAACTTTAAAGGCATGTGTTGACAGTGAAAGTCTGGGATGTCCTGCTGTGCTGAGACTGAGAAAACACCCTCCAACAAAGAACACCATCATCCCTCAACACCACCAACCACCCTCATCCAGCCAGTACACTCTGCACCAACCTCAACCTCCACCCCCCCCCTCGTGTGCCAGCTTTGAATGTTCACCGCTCAACTGAGTCCCCAAGTCACACTACACCACAAACATCAACTGTCACATCTCATATTTATTCTGGGAAATCACTCTGACAGAGTTCTGCTGGGCCTTGCTAATCAAGCGTACTTTTTGTCAATGTGCTCTGCTAAAAACTATAAAATTCTGACTTTTGATGTCAGGTTGGATTTTTTCGATCCTTGAGCACATAAAAATTGACTTACTGTAAGATGATGTAATATTACTTAATTAAATCATCAAACGATCAAGTTGCCTATGGTTTAAAAGTAAAAACTGCATATTATTTATAACAACCCTTACAAAGTCTGTGCCATGGACCTCACAGCTCTCTAAGTAGATAAGCATGCAAGGGAGCCTGAAAAAAAAGCCAACTTCCTATTAGCCAGTAACATATTTGCACACAAATGAACACATTACATGGCAAGCGTTACAGAACAAAAACCTAAACTTCTCAAAGTAGACGACAACACTTCCCTGGTGTTGTGACAGTATATCTTAGAGGAAAAGTCTGTGACCTTTACCCCAACATCTAACCACAGAACTCTGCTTGAAAGGCTCGGGTTGTCCCACCCTGTATTGTTTTTCTGCTATGTGACTCACAGCCAGCGTGAGTCACCATGTGACCTGTCAGGGAGGTTTAGAGGGAGTTGAGCGTGCCACTGTCACTGCCACTCTACCCTTAGGGAGGGTAGGGGGAGGTGGGGGGTCTTTGTGCATGTCCAAGGAGTGCTGCGAGTCCACAGCAGGGGGAAGGTTGTTGGCGTTGCACATGTGTACACGTGTACACACAAGCAAATGTCACACACTCTAACACATACTGAAAATCTCGGAGCACATGCTTGCTGGCCTGGTGCAGCTGGTCTGCATGGTCTGGGCCTCGGCTTTGCTCTCTCTATGTGGTAGTCAGAGGTGGAAAATGACTAAGTACATTTACTCAAGTACTGTACTTTAGTACAATTTTGAGGTACTGGTACTTTACTTGAGTATTTCCATTTTGTGAGACTTAATACTTTTACTCCACTACATTTCAGAGGGAAATATTGTGCTTTTTACTCCACTACATTTATCTGATGGCTGTACTCGTCACTTTACAGAATAAGGTTTTACATGCAAAACATATAATAAGCTCATAATATATGATGCATTGTTGGAGTTTAAACTACACAACAGTATATGGAGGAGTTAGACCTACAACATTACATACAACATTAGATATATACATACCCATTCTGATACTTCAGTACATTTTACTGCTAATACTTCTACTTAAGTAAACTTTTTACTTTTTACTTTTAATGGAGAATTTTTCCATTATGGTATTGCTACTTTTACTTAAGTAAAGGATTTTAGTACTCTTTCCAACACCGGTGGTAGTTGGAGTTTCAGAGAGGGTTAGGAAATAATGTGGAATGTATATGTTAGAGATTGGTGGGAATTTCATGCTACAAAGAAATAAAACATATATTCCTTTTAGAACACAGTGGTGGAGAGACGTAATGAGAAATCCATTTGCTACAATTGGACATGACCTTCAAAATTGCTTTCATTCAAAAGAACTGTCAAAACATACAAAGTACAGAAGAGACAAGAAAACATTATTGAAACAATGAATTATTAAAAACATGGATGAGGTGTGAGATGGTCCTGCAGTGTTGAAAATTTCTGCGAACGTGGTGGACTGCAAAACAAACAAAAAACACTTGGACTCTCCCACCAAAGTACCCCGGCTTGATGTAAAACATACAGTCACAGTAGCGTCCTTGGCACCGCCCACAAGGGTAATTAATTGGCTGGAGTTGTTTAACCTCCCAGCAGCCACCTGGAAGGCCACTGTGCGTCAAATTGGCTAGTGAGGTCAGGGCGCATTGAGAGGGTTGGATTCTCCCCCCATTTCAAACACTAATGATTTTACAGTCCGGGAGCGGTCAGACGGTGTTACCTCAGCTGTGTCAGGGAGACGGAGTTGTCAGAACCCCTATCAAAAACTCGAGAGGTCACCCGAACAAGGTGAGACGACCAGGGTGAGGAGCTTGATTGGGATCGTGAGCATCTTCCCCCTCTCCTACTATTTGAGTTCGCAGGTCATAACGTCCCATTGTGAGGCTTTCCGTCATAACACCGAGAAAATACAGAGGGAGAGAGCTCCTGTGAAATGATCTGCAGGATTACGTACTGTATCATCTAGTTCCCAGTCAGGGCCTTCTCATATGCCCTGTTTCTCAACCCCATTCTTTCTCTTCTGCTGATGTGCAGGTGAACAACGAATCGGAAACAAAAGGCTCTCTTAGAACAAAAGACCAGCCCCCCCACCCTCCCCACCCCAAAGGCTCCCAGGAAGCTAATTGTCAAGCGGAACATTTTTGTATGTGAGAGAGCACTTCCCCAAGTAGTGCCTATTACTCCCTGCATGAATTGACAGGGCTAATGAGGAAATTAAGGTTTTATTAATTCACCCAGAGGACAAGATGAGGGAGAAGCAGGGGAGGAGAGGAGAGGACTCCATCTTTGATTTAAAGGTTAATTTGGAGAGGAGGGTAGAGGGAGCACAGAGAGCGGTCCTGACAATATTTTGATGCTGCTGGATCTGGGCCAGCTGTCCCACTATGTGTGTGTGTATCTGAGGAGGGGGTGGGGTAGGGGGGCGGGGTGCAGCTCTGGCAAAAGAAGGAATGAGAAACAGAAGAGAGGGAGATGGAGTGACGGCCAAGTTTGGGTCAAGCCTGGGAACCACGCGGAGGCAATTAGTAGTGTTAGCTTCATCAGTAACGCCACTGGCCGTATCCTGCCGTATAGCGATGGTGAGATCTTCTAGCATCGCACACGCTGGGTTAAGGAGCATTAGCAGCTCAACGCTCGACTTTGACAAGGTCAGGCTTGAGGAGCAGCAGGCGGACTGGCATGGTGCTGATGACCTTATGCCGCCATGCTGGTGACCTCGCCCCACTCAGCACTGCCTTCCACATAGATAACCATAAGGATTGCTTTCTAAACTCTCCATATTTTTCTTGAAGCCGCTGCTCTGTCTGTAAATTGAAGCCGAATGCAGCGGCAGGCCTCGATATTTGAGGTGAAAGGGGGCATACGTGTTATTTTCTCACTCTGGGTTTCTATAACATGCGTCAGGCTTCAACTGTCCACCTGAATATCATACATATTCAGAGGTGGGAAGTAACTAAGTACATTTACTCAAGTACTGTGCTTGAGTACAGTTTTGAGGTACTAACACTGTACTTGAGCATTTATGTTTTGTGAGACTTTATACTTTTACTCTACTACATTTCAGAGGGAAATATTGTACTTTTTACTCCACTATATTTATCTCATGGCTGTAGTTACTAGTTACTTTACAGATTAAGGTTTTACATGCAAGACATACAATGAGCTCATAAAATATGATGCATTGTTGGAGTTTAAACTACACCAATTATCTATATACAGTATATGTGTATTATGTATATATGTATGTGTATGTAGGCTCAATGGGGCTTAATATCCACATCCCCGTCAGTGCACCATTCAACTGATACTGTACTATTTTGACTGTGACAGCTATTGGAATAGATATGTCACTAGCAGTTGTTTAATTACATAGCACAGGGTCCACTTATACTCTTTAAGTTAATTAAATATGTGCTTTGACTAATGAAAGTCTTATCCCTTGACATTTAACAAGCAAAATGGCAATGTACATAATGGGGTTTTATGATCCGTGCATGAGTTGATGAAAAACATGATTACTGGGAGGAAAAATGAAATACAATAATGTCTCAAACACTTGTTTATTTTGTTTTATTTCCCTCTCTCTCTCTCTCTGGACAAGAAAACAACTGAGAGCGAGGAATTCGTTTTCATACAGTGGAAATGTTGTTTGAATGTTTAATTTATTTGAATGCCATTCCCTGATAACAAGTCTTTGCTTCGCCATGCTGTTGAAATACTTGTTCATCCGACAAGTCACTTCATTTGATTCGCTTTAAAGGATAAATCAACCCAAATATTAAGTGAGCTATATCTCTTTCAAATGCTATTACAAATACTTTACAACCACTAGACTATGTTCAGGTGCCTCTCTTTTCTCTCTTTTCAAAATAATGAGGTTTAATAAAATACTAAACACAAGGCGCAGACAAGTGAGCACTAGTTCACCAGACAGGCCACAGAAGTCCACCTCTACTGATTTTGAAGGGTGATTAAGTAAATTTGCCTTCAAGTTTAGGCTTTGGTGTGTGTGTGTCGGAGGCACTAGTTCAGGTGACATCTTTTTCACTGCTGATTAGGACCAATATAGAGGATATGGTCTTTTATGGAGTGTAGTTGGTGCCAAAGACCAAAAAGTCCCAAGTATTGTAAGTTTTCTGACATCGAAAAAGAGGCCACCAATGAAATTACTAATGCTAGTAACAGTGGTATATTGAGACACAATAAATGACTTTGAGATGACTGGGGGTTGATTTGTTTTCTGCACATGCAAGATTTCACATCATTATTTTTTTAATATTTTAGTATGCATAAACCCATAATAGTCCATGAGTCAAGCACCAAATGCTGATTTACATTCAAGTCATTCACTAGCTTCCATTTTGTAAACTAAGCCCAAAAACTCAGATTTCTAAGAGGAGCAATGTGATTCAGGTATATATATATATATATATATATATTTTTTTTTCTTTTTCTCCCTTATGTTCTGCAACATATTGTACTTTTCAAGTAGTTTTACCTGTTTACAATTACTGACAACAAGAGCTGGTGGGGCAAAAACAACAACCTGCAAGTCAGTTGAGATTATTATATTATTTCTTAGGCTTTGACACCTTAGCGACTGCTAATCTTCCTGGAGTCCACACTCACATTCACACCTATGGGCAATTTAGAGATACTGTTTAGTTTTAAGAAGAAGATACGGCCTTGTTCACATCGCATTCATACTTAAAGCTGATTTTGACATTGAACTGATGCTATACCTAATGTGCTTCAAAATCACTGCAAAGTTCATCTTTGAGGTCTAATTTGTCTCACAGATTTACTAATTGTGAGCGAGCATCCCACATATAATTCAAAAGCATTTTTCGATTTCCTTGAGCTTTTCTAAGTGTTCACATTGGAAACCATCCGCGGGGAGGAAAAAAATAGATTATGCTCATAATTCATGTTTCTACACCTTGTTAAATAACAGCGATTCATATTTATGCACCTTGTTAAATAATTCACATATCAAACTCTCAATCTGTGCTGTGTGGGTTCTTTTAATTGGGCCTTGTGAGAAGCCCCTCCATTAAAGAGTGATTGGAACAAGCCAGGGGTGATGCTGCATGATTTATTGGACACCTTCATCTAGATAGGGACATCAACAGGATTACATTTGTCTTTATTCTCTGCTGGAAGGAAGCATATATGTGAATACTAACATCTACTTCAGAGTACAGTATCACATTAAATGATGTTGAGATTCAGATGAACAGACGTGTGTTTGCATTGTATACCACAGAAGATTAATCACTTTAGGTTATGAATAGTCAATAAGTGAGTATTGGAAAAAGTGAGTATGCCTTTGCCTAAAGAAGTTAAAATTATTGTATAACTTTATATAAGAAAATATGAGACATTATGGGATTATTTATTTGGAATGAATTGTGGTCATATGCTTAAATTTGGTATGAAAATGTACGTGTGACAGTATTCACATAATTGTCTCAGTGTCACTTTGCTATAGTAGATGACCATTCACAGTAGTGAAGATAGTTTACATTTTGCTGTCTCTCAGCTATAATAGATGGTGTATGTAGAAAAATGAAATGGTCAGGATGCCTCTTGTCACTTTTTCCCATATCACAATGTGTGCGCATTTATTGTAGAGAATATTGGACTGATAGAGTGAAGCACTGCAGTTGCATGATACTTTTTGCTGATTTAGGCAGACAAAAAAATGACCTCAAATTCACATTAAAAAACAACAAAAAGAAACTCAGAACACCTTAGATAACATTCAGCAAATTATTCCGAGAACACACATGACACACTGACACATGGAAAAAGAGTGGTGTTGTATTTGGCAATTCATTCTTATACTTCAAGGCCTGGAAGCAGCTTTCTAAAATGTGAAGAAATGAAGAAATGTTGTCTGAATAGTGTTTAAATGGATACTGCGGAGAGAGATTAATCTGACAGGGATGTAACTAGGCTCAAATGAAAGCCAAGATCCCGGATCAAGTAACGATTGTGAAAATTGGCATTGCTAGGTGCTGTATCTAAAATCAAGGGCCCCATGCATCAAGGGGAATTCTAAAGTCATCTCCCTTTTTAAAATCGTGGCTCTATATCAGGGTTGGGAAATTACTTTTCTTGAAAGGCAGCATGAATAACTCACTGTGCCTTTGCTGATCAGTTATTTTTTTAATGAATGACCTAAATAAGCCTATATTGAAAACTCACATATTTAGGAACATGAATTTAACAATACACTCACATGGAAAAGATAATGTGTTGAGCTATCTACTAATATGTAGGAATAGGGAAGTTAAGTCAGATGTGTCAGATGTGCCTTTGCTGTGTGCTTTGCATATTCATAACCTAACCCTGTATATATATGTACTAGTTTGCAAAGTACTTAACACTTGCCATACATCTTAGCTGCCCATGTAATTTGCAAACTGAGCACACTTTTACCTAAAATAATTTTAAATAAATAACAGTTATTGTTTTCTGCATGCTCCATTCGTTCTCTTTCCATGGGTGAAGTTGACTCACAAGCTAAGTCCCTCATGTCCTCGCAAGTAAATCTCAGTGAAAAATTCTGTTTACAATTTGTGCAGCACAAATAATTTGAAACTCCAGTGCTCTCCAATAGGAACAATTGCATTTGCCAGTTTATAACAGAATTTAGTTTGTCCCAGACCTGGCAGGACCGTCAGAACAAGCTTCTTGCCATGATCTGCTCTACATAATAAATAGCATGACCCGTGGATGTGGATATATATTTCTGCTCAGATGATATAGCATATAATGATTATAATAATTCATAGATACATTGGAATGTTACTGGTCCAAGTCTTCCCACAGCCTGCCAACTGGGCCAGACAGGGGCCAAACAACTCCTGCACAAGCAAAGACAGCTTATGAATAAGAGACAAGTGTATGGGCCATGGCATGTGTGATGCTCTGATCCAATTATTTTGACTCCTCTACCTCTGCCAAGACTCTAAAGCAATCACCATCAGAGCAAAGATTGTGGAATTACCCGGGTGGTGCATCAAGTCAAATGAGTTATTTATGCTTACTGCTTAGCTTTGAAGTGTTGTGACGCTGTCCAGCATAATGTAACAGCGATTTGGTTTACTGGGTCAGCATGTCCCACTCATACTGACTGTTGTGCTACTTCACATTGAGATCAAATTGCAAGTATGTGCTGCTCATCCTCAAGATGCATAATGCTGACTTCTGTGTAAGCGAGTGGAACCCATTCATGTAAAACCAAAATAAGATATCCCCATTATAAAAACGTGGGCCCTACTCTCGCAAAATGATTAAATGCACAATAATAAAACTCATTATTGTATTTTTTAAAGGGTAGTAGGTAATGCCAGTCTAAGGCTGACAAAATAATAACTCAATCCCTCTATTTTAGAGGGACTGAACAATGAATTTCAGGTAATGATTATTTTCCCAAATCGATACACAACGTTTTGTAAATGAACTCTTTATGTGTAGTTGACTAGTCTTCAGATGAGCGTCGTCTTCTTTGACTTTCTTACTTTCTTTGGTTGGAACAGAAAAAAATGGGCTGTATTTGTAAGACTGGCAGTTACAGTAGTCCCTTCTTTCTCAAATAAGGGGTTGGACAGTTATTTTGGATCTGAGCAGACGCTGCTCTGGCCCAGCAGTTATGGAAGGAAATGGGGTCATCTCGAGGGAGTTGTTGCCATTATCAAACCCTCTCTTTGTCGGCTGGAGCACTTCAACGGGATAGAACAGAGCTGGGTGAGGAGCATCTCCCAGCATGCATCTGATAAGACACACCCCACTGGTGTCTTATTATACCCCCCAGCCTCCCTGCACCCTCCACTCAGGAAAAGCATTAAAAACAGGAAGTCAATTTCATCTCAAACTGACAGAGTCACCCAGCCAGGGAATTCAACCTGCTGCACCTTGCATTAGTGGTGGATCAGAATACATTAGGTGAATGCTGCAGCAGAGCATATAAGTGAGATCAACTTGTTCTTACTGTGTTAAAGTCAGGAGATGCCTGCTTTTGGGATTTCCCCATACTTGTTGCAACAACATTAAATGCTTTTACAACTACATTTTAGTGTTGCTCGTAAATATATATTACTTCTGTTGTGTACTGTCATATTCCTTAATACTAACAGTAAAAAATAAGGTTAAAAAAAACCCCAACTATTTACCGATACACATGATGCGATGCAACCATGTGATCTTGTGCATCTATGACTACAGGGAAGCCTGCTGTAAACTGGTAGTACTTCTATTAAATATTGTTGTGTGCTTAACCACGAAAAGTGATAACCAAGAGAGAAAAACAGTTATTCTGTGTTATAGAGTGCCTAGAAAATCCCCTTAATAATTTCTGGCTTATCCCACTGTTGTAAATGCAAATAAACAGTGCAATATGTCATTATGATGTGCTATTAGTAGGCGAGACAATTTGAGTGCTTTCTCCTTCTCCCCATTAATTTTGAGTATCCAATCTATTGTAAATATCCACACATCTTTCTGGATTTATACACATTAGGGATTGCATTTCCCTGTGTACAAATCCATTCATAGTTGCATTAGTGGTTTGGGTTTTAAAGGAGATGAATTTGACCTTTGAGAAAGCTTACAGTTGCTCTCTATTTAGTTCCCTGTCGTTCTGCTGTGGTTGAATACTGCCATCTAAGGATTGCCTGTAATCTGTTTCCATTGTGCTTCAGGCTGGCAGACTCCATCCAACTTTTCCTTGCTTTTTGTGAGTATGAAAACAACATATTAAATTCAGTCAGTCAGTAACAACAAAGAATCATTTAAGATTGGCTGAGGTGGGAAGCTTTCATTGCATTAATTGGAGTAAGATTGAAATAATTGAATTCACAAGACTTGAAAAGAACAATCTGGTCCAAACAGTCTTGGTTTTCTGTATTTACCACATTAAGAGCTGTCTGAACTAACAATGGTTTTCTGACAATTCACATTCACATTCCAGTGTCTCCATGTCAGCCCCTAGAATTAATCCATTCATCATCAATTAACATGCTCATTTATTTATTCAAGTACACCGATTTTCTATGGCTGTGAGCTTTGCATTCATTGCTTTTTACACCACATTAGACAAAGGGATGAGCTACATAACTGTAGGATGCCCTTCTACTGCGTACACTAGCTGGAGCAAGGTGATCTTGCTGTTAGCTACTGTGGGGCTTAATTATGACAGTTGGTTCGGTGGATATGACAACACTTTGTCCTGTTGGCATCACTGCTTCAGTGGAAACAAAGAGAAGGTGTGTGTGCCAGGATGTGCACAGAAAACCACTGCCATCTCGTTTTCCCTCTTTCCATCCAACCATTCTCCCAAGGGAGTGATTGACGGAGGCTTTACGGAGACAATCTCCCCAAAAAATCCACCTCTTTCTCTCTCAGCCTCAAAGAGTCTTCAGCAGTTCCAAACAGGCTTGAGTGCTGGTTTTTACCAAAGGTATTTGCATTCTGGGCCAGCATTTGCTTGTGCTTTGTGGGTCTCTGCACTGAGCCCTTTGCTAGGGACGTCAGACTTTGAAAGCCCTCGCCTAGATTTGTGGTGGCATAGTGTTTGGCATTTTCTTTTTCACATTACCGAGGTCTGGCGATGCCAAGATTTCGATGAACATCAAACTAACGCAATATTCAGGCAGAGATTGCACATTAACTATGGCAGAAAAATGTAACAGAAGGTTCTCTTATCAGTTTGGTCCAAAACAAAATTACACAAAGTCTCAATTAAAAGTCTGGACTCCAAATGGTGGTAACTGCATCACTAAACACATACGCTTGGAAAAGCAATGCCTATCGGGCATCCAAAATACTTGTACATGATAGAAATGTTCTTCCAAAGGCAATGAGAGGAAAATAACTTTTACTCTGTTGTTTTCCTGTCTATTTAAGAGGTTCAAAGCTTCATTACAGCCATTTATGAGTCAAAATGATTTGAATCTTTCATCAAAAATCTGACAGACTGATATATTCTTGAAAATAATGTCAAGTGCCAGATAATCCCTGATTGAAGATCAGTTCTAAGTGTCAATGAGACATTTAGTGGTGCAGCATTGGTGGCATAACGAGGAGAAAAGCCACTCCACCTGAGGTACTGATGCCATAATCTTCATAGTAAACACTTATCATGCATCCCGCATTGATTAGGATGTGCCTCTCATCAATCATCAGGGGCTCGTCTGAACGGATTAATAATTATGCCACCTGCACAAAAAAGTCAAGAGCGTTGATTAGAGGGAGGGGAGAGGCAAAGACATGGCCCTATTTGATAATGTCAAGCAACGAGCTGTTCAGGAACTTCATCATATCCTCTGGTTCATTTGACGATCACTATGGTGCTTGTAAGTTTGCTTGTGCAGACATTTCTATTAGCCTGTGTACAATAATACACTGTAACATGAATGTCCGAGAAATTACACCAGGCAGAGATATGCAAGTAGGCCAACCGTGAGATAATTTGATTTGCAGACAGATTTTATTCTCACTTCTGTAAATTTGATTGCTGGTAGGTTATTTGTGGCCCGGCATCAAATCAGGCATCACATTGGACGTTGCATCATCAAAATGTCATGTCAATCATCAATCAGCTGGGGCGACGCAGTAGATCAGCGGTTTCCTCCCGCAGTCCAAAGACATGCAAGTCCGGTGGATTGGAGGCTCTAAATTCCCCTTAGGTATGAATGTGAGTATCTGTCTGTGATGGACTGGTGATCTCTCCAGGGTGTTTCCCTTCCTTCTGCCCAGTGCATGCTGGGATAGGCTCAGATCATTCCCCCTGTGACCCTGGAAAGGAATAAGCAAGAAAATGAATGACTGAAGCATGTTAGCAAGCCATCTTCATTAGCTTAGCAGTTAACTAACTCTGATAGGGTAAGGCTAAGCTGAAGAAACTAGAATCACAATATAATTAAGGTCAGGTGAGGGTTAAGTAAGGAAATCTCCCTGTTAAGGTGAGAGTTAAGCTTAGGTAGCAAGTAGAAAAATTAGGTTTAGGCAACAACAAAGAGTTAAAGAAAACATTGGCATTAGATGGAATAGCATCAGCCAAAACTTTTCTCAAGGCGCACTGGGATCAAACCTGATCAACCCCCCTAAGGTGCCTTATAACTCTTTGAATAGTAATGAGAATACTGCCAGTAAATCAAACTTGCATGTGCTTCCTCCTGAAACCTTCATAACCATGAGACTGCAAATAAAGGGATGGTGTATAGTGAGAAAATGAAAGGCTCCAGTGGTAAACATTTCAATAAGTAAACATTTCCATTTAGCTTCTGGGTCCGTTGCGCTACAGTGAAGAGACCACGCGTGTGTCTTGTATGACTTCTCATTTATAAGCTTGCCCACGGTAATGTATTTAAAAATCATCCTAATTACATTATTTCAGCGGTGGATAACCTCATTAGACTATTAAAAGCTGCTCTTCCTGATTGCGCTGCGGTGACATTGAAACGTCACTTCCCTGCAACCAAAACGTGACCCCACATGGTCAACAACTCAACACACACACACACACACACACACACATACACAGTGTCTCTTTTTCGCTTAACTATTTGTCAGTGTCAGCAACCTAATATTTTGTCTGCTGAGAACAGAACAAAAGTCATAATTTGTTGAAATACATTGCCCTGCTCTCTGTTTTTTTTTTTTTTTTTTTCTCTTAAGTGACTAGTGGAAAGAATCAGGCCTTTGCTTGAAGAATGTCTGTGAGTGCACTTATCTGGCAAATATTAAAAATAGATTACGGGGCCATTGGGAGGTAAGTGGTTCCATAAGCAGAATTGATGGTGCTAAGGAGTATCATGGAGACTGCCTACATCACCTTGAGGGTCTCATCCGCTTAATGATGCCATGTGCTGTGTGCTTTCCTGCTTGAAGAATGGCAACCATTTTGCTATGGGCTCTGACACTCCACTTAAACTGCTATTCCAAGCAGTTAACAGGAGCACCAGGGCCCACGTACCAGACAGCTCGAAGATGGACAACAGGGGGTGATGTGGTTGAAGAATAAAAATCCTCAGCTGTCACACACAATCAAGAATGACAAGGGCAATGGAAATGGCTTTATTATCCTGTAAAAGGCAAGTTTTGGTGGCGGTGGTTTCATGCATCAGAAGCCACTATGTTGAACAAAGTGTTGAACATTTGTTCCACATATCCTCACATTAAATAAATTATTCACTTTATCACAGACTAAGAATATGTTTTTATGTAGATTTTTTTAAAATATGGAATAGGGCTGGACGATATGGTTGAAATCAATATCACGATAATCATAAGGATTTTTTTCGATATCGATATATATGACGATATGGCTCACATAAGCGAAATCACGTTAAATAATCAAATTAATGTTCATATTGAACTGAATGGTAATGTTTGGTGTGATGTCAAACTAAACTGAAATTTTCACATAATATTCCTACCATGCTTCATTTTGTCTGAGTTTCTAAATAAAATGTGCTTGTTCTCATCAGTTTAGACGGCAGAATTCTGCGTCTCGATATCCCAAAATCACCATATCATCACAATATAATCCCACTGAAAGACGATAAACGATAATATTGAATTATCGTCCAGCCCTAATATGGAATCACACAAATAGTCAACATTGTGTTCTATACATAATCTCTGACTTAGTTAAGATTTAAAACACATTCCCTTGAGTGTTTTCATTTTCAGGCAGTTTGCAAATGAATCTGAAGTTGGAAGGGAGCAAAAGAGAAGAGACCATTTACAGAATCAAACTTCAGGTGAAGTTTTCGAAAGCCCTTGGTTTGTGCCTCCAGCACGATTTGCATACGAGTGATGCACTCCTATAAGCCAGCTCAAGGGAAAGGTGTGGACAGCTGCCAATTCTGTGGGGTTTGGAGATGCCTTGTGCAATTAGGTTCCTCCACCGTAAAAGACTGCCGTGCCGGTGCTGCCAGCCCCTTCCCCCAGACCCTGAGCCCCTTCTCCCAGCCAGCCCATCAGCAGACGGGTTGAAAGGTGCCATTTGACCATGGAGATGGGGCTCCCTTCGCTGCCAGCAAGCTTCTGAGCCGATTTGAAGGTGTGTGTCCCTGGACTGGAAAATCTTCCCTATCCGAAAAGTCGATTAAAGCCAACAGCTGCGTTTCAGGCTCTGCCAGGCATCCCTGCAATGGACAGACACACACACACGTGCGTGCGCACACGTTCCACCTTGACATCAAGAAGGGGAGGGACCTGTCCAGCTGTATACACCAACCTAACCTAAACATGAAGGCAACTTTACTTAATCGCCCTTCAACATCATTAGAGGTGGATTTCTGTGGCCTGTCTCATCAATTAGCATTCACTTGTCTGCAGGTTGTGTTTAGTATTTTAGCAAACTTCATCAGATTCATTAGTGAGGCACACCTGGCAGTAGCCCTGCTTTGCAAATGTGGAATTACCCAGCAAACACAGGGGTCAACCATTTCTTTATTGTTGGCTCTCTGCGTCTTTACCCTGGTGAGATTTCTTGTTTAAATAAAGTATGAAAAACGGAGTAAAAAGAGACAGTAGGGGGACCGGAATGCCTAGATGGCTTGAGTAAATTTTTAACAGCAAAACAGGAGAAGAAAAAGTGTTTTTCCTGTGCAGAATGGGGCAGAAAAACAGAGTTTCCTTTTGACTTTTTCATGAAAGAGTTGAAATATTGTGTAATACTCAGCAATAACTGATGACAACATGGCCTGGAGCTTAAGAGTTCATTCTATTTCAGTAAAATAAATAAATAAAAATCATGTAGCTTTTTCTGCAGAGCTCTCACTTGCTATGTAGAGTTTCAACTATTTGTGTCGGGAAATTGAGCACCGCATTGGCCCCCATTGCTCAGCAGCCACCAAATAAATTTCCATCAGGGCGATGTGAAATCGATATGTGCATTCTGTCTTCCGCCTCTTTTAGGGTCCTTGCAGACTCTCCCTTGTGATTTTAAAAGTATGTTAATGTAATTTATTGAACCTCTTACCCTAATCACACACATTGCCTATAATTACATACCTTGACGGCCGCTGGACTTCTAATTGCTAATGCTTTTCCTGGAATTTGTCCTCTAATCCTTGTATGTAATGACTCTTAAAAGAAAGAAAAGTGCTTTGCTGCTACTTTTAGCTGCTTCCCGACTCCAAGGGCACCGTGGTTCAGCTTGTCTTTGATGTCATTTAAGATCATGTTTGTCACTGTTGGATGGAAAGCAGGAAAGTGTGAAAGCTCTGGCTCTGGTGTTTGGCTTGAAGTGCAATTTCTTTATACCTTAACAGAAATGAATGTTTGCATATTACCCGGCTGATTAACAGAAGTACTCAACTGATCGCTACCTTGGGCTGCACTTGTACTGTAATTTAATAATCAGGAAGTATAACATTAGTGCAGCATTGTAAAGAATGTACACACCAGAAATCATTAAGAATTTGACCTCTGGCTTGGATACTTTGGAAAGACTAAATTTTGTTGAGTTGGTGTTGACTTAGCTTGGTTTAGTTAAGTCAATTTAAAAATAAAAATTTTAACTTAAAAGTCTATTTTGCTACCTGTGATAAGAGGCTGTAATCCATTTTCCAAATTGCAGCTTTGTGGTGGAGTGAGACATCAGCAACATAAAATAACATGTTTATCTACACTAATCAACTTTGCACGTTGGCGGCTCCAAATGGCAGCAAGAGGTAACTGTTTAAAAAAATTGAACTTCAATACCCAGAGATCCTGTAATGTGACGTTAGTAAACTAAACACAGCACAGTCACTGCTGTTTAGGAGTAATGAATTCCAGTGTTTGTGTCAATGTTACACAGGGCTGTTCAGGGAATGTTTTTAACTTACTGTTTGAATAATGAGGCTCTTGATAATAAGACATTGATGTTTCAAATGATGGCCCAAATCCTAATCCTAATGTGTACAAAAAGGATACTTGATCAGAAAGGCAAGACATGGGCTTGAAGACATATTTTTCATTTTCACATTGATTGACATAACTGTTGATAACAGCATGTGACTGCTATACACGTGTTTACTAAGTGTATCTTACAGATATAAAATGATTTGTATGGTTTGTAAACTGTGGAACAAAACAGACTTTTAATTTTGTAAGTAAAAGAATAACAAAGCCAACTGATTGAATAGGGATATACAGTATGCTTGACTCTAGGTGCTGTGATTGCCACACATCACTCCATTTGTACATAGCTTCCGCTGTGTTCCTGAAGACAATATGCCAATTTAAGAAAATGTTCCACGAGACAAAAGATCCAGGGTAAAAAGTTATTTTCCTCCTTCCTGAATCCCCCTCTCAGTCCGCTCACCCTGCTGAGAGGCTAATGTCTTCCTCTCTGCTTTCCAAGTCTTCTCTCCCTATGTGGCCAAAAATGATCCAGCAACAGAATGACATCGATCCAATATGACGAACAAAAAGACCTTTTTTTTCACATAACAACTGCCAGTACCCTAATTTTGTAATATGTTTTGTAATTTGCACATGAATACCATTACTGCAAGCATAGCTAATATCACACCACCATTTGTCTTTGTTTTATTACACATGCACTGCCTCCAGTATGGTTAATTTAAACAGTCAATATTTGATAAGGTATACCTGTATCAGTTGTACATATATTGAACATATAACGATTTACTCTGGAGCAAAGAAATACAATTTGTCAGGTGAGGTATGCTGTGCAATCTTACATGAACTATATTTTCATTAATCCTAATGGATGTCCAGTCTATGCATGAGACAAAACAAACATCCAAATTGGGAAATTTTCCTCAGACAACAGATGTAAAAAGGAAAAGGAAATTAAATTAACAACCCTAAAGCAAACACCAGCTCTTCAGCTCTGTGCCATTAGTAACTTCGGGTGATAGCCAACCGAAATGGACTGTTGATCGGACAAAATGCTGCTGGAATCTCAGAGCCAAGAACCGCTGTGAGAGCGGTCCCAGCGTTCCTCTGGTCAGTCGCCACATCTCAGGCTCCGAGCCCGCAGACATGACACAGATCGATGGTACTCTCCCATCAGTGTCTACAGCCTGCCAGATGGCTGGTGGGCTTCAGTCTCCTGACATTCATCAGTGTCTTGCAGTCAGATGCTCCCACAGCAGTGGTCTGACCCTGGGACGGGCCCAGCAGACGAGTCTTTCTAGCCCATCCGTGGGAGCCAGGGGGGCTTGGTCTAATGATGCCACCGAATGAGGTGCCATCGCCTGGGAGCAGTTGGAAATTTGGCCAATATGGCACAGCTTTCCCATACAGCTGTGCAACTCTGTTTCCTTAGTCACACTGGTGAATGCATTTCACGGAGAGAGAGAAAAAAAACGTGGCTTAATTCAGATATGCTAAATGGCTATATCCAGTATTTAGTAGTATTTAGTAGTATTTTCAAGACTTCACTAACCCCATTATACTCTAAACAAATATACTTTGTGTTCTCAGCTGCCTGCTAGTCACAGTTGCATTCCCCTTGCCCAGTGTTATCATTGGAACTGATATAACCATATCCTTATGACAAGGCTAGCCGGCTCACAGTGCCATGGCATCTCATGTTCTTCCTCACCACCTCTGTCCACGAGTGCTCCTCTAAAAGGGAAAAGCAATCGTCCCACTAAGTGATTTTCTCTGACTCCCTGGGGTGATAAAGTGCACTTTGAAGCCACCCACAGAGGCTTGTCCCTTAAACACCCGGCAATTCACAACAGTGGCGTTGACAAGCGAGCTTTTTTCTCAACAAGCAAAGTGAAAGTCTTTTCTAATGGACCCAGCACCACCACCGTGGAATCCAGCAAGCCCCTCGGCACCACCAAATGAGCCTTGTGCAGCACTGGAGAGGGAAATAAATGTCACAAAAATGTAATTTCGTCTCTCATGTAAAGGGCTCTCTTGGCTCCCACTCTTGATTCCTACTGGCATGTTATTTGTAGTAGCGCAATTCTATAAAGGTTCCCCATAAAAATGCTAGTTCAGTTAGTTCTGCATCAGCGCTCTAGCCAAATTGGTTGATTTGTAAATTGACTTCATACTACAATACATGATAAAAATGTCCAAAGATAAAAGGTAAATTAAAAGCCATTTAAGTCTCCACAACCCACTCTAAACTACAATTCTCCCATGGTGTCTACACAAATCAGCACCAACAGATAAAAGATTGCCACATGGTGGACTATCAAACGCCTCACCTACCACACTAAGAAAATTGCCTGCCTTCCAACATAGCAATTGCCGTACCAGGTTTCTCTCTCTCCCTACATAATTATGAGGCAGCTTACCCAGGTACTGATAATGCCCGTGCCAAGCTAATCTACAATTATCAAACAGAGAGAGTTTGCAGCCTGCACACTCAAAAGTGCAAGAACCATTATTTTTACCCAAAGCATCAAAGAAGCTAAACAGAGGGAGGGAAAAGGGAGATATGTACTTGGTTCAAATTGATTTCATTCTTTTGTATGAATATCAAGGTTTCATTCTTTCCTGTTTTTCCCCTCACTCCCCACGGTAGAGCGTATTCATTGGGATTGCTGTTCCGACCAGATAAACAGGGTTTTTTTTGTTTATGGCAATTATTGCCTGAGGATTGTTTCGAATGTGACTCGACTGTCAATGAGGAGGCAGGCAGGAAGGAGGGGAGATGTGATGAGAGGGAATTTAGACCAACCACCAGAGCGCATGCTGTTGCAGCTCTAGGGAACATCTGCCACAGATATGGCTGCTGCATATGGGAGCTTTATGGACTGGAGAAATATACATATTCCTATTGTGCTTCAGTATTACCATTTACTATAATTGCAGGGTGGTTCTGGTCTACAGTGCAATTCATCTCTTAAGAGCATAATTTGAATTGCATTAGAATCTGTCATTTTTGTATTTTGGGGATCAACACTACTGTACTTGAACCAAAAAAAAGAAAAAGCATAAAATCTGGAAACATTGGGATTGGTTTGACTGCTACTTGAGCAGACAGAAAGCAATAGAGAGATTAGCATTTGCATGTGTGTGTAGAAAATGGATATTTAAAATGACCTAATTTATGATGAAGAGATGAGTATTTGAGGCATGATGCAATGTAAAGTTTTGAGCAGAAAGCACACTGAGCAATATATTTTTTTTTTGTCCAATAATGTTGCAAACCTGAACAGTTACTCCAGTATTACAAAATCACTAACATCAAGAGACCATCACTCAAAATGGGATTCACGAACATTTTTGTCAGCATGACAGCTCACCCACCATGGTAGAACAATGGCGACCATATAATTCTGCCACACTTGCCATGTCAGCGCGGACACATGCACTTTGTTAAAGAAAAGAGCTGGACAACCCCCACTAGGATCTAGCTTTTTGTTTGAAACTGCCTTGTCATGTGTTCAACCCATTTGCATAATTGTTTAATTAGCAAGCAGAGCAGAATTCCCCGCATGTTAAGCAGAGATGATGAGGTCTGTCTAAGGGGACTTTTTTTTTTTTTTTCTGTGGCCACATAGAAAAAATTCTTAGCAGGACCATGTCATCATTCAAAGGCGTTGTTTTTTGTTTTGTTTTGTGTTTTGCCTGTATCCCTCTGCCCTGTCGTATCTAATGTATATTTAATGTTAATCTCTAATATTTGTTTTATTTTTTATATAACCTTTATTTAACCAGGTGAAGTCTCATTGAGATTTAATATCTCTTTTGCAAGAGATTCCTGGCCAAGACAACGGCAATTAAACATACTTAAAGTTACAGATAATACAACAAAGACAACTTACAAAAATAGAAACATAAAATACAAAAAAATATAAAGCAAGATATAAAGCAAAAATTGAACTAGTCCTCTTAATGAAGATATTCAAATTGATTTATTAGTACAGTTTTATTAGTATTTATTTGAAAGGCTTATTATGATGTAAGACACAAGGTGGGCACTAACACTGGAAGAAAAGTGTTGGCTGCTGTAAGCACTATGAGCGATGAAAATCGACATTGTAATTACTTCAAATACGCTCTACAGTGCTACTTAGCAGTTCTCTGTAACCAGTCATGTTACTGCCCCCAAAAGCCAGTAATTACCATTTCTTTTCAAGCATGAATGATCATTAAAGGAAGGTGGCAAATTGTTGTTTTGCGTTGCCATCAAAATAATACTGTACACTGTATTATCACTTGTGCTGGGGAAAGGGATTGGAAGTTGGGAGCAGGCATTGGTAACCTCATCAAGGTCATGAGAGAAAGGCTCTGCCTCCAGAGATAGAGCTCGAAGGCGGTTCTGGGTTGTATTTGCATATATTAGCTTCAACATTGTGTACCTAACGCAGCAGCATGGTCAGCCACTGTTTTATGTTGCAGTACAGCGGTGCAAATGGTAATGATATATTCACCTTGACCCAACTTTTGATTATTTTGAACAGTGTGTGTGCCTATCTGCATCTGCAGGCGCAATATTTTAAGCAGTGAAAGGAAGTGTTTTTGCAAGAGGTGATTTTTATAAAAAGAAAGACCTTTAAATGGACACTTTTGTCGAAAACACTCAAACACAAATGCACGTCCCTTGACACTGAGAAATAGTCTGAATGATTCTGTTCTAAATCCCTAAATTAGTCATATTCAAACATTGCTAGAAATCATATATTTGCATATATTAGCTTCAACATTGTGCAGCATGATCGGTCAGCCACTGTTTTATGTTGCAGTACAGTGGTGCAAATGGTAATGATATATTCACCTTGACCCACCTTTTGATTATTTTGAACAGTGTTTGTGCCTATCTGCATCTGCAGGCGCAATATTTTAAGCAGTGAAAGGAAGTGTTTTTGCAAGAGGTGATTTCTCTGAAAAGAAAGACCCTTTAAATGGACACTTTAGTCAAAAACACTCAAACACAAATGCACGTCCCTTGACCCTAAAAAATAATCTGAATGATTCTGTTCTAAATCCTTCAATTAGTCATATTCAAACATTGCTAGAAATCATGTCATAATGAATGTCACCGCGTTAAAAGCAGATGGGGTTTGACTGGCCTGAAGGCTGTAGAGGGAATAGACTTGCATGCAATAGTAAAGTGGAACAGAGGGTTGTACATTATGTGATATCTTGAATCTTGAGGCAGAACCTTTTGACAGTTGCATCATTTGGAAAAAATAGCAGGAGAGTGGGTTGCTCTAAGAATCCCTTTCTGTGGGAACGCCTTTACTAAGATGTTGTAAGTTTTATACACTGTGCCTGTGGTCCTCTACCTCCTCTGTAGCTCTTCATTAATTGAACAGATGCAGCCATTCATCACCTCAAACTATTTGACCCGGCTTGACTCACTAGCTCATTTCCACTCTTACCTCCCAGGAGTGTCATTCCGCAGGCCACTGGAAATACGGCATATTTTGGTTTCTCAATAATCACACTATTATAGACTCTGTTATATGGTTATTTTTGAAGGGCTATTTGTTAAAAATGTAATGACACTATGACTAATGGATGTTCCATGTGTTTTCTTCCCTGTGACAGAGTGGCTTCCCTGACTATTCAGTGCTGAGATCCAGACTTCTCTGTACATTTATTTTAATATAAATACTTAATGTTTGAAAAGCAGTTTCACAAAGCCTGTATGACACTGTATTAATAAATCCTTGTTATCTGGATGCTTGTAAAGGGCTCCACATGTTTGACAAATGATCAGGAAGCCTTTAAACTAATTCTTGACACTCGGCAATAATTAGATAGAAAACACATCATTAAATCAGCGTGTTTCCCTGACATTTGTCAACCTGTCAGGACACAGCAAGTGCTGTCGCAATATGCAAAATGCAGAAGCCACATACCTGCATGAGCCAAACCTGATGAGAACAGAACTTCTCTGGTTTTTTTTTAATCTTAATCTTTTGATTGCTCACATTTAAAACACCCCTTCTGAAACTGTATTAGTTACAGTTTTCCTTGAAGCTTCTCTTGTTTCGATGAAGAGCAAACAAATCATCAAGAAGGTTCACAATAAAGTCGTGGGTGGAAGCATAATGTTCATAACAAACGCAAACACTGGTGAAAAGTCAGTGAAAACATGCCAAACACACTCAGATTGGATTCTACTGCAATAGTTTACATTAGAAACTGACTAAAAGTGCGTAAAAGGCAATAACATAATTAGACCCCAGTATTATTTAAGATGAAATCATTTATTCACCATTTAGAAATGATTGTATGTACCACCAAAGAAGCCCCAAGCCGCATGAATGCTAAATTGATTGCATCAAATTCATTCAGCACTAAATTGTATTCCAGCACAATTATTACTGAATTGAATACAGAGTTGCCTATTACTTTTTCCTCCATTTTACCCCAATTTGAATAAACATAATAATGGCACATTAATGCTGTGACATTTAATCAACAAAGGACACTCAGTGTTGTGAATTGGATTAACAGCTACATTTTCCATTCCCCCCCCCCAAAAAAAGCCAATTGCTTGCATACCGTATAAATAGTCTTGAAAATGTGTATTTACATTTAACCAGTTCAATCAAAGCCGGGGAGGAAAAGGTCAATTTTTTTTTAGAAAAACAGGTTGAAATATGTTTTGAGAGGCGAGGATTTGCAGATGGAAGCTTGTGTTCATATTTAAACGCATTATATCCACCTCTGTGCACTTGTGCTTGACGTACAAGCATCGCTCCCATATTACTATCGGACAAACATGACCAGCTGGTTTTGCTGGTAGTAGTATGTGAGTAGCCAACATTATTTCCTCAATCCCAAGCCTCTGGGATACTTTGCTGGGCTTTGTGGCTGTAATGCCTTGGAGCTGCATGTGAGGCTATAGCACTCACTACTGGTGGCATTTCACTGTAAGCCAGAGGCAGACTGCAGGCTTTCCTTAGGGGATTTGCACCGGGGAAAATGACTCGGGTTGGTTTTGTAACCCCTGGAAGTGGCAGTAGAACAGAGAAGAAAAAGTGAAATGCAGCCATGAAAAATCTATCACCTTACACTTTGCAATGCATGTCATACAGTTGTGCAGAAATTGCTTGCGGTCAGGAAAGTATGGCTTGCACAGTGATTCCCTCTGCATCTTTTTCTCTCCTGTCTGCCTCTCTGTCGCTTTCTCATTTAGTCATTCATTCTCGTTCCCTCTTTCACTTATAAACTCTCTCTCTCTCTCTCTCTCTCTTACACACACTAGAACACGTGCCAAAGTGAACCATCATGACTCCAAAGCCATATTTATTTTCAATGTCAGGCTCACCCACATTGTTTTTTGTTTTTTTTGTAATTCTCCACACCATTAGCCCAAACTTCCTGTGGAGGTGACAGAGGTTGGTGATGGATCTGCTGTTGTTGACATTTGGTGAGCAGCACTGCCCTTGCTTTAATTCTATATGTCTGTGCAATGGCAGTGGCGATATAACCGGCAGAATGCTGACTGGCTGGTGTGTGTCCACTGAGGATGGAGGGGCGTGCTATATTCCACCAGGAGAATCGCAGCTGCTGAGCTGCCCAGATTGCATCAGCATAGAGCGGACTAAATCCTATCAGACAAGTCAGTGAAGGGAGAGGAGTCTGCCGTCACAGTGGCGAAGGAAGGGAAAGTGAAAGTTAATGAACAGAATTCAGGTCACAATGGTACAGAGGCAATCTCCAACAGATGTGTCAGAGAAAAGTCAGAGAGAAGGAGTGATAGATGAGAGTTAGTAGAGAGAAAGGGTCACCCACTCATTCATGGATGCTGCAGAAGGTTGTAGTCCTCTATAAATGAAAACACTGATTGAATACTGTATTACTGTGATGCAGTGGCTCTAACAATACTGTACACAAGAAGCTCAATCCATATTGTGTATCTGCAGGACTCGGCGTACAATATTTTCTTTTTTGTTGTTTGTTTTTGTTTTTTTCTGGTCTACAGTGGAACACAGATCAGATGACCAGCCATTGTCTTTGAAATGTCAATAAAGTGCATTCCAATTTGGGAGAGCAGAGCTCATTCTGTCATTGGTGAGTGCCATTAATTTGAATCCTGTTTTTTTAATTATGGGTAATCAACATGGCAATCCTCTCTGTCAATGAGACACGAGCAGAACCACCCACTAGCTGCTGTCAAGACCAACCAGCTCAGTAGGAGCTCTGAGTGTGCAGATTAAAACCAGCCAGGTTAATGAATTGAATTGATCAAATATGCACTTCCTCTCTCCTTCGCTGAAATCTCTGACGCCGTCGCACGCCTGTGTAATTGTCAGAGAAGCAGCGACGGCTACAATGAAAAACCCCACAATGTCATCAGGACAAATGTGCCCTATGCATTTTTTTTTTCCCAGCGGATGATTAACGATATTGAGTGTGGTGATATGTTTTAGTGTGTATGTGTGTGTTTCTGTGTGTATGTGTGTGTTTTGGTGTGTGTGTGTGTGGTTTACCTTCATTTAAAGGGTCATGTGACAGCACGTTTGCTCTTTATCAGCATTGCCCTGCTGCACTTGCATAATTAAAGCCAGTTTTCTTAATATTATCAGTTTTCTTAATCTTATCAAATCTCTGTTTTCAAATATTTGAAAACAGAGATTACTTACTTGTTACTTACTTGTGCAGGGAATCAAACTGGCAACTGTTAAAAACAAAGCAACAACAACAAAAAAACACTCACTTCACTACATGCAAGGCTACCAGTCCATGCTTGTGTATTTGTGTGTGAGAGAGAGATAGAAGAAAGGAGAGAGAGAGATATGCAGTGCAATCATAAACAGTGAGTTCCAGCCTATATATTTCTGCATGGACTACTTATATGCTGCAAGAACTAAGAATCATATCACATCAACAATGATATACTATCACACCTTTTTACTACTACTGCACTGCACCCACTGCTTTCCTAGGTCTAATTCCAAGCATGCTAATGCTATGGTGCCACCTATTCCTGCACCTGAAGAATGCAGGAATTTGTACTTGTTTTGTGCAAGTATCATACAGTCACACGTTGTTGTGCAAAGAGTTAACACATTCAAACCTGTGGCAAGATGCCCATATCGAATATAACAGGGATTCCCAACCTTTATTGTGCCACGGACCGGCGCATACATAAAAAAAACAATCGCAGACCGGTGGTCAATTTTAATATGCATTGGCGCGGACCGGCACCGGTCCGCGGCCCAGGGGTTGGAAACCCCTGGAATATAAGACAGACTTAAGGAGCTTCCACACATTTTATTTAACAATATATAATAGCTATGACAACAGCTTATATTTTTCCTCTAAGAAATGAGGTGTTATGGATTTGATGCACATTTGAATCTTCACTGCCTTGGCAATCACGGCACCTATTGATCAGTTGCTCAATAATTCACATTCCCCATGATTTTCAGCAGTGCTCAAAGCCAGACTGACAAGAATTTATATCAAATTAGGCTAGTCTTACCTCCATCTCTGCTTATACCTTCTCATTAACTTTATTGTAGGAAGGAAATTATATCCACCAGAAAGTATGAACACTTATTGTGTCTTCATCATGCATTGCTGTACACAATAAGCCTCCCACAATAGCATGGTAATTACTGCCCAGTTATTAAGGATATGGGTATGTGTTACCGATGTGGGACTAGTATCCCAAGAATAAATATTCTCACTCTTGTTCAATAATACCCCTTAAGTAACTCACTACAGAACTGCAGTTCCCAAAAGCGCCATAGAGGTTTCAGTTAAATATTTACAACTCCGATATTTAATCAGATTCAAGTAAAATCTTTCACATAGCAAACATTATATGATATTTATTGGCATAAATAGGCACCTTAATCTAAAGCTGCCGCAATTTCAGACTAGTAAATGGCTCATACCACAGTATTAGTACAGTATGGTGTAAACATTTAGATGTTAGATTTCACTTTAATGGGAAAGAAATATAGACAATGTGATAATTGAACACAAGCGCATTTTTAGCTTCCGTGGTTCGAGTGTATAAGACATACGATGACAAAATCTCCACTGACAAGAAGAGAGGCGCAGAGGAATATGAGCAATAAATCAATTCTCCTTCTCATGGAGAGCAGAGCCATGCAAACAGTCTTGTGATGGCTACCTGAGGGTGTGATGTCATCACTCAGTATCAAAGTCTGGTGATGAACAGGGAGTTTTTGCACGGTGCCTCATCTGTCGACTATCGTATTGGCTCACCTTGTCCTCTCCAAGATGCAAGATCAATAAAAATAGCATGTGTATATTTGCAGTAAGCCTGTTTTCATTCAAATCATTTTGACCCGCGAGGGTTTTGAATTTAATTTCAACCTCAGCACCAAAACCACCCTCATCCCCCCTGAGCAGTATGTTGCCGCAATGACAAGGTCTTTCATGTAACCCTCCCCATCTGTATAACTGATGTATCATTGTGTGGCAGTAGACATAATGACTAGTGCTTTTCTTCAGCACTTCTCTTACTGCGCAGAGAGTCTGATGGAAAATCTCAGAGCAAGCGAAGAGAGCAAAATCAATAATCTATTCTATTTAATGGGCTGGAGTGTCACAGTAACGAGATAGGAGTGGATGAGGCGAATCGTCCATTGCCAAATCTTAACAGAAGGTTGCACACACAGACTCTCTCTTTCCTTCTCCATCTTTCTCCCTCTCTGTCTCCTTCTTCCTCTGTTTGTCATGCGCCCTCTTTCACATATGTACACCCTCTTTCTCTTTCTCTCTCTCTCTTTCACACACGGACACGCTCACATGCACGGATACACCCAGACACACACACACACACCCTCCGACTGAATCCCTGCAATAATTGTGCCTCGTTTCATTTATCATTTATAAAGCCTTATTTATGAATAACATGAATTCACAGTGTGTGGTGCAAAGATTTCCTATTCTCTTAGTCTTAGCTGTGCTTCAGCATCAATACACGAAACCCTCATCATCACAATAAATATTTCACAGTTTTGAGATACAGTATTAGCTTTCACTCATGTCACAGAAGCGCTCTCATAATATTTGAAAAGGACTGACATCCCCTGTTTACCTCCTTTGTACCACTGAGTTTAAATAGCAAAACAGTGGCTGTTCTACTTTACGCTGACTTGTATTTCCAAACTCATGCATAGGAAATCTGCCGACTTTGATGCCTGTTTTCCCCGCGCTGTGCTCCCTTCTACCCATGAACTCTTCAGTATTGGCTTCTAAATTAATCTCTGTGATTAAGCTATACAGGGAGGTGACGGTTTCATTCCTTGTACTACAAACAGAAGATTTAGTTGTAGTGTTTCTCCGTCGCTCCAACTTGGCAGGCAATATTGGCAGCACAATGATTTCATACTTGGCTGATGGAAATTGGAAATCATCTTCTGAAACGACGGTATCGTCTGCTGCCTCTTCTGAATGCAGTCCGCTATTGAGCAGCGTGATATGAGTTTCAAACACCTTCGCCTGCCACACAAAGCCTGTTAGTACTATTTGTGGATGCCTTGACCTTTGGTGGATATTTCTGTCTTGTAACACATGAATTACAGTGTGTTTCATGAAGCCAATGCTGGATGGTATGAAATGTCTCATTAATAACCACTCCATAATTACCAAGCGTTTTATTCAACTTTGTGGCATTTAAAAAAAAAAAAAAGGCTGCGTTGGGAAAACCACAAAGAAATCTACTAACTCTGTTGACTTGTTATGCTGAGTTGTTCTTTCTAAGTAAGTCTTCCTATTCAAGTGCCAAAGTTAAGAATTGGAAAATTGGAATGCATTTTGTAGCTACAGTATCCCCATTCTTGAGGTCCTTTTTTGTCTCTGCAGCTTTTTGAGTTCAGAATGAAGGAATGTCAGTAAGTACTGTAGCACACTTATTCACTCATATACTGTCTATATCAAAGAAAGAGAAGTAACAAAGAACTGGAATCTGAGAGCACGCAACTTGCGTATATGTAGTTGGACAACCAAATAGAATAGTTCAAATAAACTAAGAAATGTTTTTCAGTTCAAGCACAGCTTATTAGGCACAATTTCATACTAATATAGTGTAGTATAGTGTAGTAAGTACTTTCCATAGCTTCAATTTTAGTTAGAATAGCTAGTCGTGTTGCGATTTATTCTTCTATCGACTCATTACTGGCTTACTGCCACTCTTGAAATGAGAATTGTCTTGGTCATTTTATTGGTATAAATGGTGCTCTTACAATAGTAAACGGACCATTCTACAAACTGTTATATAGCTTAAATACCAAAAATGTGAAACTGTGCAACAAAAGTCTGTATGGTCTTAACTGCAATGAGTTTTGGTTCATGAAGCCGTTCTGAGAGGGAGTAGTTTATCTTGGACGTGATTAGTTAGGATGTGGAATTAATGTTTTAAGATGTGGGCTGATGAAACAAGCCCACAGCCTTGAAATCACTGAGTCCAAAGTTCAACTACAACATAGCGCCCTTTACTTTGATTTAACCAAGCAGCACACATCATTGAATGACTTATACTCTTTACTGAACTGAAAGAAAAGAGCATTTACCAGAAAAGTAAGTATGATTACCTCATTAGTTCAGTGACGCTTCACTCTGTTGCGAATTTCACTGAGCATGTCTGTGGTACAAAGCCAAAGAGGAGGAATTGCATGAATAGTGAAACTGAGAGAATGACTTCAGTGTTTATGTTGTGCCCCAACAAAAGTATTGTTGCCACAAAAGTGGAATCTATATAATTTAAAAGCTCTTATGGGTATAATTTCTGTTGATATAAAATCTAAACTCTAGTTATGACCTTTGACGTTGGATTGACATAAACAGTAGTTACTCAGCCATTGGCAGTTTGCTTTTGTAGGGTGTGTGAGTTGAGGCAGCGGCGTTGCTGCCTTATGTTATGCTAAATGTTCATACCAATCAGTATGAGTCATGTAACGTACACACAGTGCGCCACGTGCAAGCGCTGTTGTCATGGAAATCACAAGGTTAGCAGGTAAAAACATGTTAGCTTAGCTCATGGGAGCAATATCTACCATTTGTATGTGACATACCGAATCGAGTAAAAAGAAGATGAAAACATCTCTGACAAAAACCTTCAGCACAGATATTTGTTTGTCTTTTAAAGCTACAGTCTGCGATTTGTGCAAGAAGATTTACAAAAATGTGTGACCCGAATGTAAACAGTTTTAGCAAAAGCACAGCAGCAGTGTGGCAGCACACCAACACCTCTGACTTGCCTAATAAATGTCGCAAGCACAATTCCTGAAGTGGTTTGAGATTTTTTGATAGTGTGGAGAGATTAGACCAACAAGTCAAACCCATAGACTCTCCCATAGTGTCTGACCTCTACACATTGGCTAATTACAAAATATGTCTGCTTATAGAGTTACCTTGTCTTACCGGGATGGCTGGGATGATGTTTGGGTCTCTGCAATGTATTAATGACAATGTAAAAACAAGTATGGAAAAGCTGATCTTCAAAATAAAAGTCCTGCGCTTACTCGCAGCTCGTTGTGATAATATACTACTTCCAGGCTATGGAATGATTAAACTTGAGCGGATACATTTTTGATATTAGTTTTTCCGAGAGCATTTCCTCCTTCTCTTCTCTTGTTCGGAACTTGCTAGCAATTTTGTCAAGCGGATTGCATTCCCTGGGCTAAAACTACCGGAACGGAAAGGATATGAGTGCAGTTCTGGTCAAGGTTCCGGTTACAGACTCCCAAACGGAGGTTGCCCCCACAGTCGAATCCTGATTACCGAGAATGCAGATGGGGCAACTCAATTCCAAACCTCCCTTTCACTCCATTCTATCTTATTTACAGTACGAATACACATGACTACTCTTTGATATATGTTTTGATATCTAAATGTTCAATAATGGGGCCCTGTGGAATCAGTTTTTTTGTGTGTGTGTGTGTGTGTGTGTGTGTGTGTGTGTGTGCATGGGGATTGGGGAGTCTGGTTGTCAGTGATGGGGAGTTGGCTGCCCTTGGAGCGGTCTCCCTGGGGTCTTGTGTTTCCACTTTTGGGATTCTGTTGTTGTCGAGCAAGGATTCCACAGTTCAGTCTGTGTTTGCTGTCTCACAGAGATTATAGGACCCTGCATGTGTTTGTCTAGTCCATGTCCATGTTTTAACGTGTCCTCTGTCATCCCTCTGTGTCATTAGTTATTAATGCAACAACATGTTTCATTCCTTGTATTGTTGTACTGTCTTTCCTTGTTAATTAATGTATAACGTGTAAATGTCTGTTTTGCAATAAAAACAAAAATAAATATGTGTTGAAAAGCTAAAAAGAATGCTATCCTAGCTGACGTTACATATCAGAGACGTAACCTATTCATACTTAACGATCTGCGTTCCATAGTAGTAATTGTAATACCTCCACTACCCATTTGTAACTTGTTAACATCGCTAAGATGACTCTTTGGTACTTATTAGCTGATTAGCTGGGATATTGGTTTATGTACTTGGAGTGAATAGTTTAGAAGATACTCCTAGATATTTGCATTCGTGATGAACACTATGAACACTTTTTGATTACAGGCAGCAATGGAATGGAATTAATTTCATCATTTTGCTTGAATATGCTTAGATATAATCATTCCTAACTTGAACCATAAATGATAGAAAGCAATTATAGTTTGGATCAGGACAGTATCACCCTACTATCTTCTCGAAAAGTGAGTGATTATAATAGTTCAAGAAAAGATGAAAAACAAGAGCGTCTCTAACTGCCAACGTTCTCAATTGAAGCCTCTGTAAATGCTGGTACTAGATCAGTTCCCCCTGATAACAGTGGTTGGAAAACAGATAGCGAGTGAATTGGGCTACAGTAAGTAAGATGGCTGACTGACCATACAACTCACTGAAATGCCTGTGTGCAAGCAGCAAGCAACAAATTTGCCAGCGAGACTCCTTTCCCTTTCTATAAATCAAAACAATTTTTTAACATAGTTTTATATTCTTTTGTTTGCCATGCATGCCAGTTAGAAAAATGCTCTTGCATGCTCTAGTGAAGCTGCAACTTACAGCATGCTGACATTATGTTACTGATAGCTCAGACAACTATACCACAAGTAAGCCATCTTTAATATCCATATACTAGCAAGGCAAAGTGTACAGGAAAAATGCAGAAGCCTGTGAAATGCCGTACCACATCATGCCCCTGAAGAGTGCACAAACACACACACACACACACACACACGCATATCGAGTTACACTCCATCAAGCTGGCACCTATAGTCTGTACTCTATTAACTCATGTTGATATAAAAACTACCCTTGAACACACACGCACATGCACACACACACACACACACACACACACCCCATATCAGTTTCTGAGCTGCTGTCCAGCTCTGTAGGCTGTGGATAGTACAGTGTGGTGAGAATCTGTGCTGATTGACAGCTTCTATTTATTTGGACTTCTCCAGCTTGCCATGCTGAGGTCTCTGAGCTCTCGCCCGTGGATTGTTCAGGACGAGGAGGTAGAGCAGCTCCAAGGGCACCTTGGCCCAGTGCCACACTTCTTCTCTTCTCAAACTGCACAGGCGAGTGCAAAAGCCCACACACAGACGCACATACAGATACACACACACACACACACACACACACACACACACACACGCACACAATCACGCGGCCCACACTTCACTTGTGGCTTGAGCAGTCTCTCCTAATGAATATTATTTTAAGAGGAAGTTGAGGCAGGGAATGGGTTTGTGCCTGAGGAAAAAATATTGATATTTGAGATATTTAATGATGACATTTACTCAACTTTGCTTCGTTTTGGGCTGTGTAGCAGTGCAACTTTATGAAATGAAACCCTGTACTGGCCTGTTAATTTTGCCTGTTGGTCTGGAGATCCCCAGCAGTGTTTCTTGTCAGCGGATAGCTTAAATTGGGTTTTTTCATTAGCCGGGAAGTGAAAAAACTAAGATGCATGGTTCTGAAATGAACCCACAGTCTTGAAATCCATGAGTCCAAAATCCATCTGCATCACAGTGCCCTTGGCTCTGATTTAACCAAGCAGCACACATTACTGAATGACTTACATTCTTTACTGAACTGAGGGGAAAAGTACATTGGGTTGATATTTAAGCACTATTACTTCATTACTTCACTGACACTTCAATCTATTGTGACTTACAATGTGAGCTTGTGCACATTTCAAAAGCCAGTCAGTTGTTAGATTAGTCCAACGCACAGTCAGTAATAGGAGGGGGGAGTATTACAGCATGCCCTATTTAACTTTTGGAGAGAAAAGTGAGTGACATGGCTGACTTGAAGCCTTGCTATCAGCATGTCAAAGGGCAGAGGGCAGAGCAGCTGCAGACACCTCCAGCTGTCTGGAAGCTTAGAGCGGCCAAAGGCTGAGGACACAAATGTTCAGCGCAATACAGAGGAAATCAGCACATTTCATCAGAAAGAAGGCAGCAGCTGAATGGCCTGTGATAAAAGCTGTTAGTGAGTCATCAGTGATTTTGAAGAACTGCTGGCAATGGTGCAAACTGATTGCATGCATTCCCTATTTACATCTCATTTCCTGCTATTTATTTCCAACAAAGACCATATTTCTAAGATTTTGGTAGCAAGAAATAGATTTTTTTTTTAAGCTGCACAAGGCAAGCTTTTTATGCAAAAATACTAAATCACAAAGTGGGGCTGCAACAGAAAAAAGCATCCCATCCCCCCTAATTGAGAAGCCGTGGTTTTGCCATATTTTACCAAATTATTATTTTTATTATTATTATGAAAAAACACATTACATTATTTTGAGTATTCCCGAAATCATGTAATGTGATAAACATTTAAACGGTTGCCTCTTGCTGCCATTTGGGGCCGCCAGTGTGCAAAGTTTGCTTTTCCCTAATGAATAGTGTTAATATTTCATGCAGAAATCTTTTTTTCAGCTAGTGTGTAGAAGTACAATAGAAACTGTTTATCTGTACATCTCAGGAATGGAGGTGCTTTGTTTCATGAGGTGTGTTTTACCATCTAATTTGTTATTTCACATCTTTTATAGTTTAATATGTCACCAAACAAATCCCAATATTCCAATATCCTTTATTAATTGTTACACACAATCAATAAGGAATATTTATGTATAATTGCCTATTTCATTTTGTTTCTTTGGTTGAGTTTCTGGTTGAGTTTTGAAAGTCTGAGAATCAGACAGTGTTGTGTGTGTGTGTGTGTGTGTGTGTGTGTGTACTGTGTGTGTTTACTGTATCTGAGAGAGAAATGTAAAAAGACATAATCCTTGTCTAAATCCTTCCTTGTGGCTAATAAAGAACTCTTAATCTTATTGTATCAAATCTAACTTTTCTACTTAAATGTGGTTATAATGTGCATTTTGTGTTGCCATGACCGAACATTTACCAACCAGTGAAGACAGAAATAATATATGCCGTATGTGGTCTTGTTGTTTGGTACCGTTTTTCCCCCAAATACATCAAAACACTCTGAAATCCACTGGAAAGTGAGCATCTTGCTAATTTGGACTGATAAGTGACTGATCCTGGAGTATGAAAAAATATATAAATAATATATAAATATCATCCTCAAAGAGTGCGGCATCAAAGTGAATGGCTCTTTCAGTTACAAGAAAGAGATTGATTGAAATGGCCCTTTGTTGGTAGGTAGAAAGAACTTCCTCAGAGAAGAACTGAAGGAAGGGAACTATAAAAGCACACCCACCACCATCGCTTTCTTATCTACAGCCTTCTGTTCAACTTCATACAAAACAGTCATACAACTGTGCCACATTCTATTTCATTAATAAAAATATTTTCACTGGGACTTTTAATTTGTATTTTGAGGAAAACGTTAATTAAATGAGCTCTCACAAAATGTAATTATCTACTGTGGGCTGGAGTTTTTTTGTAATTTGGTTTGAAAAGACACAGTGTACAGTAGGAATTCAGGAGAGCCAAAACTCATTTGTATCTTAACCATTAAGCAAAATGTATTTTTAAAAAACACAGACAGTAATAAATCATTTGCTCTTTATTTTTTTTAGCCTCCTTATGCTATTATTGTAATTTGTAAAAGCAGAGTAAACTCAGAACTCTTTTGTTGACGGGGAAAGGGAAAGTAATGCTGATGTTAATCTCAACCTCAGGGAATGACTCTGTGCAGCCGTTGCTCAGTTCTAGTCTCTTCTTTTCAGTTCATATCCTTTTTCTTTTTTATCAGATTCGTGATATTTTGTACGCCTCAACAGAGGCTTAGTATGTTTCCGAGGAGCTTGTAACCATCTAAACAGTTGCTCATTGGCCTACTTTTGAATTCCATAGTACACTTAAAAATAAGAAGATGACAAAATTACCCATAACTCTTCAGTTCATATTGCCTTGGATTACATGGGGAGATACACAGTGCTGTATGTGTCACTTCTACTAGTTTTACCTGAGAATGATATTCAGATCAGATTAATCCATCATGGACATCAGCAAAATGGTTGACTTCATTATAATTATCACTGATAATGGTTGTAGATTCAAATAATGATGATGACAACATTATTCAGATTATAGGAGGAATTTTCCGTAACCTTTGGATTTTATTGCTAAAGTAATCTAATACTGACTGAATGTAATCAGATTTTGTTACTAAGCTTCAGTTACACCAATCACTGTATGTTACTGATGAATATATTAGGTTGCCAGTCTTTCATATTTACAAAAGTATAGTAACAACAACCCTTACTGTTACTCATTGACAAAAAAGTATAGGAGTATCTAGCTTCTCTTTGTCACCAACAGGTGAACATAAGCAAAACCACTTCCTGAAACAGTTGTGCTCCTCCTTCATGAGCAAGTCTAATTTGTTTTCTAGCATCTGTGACAGAACATCTGCTGCTTACCAAGGACACAATTAGCAATCCATCAATCAACTCTCTCACTTATAGCAAAGTCTGTTAAAAGTCCTGCCAAAAGGCATGGGCATTAACAAGGAACTGTTGGCCCCGGTGTCCCAGGCCAAGCTGTAGCTTTGGCCTCACACAGATGGGAAAATTTAAACTTGACAAGACAGTCTGAGTTTGTCAGCTGTATTAGCTGTATCGCCAATATAACTGTTGAGGTATTTTCATAAAGGAGAACACCATTGAATTTCAGCCTTCAAAAAATGTTAGTTGTGTGTTCAGTGTTTATGAAGACGCCTTCCATTGTGAAAGCCAAACCACAAAGGATGAATTTGAAAAGATAGAAAAGGTGATTCTGACAGCACCAAGGAGTGATTTTTAGAGGATCAGAGCATATCTCCTGGTTAATATCTCACAGCCCTGCTATTAAGCTTATTGAGATGTTAAAGTTTAGACAAGCATTCTACAGTATGAACCCAAAACGTCAGAGCTGCAGTCAGTGTCAGTGCTGCAGCCTGAGGTTGAACATTGGTATCGTTTCACATTACAGATCACAGTCTTGATTCCCACATCGCTTGCTTTCACATTCACAAGTAATGACTGAACAATCCCAGGCCATTGAAATAAATATTCATTTTCTTAGTCGCCTTTTCATTTTCAGTGTCACCGGGGGTTAGAACCTATCCCAGCATGCACTGGGCAGAAGGCAGGGAAACACTAGTCCATCACAGGACTAACACAGGTAGACAGACAATTACGCATACTCACATTCATACCTCTGGGCAATTTAGAGTCTCTAGTCCATCTGACTTGCATGTGTTTGAGCTGTGGGAGGAAACTGGAGGAAACCCTGGGGTGAACACTGGGAGAAACATGCAAACTCCCCACAGGAAGGGCCAGAAATCGAAGCCAGGTCCTTCTTGCTGTGAGACGACAGTGCTAAACACCAGGCTGCATAGAAAAACATAATTTGTTTTATAAATTTACAGGCATTCTCCTTTAACCTATGATACTCATTTTGTATGTATAAATTTTGATTTTGCTGCATCCATACGATCAATTTATTTGGAACCTTGGTTTCCAAGGTTAGAAATTGTTTTATTTTCAAACTGAAATTCAAGAAAAAGTTATTACTCATAAGATTTGTAAATAATTCATAATATTGAATCATACTGTAGGTGTAGAATCATCCATAGGTGTTGAAGACCCCATGAAGTGGCATGGAGAGCGTGATTTGCGTAAATGTATTGACGGATTTCCGAATGAAACAGAAAATTATGGCGGCAAGCATCAGTGGGAGGGAATATCGCGGAAGTGGGCGCGTCAACGTGAAACCTCATCAAACATGGACAGCAGTCTACACTTGGTTGTGGAGGAATATTCTCCACCTCTGTCGCCCGTCTGGGAAAAGAGTTTTAGGTGAAGCGTAGCCATCATTTTGTTTGGTCATTTTGTTTTGCTGTATTGCTGAATTGGTGCACACTAAGTCCAGTAGCATCAGCAAAAAGGTAATAAAAAAAAAAGTTAAGTCAGGGATGCAAAATGAGAGTAAAGAGCAAAGTTAAACACAGGGGTGAGTACCCCCCCCCCCCCCCCCCCCCCGCCAGCCGCCCTGCTCCAGGTCTGAAGTTGGACTGTTGCTGTGTGTGAACTGTGATTGCAGCTGAGAGCTCCCTGGTGGCCACGGAGCGAGGTCACATGCTTCTGCCCATCACTCCCTAACGCCTGGAGCACAGCATTCCTCCACTGTCACCATCAGCCAACCTGACGCACCCCTAATGAGCTCTCCAACCAATTATGAGCCCCCCCTGGAGACCGCCAGTCCCCTCCTCTGCACCCGCTTGCATATACATACAATAAATAGCTCTGGAACACATTCTTGCTCGAATGCATAAAATTGCTCTGGGGACAGAAAGATGGATTTGCTACGACTGGGTATTTTTCCTCCGGTATATCCCCTTCAAATAAGAACGACCCTCCCTGTGACTCCCTCTATTGGGACAATCTGCAGCATGACGAAGTGCAATTATGTGCCGCATAATGGCCAGTTCTAACCCTAACCCTGTCTAAGACACGAAGGGCAAAGTAAAACCCTGCGGGACACACTGTGACTGTGGAGAATAGGGAAGGAGAGTATGTGTGACACATTGACTGAAAAAGCTAGCGACAATAGACTAATAATGGAAGGTCATGCCTCTGCCTGACATCACCGGGAAGAGGCAGCTCATTCAGGATTTCTGGCTCTGCTTATGGTGAGATACACACAGCAACATTAGGATGTGCGACTGTTGTCTCCCAGCTACACTTCAGCATAATTGCTGTGCCACGGGCTTCAAGTTGTCAAAACAGACATCTTGGTGGATCATTTGGGTGTTTTCTGGAATCTGTATCACATTAGAGTTGAGGGGGGAAAAAGAGTCAAGCAGTGGCCCTTAGTTCGGTTTGAAGAGAAAACATGATTTTGCCGTTTTATTATGTTTTGTCCCCGTGTTATTGCTGTTGTTTTTATATATATATATATATATATATATATATATATATATATATATATATATATACATATATATACTGTATGTGATAAGCAAAATTATACAATATTTTGTTCCTAATGCCATATGCATGTAAATTTCCCCTGGGACTCACCTATAGTCAGAGGAGAACAACATCAGATTTGATTTATTTCCTGAGAAATTGACAATGCAAAAACTATGACCATGTTGACAATGTGGCCAACCTGCCCATTTTCCCCTGGGGAAACTCTACTTTTTTCTTTCTTCTCTGTTCATTTTTTTTCCTTTCTTTTTTTTTTTTTTTTATACCACTGCAAATTATTTCCATCACTTCAACTTAAGTGACATTTACAAATGAGGGTAAAATCAGGAAGGCAGTGGATCTCAAATTGGAAAAGGCATTGAACTGAGGATAATGCCACAGGCTCCATAATATCAAACCAAACGATATGAAATGTCAAATTGTTGCAGAGGAGAATTTTATGCTCCCCACCCTCATCAATGCAGACTTTTTTATCACCTCTTTATTTGTGAAAAGGATATATTGGACATGATGTTTGAAAAATATATTATGATTGAAAAAAAAAAAAAGATTCTCTGAGGGTTAATGAGTGAAAACTGTTCAGATTATTATTTTTATCAAGACTGGTGCTGAGCATTACATTCAACTGCAAACTAAACCAACAAGGATGGAAAAAATACAAGTTTAAAAAAGTCAGTTTATGCAAAGCTTCATTTAAGTAGTAATAGGACAGTTTGGAACTCTCAGTTGAATGCTTGTTACTGCACATTTCCATGATTATTTCTTTGCCTCCAGGCTGCCAACAAAGAAAATCTCTGTGGTGCACAAGGAAAAGCCATGATGGTTCCATTTCGCCTGCTGCATGCTTTTTCGCAACAGTGGCTGGGTGCAGTTTCTTCCTTCAGTGACATCCAAACAGAACCAATATTTTCCCTGTGAATGGTCAAATTCTCAATAACCATTACCCGTGTTATGATGGCGATGGCTATTTTTCAGCTCCCCTTCTTTCCAACTGAGCCATTCTGTTGCCGTCATTCATGGTCTGCTTTCAGGGTTTGGAAATGCAGTTAATTTAGGTTAATTTGCGAAACAGAGAATAGAATGAAGGGCCTGGGCCATTGTTTAATGCAAGCAGTCAATTACATTGTCTCTAATGAGATCAAACTGATGAAGGCCATCAAGAATAATGTAAGGCCTTATCAGTCACAGATTAATAGAGTCCATTTGACCATTTAGGGCGTCTGAATGAAATGAAGTTTGGTCTACTGTATTTTTCCCCGCCAAGTTGATGATCTTGAGGTCGCAATCTCTCGACCCTCACAATCATGTTACTACGTTTTTAGAATAATGGTCGATACTCAATAACGTTTTGAAACGCATGGGTTGTAAGCATTGTACGGACAGGCGCTTTATCTCATTAAAGGCCTTCTTGACCTCACAGCCTCTGATATGTTATACGGGATGAGCAGAAAATCCTGTCGTTCTCATGCATTCTTCACCCCTCCGCCGCAGCCTCTGCCCCTTGTTCCATTACATTTGATTTGGAAACCCATTCACGGTCCAGTGACTCCCATTTTCTCATGGGATTATCGACGGGGAGCCTCCGTTTGTTCTAATCCATCTATTTGTCATTCAAGAATGTCGATCCCGTAATTATCTTTCTATCTTCTTTTCAGATCTGGCTGAAAGATATCTATGTAAAACAGCGAGACCCCCAAATATACCATTTCTGAAAGTAAACAGCGGAATTCATGGGAGTATTTTAATGCCTACCATTTAGACTGTTTTCTTTTTCCCTCCAAAGAGAATTCTCTCCACTGATATGGAGTCAGAGGCATCTGTAGTGCAATATTCTTATCTTTTCAGGGTCATGTATTTTGTGTTTCTTGGAGTGACTCCATGTCTTCCACACCAGATGTGCAACACCCACAGCTCTGGAGGAGCCTTGGTTTTGTGATAAGAGGAGAGGTGAAGGCAGCTCATGTTTATGGCATGGCAGTGATGTACTTATATGTGACCCCGAGGCAGATGAGCAGATGCTTCATTACCCTCTCCGTGCATTGCCAGGATTATAACAACACATGGATATGGAAATAAAGGCTCGCGGATGCCATAAGGGAGGAGAGATACACGATGAACGGACGCTTACGAGTTAGTCTGGCATCCAAAGAAAAAAAAAAATCTGTATTATTATTTTCCCATGTCACTATTCGTTGTTCGTTTCACAATTTTGTTGCAGTCATCATTTGATTGTTAAAGGATATGAGTTTCAATATTTAATCAAATTGAAAATATCTATTTTCTCGAGCCACATTGACAATCTAAAGTGCTGTTCCTTCTCCATCTTTTCTCAATTTCTATTCATCTATTTTTCTGCCTTTTGTCACCTCTCTTCCCATTCTGGAAGAATAATAAAATAATCTTTCTACCTGAAATTGTGACAGGAGGAAAAAAACACTTTCCTTTATAGCGAGAACTGAATGACGCATGTTGCCTCTATGCCGTATTTTATATATACAGTACTACCAAGGACTATAGCTTTCTCTTTAGGTGCATCCTTCACCAGCCTCAAACCTGAGTCCTGCGCCTGCCATTATGATGGACAGCAACTCTAGCAAAGTCTTAATCGTTAAAACACGAAACTCACTCCATACATTGCATCAGTGACCCCATCTGGAGAGCCGGGCTCGGCGTTGTGCTGCAGGTCACAGCACCGATTTTACAGGTGTCATTCACGCTAGCAAAGACGTCTTCTTAAATCTTTGAGTCTCTTTGCACTTGAACCCACGACTCCAATCCCTGCTGGCAAGCTAGACAGGTGCAATACCCATCAAGCCAACTCAAAAGTGAGTCAAAATTTATACCAGAGCAGAGATTTTAACCAACTTCTTCAGCATCTGTCACATTCGTTACGCTTTCCATTTAAAACACAACAATCTCCAGGTGTTTCAGTTCCCTCTGGAGTTGAGCTACAGTAGATTCCTTTTTCTTGGAGCACAATAGCAACAAAGTTTGTAACATTAACATTGGTTAGATAACTGCGCTAGTTTTCTAATTCATAATACAGTTCAAGTGGGGTTTTTCTTACATTTGTGGCTATGGATATTGAAATAATTACTCAAATAGTACTATATTTATAGAGCAAAATAATGACATGTATGGATGTAACCGCACCAGGACAATGAACCCGGGACTTGATGCTATAAGCGAAATGCGTAGCTCAAGTCCATTGTCCTTGGTCTTGAGTGTTACAGGCATAGATATGTTTTTCATTGCTTTGTTGATGTTTTTCTTGCCGTTGCCAGCGCCTCTCGACTAATACATAAGTTAATACATACATACGTTTTTCCTCTTTTCTGTCTGCTGTATTTACAATTTAGATATAATGGCAATTGCTGAGCGTTAGCTTGACTTGTCGAAATTGTGACTTTGCACATAAAATCTATGCTCATTGTATTCGTATAAGTTTGTTATTGGTTTTCCTCGAGACGGCTGGTGCGATGCCCTCCACATGTCCTCAAGTTCATTCTTCTTAGCTTTTCCTTTCTGTCAGTTCGCGTTAAGCCCAGCGGCACACACAGAGATGCCTGTGACCAATAGACCTTGTAGTTTTTATCAAACTCAGAGCTTTCACCTCACTAACTTTATTATTTTTCTAGCAGTCCCCAAGCATTTGCTCTCTGAACCCAAAGTCCAAAGAGATCTCAATCCCAAAGGAGCAGAGAGGGACTCCAGAGAAACCAGAGGGCAGACTATCAAAATCAAAAACACTTTTACATCTAGAAACTGAAAATAAGGCCTTGGAGAGCATGTTTTATTAGATTTTGAGGAGGCTGTGATGAATGGGATGCACTGTAAACATTTTCACAGGGGAACATTATTAATGGTGGAGCATATGACACGGGGAGGCACAGACAAATGCGGGAGGTGTTGTGGAGGGAGATTTTTGTGTTGAAGGTTTATTTTCTTTTTTTGAAGGTGCAGTGTCAGCTCACTTCCTGTGGTTTTTGCTTACAGAGCCAGAAAGACTGGGTCACCTGGTAGGTCGCAACAAGCCACGGATTCCCTTGGTTGCATAGCGACTGCTTTCAATGTCATACCTAATGCTTTTAGAAACACCGCCTTGTACAGTACATCACTTAAATCTCTCCGATGATGACCTGTGGGATAAAAGTAAATCATTTCAACTTGCCTGAGGGACGCTAAATTGAAACAACATTGTGCTGTCTGCACAGTGGAGCTTGTCTGTGCAGAGTATTGTACTTGATTTAATCAGTTCAGCGCAATCGCGGATAAAGACAAACATTTTCTTGCACACAATAATAGCACAGCCTACATAGTGCCAATTAGAACATATTAGAGCTGCTTTGGATGACTATATACCCTCATTGGCCCATTTATTGTGAAAGCCCACTTCATTTGGAACTGAAAAATCAGTGAAGAGGCATGAAGATGAGATATGAGGGCCTCTTTAGTCTAAGCATTGACTGTTGATTATTATTTATGCTGCCTGCAGGACTAAACTGATGGCCTCAGAAACATGACAACAGGCTGATGCAGAAATGGGAATTGGGAAGTATAGCTGTTTCCAGACAGGTCTGCCTCTCTTATACAGGGGAAAGTGCAAATTCAATTACTTATTTGTGCATGTATCTAGCCTGCGGGCCAGGCTGCACAATCTAAATGGTAATCGCGAGCCTATTTATTTTTGCAGCGGATTCTAGCAGTGGTGTTATATTGGCACCTTGTGAGGAGGCTCCTCCACCAACATATCTTCATTACCTTATGGAACGCTTGACATAATGATTATGTTTAATCCCCAGTAAAGCAGCCACCACTATGTAAGTAGCATAAATATAGAGCCATTTAGAGATAAATGGAGACATAGTGACCATAGTTTATGCTCTAATTATTTTTGTGTTTCTCATTCTTTAAGTTCTTGTCAAATTTTGTTCTTTTCTTTATACGGTATTGCAAACCTGTCAGTTATCCAGTGCCGTGAAATTTTGAAAAATGTTTTCTTATCCACTCATGTTTTGTGACTCATTTAACATTCATCTTCACAACCGGGTTTGACTGAATGACAAGGCATTCATGGATGACTTAAAGATGGACAATTGGTTTGAGTGTTTGTTTGCCCCCGACTTCACCCTGCCATGCTGAATACGCTGAGACATTGTTTTGATTTCAGCCTGAGCCCCACTACTGCCTGTATCAGATTGTCTATGAAAGAGGGGAAAAAAAACTACTACGCCCTGCCCTGCAATCTTCACTGGGCTGAAGTAAATTGCTTTCATTTTGGCTGGGCTCCCCTTTGTTATAATGTGACACGGCTACTGATTAGACGAGAGGGAGATCAATAAACTGTCAAGCTTGTGGCTCAAAACCAGTGCAGGGAAATCAAGAGTGAGACTTTCTCCGCCCTGTCGCTGGCTGTAGTTCACACCGAGGCTCCAGTCATGAGGGTTCGCACCCCCAGCTGATTGGTGGGAGTTCGATATAAACATTGATGACTAACCAGTTAGCCATGGATAATGATGTGGCAACCGTTTCAGTTATGGTATTTCATCACTGTGTTTTTATCAGTTTGCGTCTGTATTTCATCATTGTGCAAATAAACTAAACATGCAACATTTGCCCTCATTACAAGCCTGTGTTTGGCACATGTTGCTACAGTGGCCAACATGATCAAACTCACTTTTCAAGTGTGTAGGTCTCAGTAGATATAAGTATAGTAGGAGGTAGGAAACCCGCAAACTATCAATAAACAAGGATAGGAGATTTCTTATGCGGGATGTAGACCCATTTATTTTTGTAGATGCGAACAGTGCAGCACATTAAACATTTCAGTGAAGAGACTTGTCTCTTGTCATCTTGGAATGAAATGGAACTGTTTCTTACATAACAAATCTCTCCTTACTTTTTAATAGTTTGCAGGTTTCTTACCAACAACAGCAGCCCACTGCAGCATTTCTTATCAACTACTGAGCAGGTAGAGGATGAGTAAATGTACAGAAGGAGAAAACATGTTATAGGAGCCAAACGGCCACTAAACATGTATTATTTTTTATTTTTTCTTACAGATGAGGAAATTAATATATTCATGTATTAAAACATATAGACTCACCTACTCTGAACTGATAACTAGGTTAATTAGTGGCCTAATAAGTAGACGTAAGGGGTAAAAACAGAACTATTGGGTTCAAGCAGTAGTCTGAAGGTACACAATTCACGTGTTGACTTGGCAGCCAACACACGTGGCTTTCTGTGACATTATCGATATCAATTAACTTTATTTTATGTATTTTGTATGTTTCTGTGTTGGTTGCCATGGACCATCGACACAGAAAAAAACAGAAAAGTTTGGTGAGCTACCATGGTGTGGTGAACACTTTCTTCTTGTAGGGAATGATTCTCATTGACAGTGAGGCTGATAGGATGGGGCAGGTCTCCTTTTGATGTCCTCAACACAGTTATTAACAAGTCATATTGTATGTGAAAACCAATCATAAAGGATAACAGGCAGTAATAGCTGTTGTCTCAGCATAATTGTAGTTTAGAAGTAGAGCTGCATAGAGAGGGAGATGGTGAATGACACGCACAGCAGAGACAGATTTGTGCTCACCGCCTTTGAAGATTGTCCTTATCCATGAAGGGAAATAGAGCATACAGGTAGCTTATTGCCATCCAATTAGGCTCATTCATGGTGTAAAAAAACACATACAGCTGAAAAGTGTTTTTCATAAATTTCCAATACTCTGCTTTAATGATAAAGAGAGGGGGATGCTAATGAATGTCGCACACCCAGACACATTCTTCCAGGACGTAACAGCCAATCGCATTACAGATCTGTTTATCTATTAATGAGGGGGGGCGAGAGTCTCAACAGTGCCTGCAGGGTAGGCTGTAAGTCTGCCTTAAAGTGATCACTATGTTTAGTTCATTAAGCCTGAAGCATGGTGAAGCCGCTTTGACGGCATCCAACATTGTGCTGTTAAACGTGTGACAGCTGTGGATTTGTCGGGAGGGGAGGTGCAGCCGTAGCTCTGGCTGTTGTTATTGCACAACAGGGATAGTGTTTTATCAAACAAGTCTCCCAGGGAATAATGTCGGGTACTTGGTTCCCGTGACAAAACAAAAACGCCAGCCATCTTATGCTTATCTGTGGTGTCTGTTCAGCCTGAAATAAATGACATCACATCAGGTACGCGCGCCGGATGAAAAACATACTGGTTTCTGTGCTGTCACTGTTGTCGAAACACGCGATGCTTGGAAGTGCGGAGCGTTTTGATTGTGGTTTTTCAAAGGTTTTCAAGGAAAATTACGCCACGAGAATGGCGTTGCGTATATAACACTGTACCTTTCGGATTATCCTCTTTGAGACTTAAAGAGTTGCTGATGGAAGCCCCGGGGGGCATAAGACACAGCCACTTCACTTTGATCCTGACAGAAGGATGGCTGCCTCCCCAAAAATATCATCTCTGCTCGGCTTGACCCACTTGTTTGCTCTTATCTTCAGCATGTTGAGGGGGAGTGAAATGATATGCTGTTGCTGGTAGAAATTGATTCGAAATCTTATTCCCTATAGGGAAAGGTATTTAGTAGATTCAGAGTATAACATGATATGTGCTATTTAGTGGATGCTTTTATCCAAACTGATTTACAGTAGCAAGAGTGCATACATTTTCAGCATAAATGAGCCCAGGCAGAGTGCGTGCCATACTCTACACTTTGAGCTATATACAACTGCAACCATGAGCGTATGGACAGAGTAAGTCACTCATATTGAAAGCTGGAAGCAGATAAGAGCAGCTCTTATTCACCATAGAGCCATAAAGTCCATTCTGAAGCGTCTAAACTGCCTGTGTCTCGGATAGAGCTGCAGGATGTATATGACTACAGGTCCTCGCCGTGTCACGAGTGTGGCTAGATCACTGAGCCGGACAAATTCGGGTCTCAGGCAAGGTGACTCGTCATGTGTGTACGGTCCGTGCATAACCCCCATTACATTCCATCTCCGAGATGGAGCACACAGATCAGCTGGTAGAGAGAGACCCTTGCTTTTGTCCACAGCCACTAACTTCATCACTGTCACCACCCCAGCTGTGCTTTCTGTCACCCGCTTAGCTCTCTATTCTGGTGGGCTTAATGACCCGCAACGCAAGCCTGTAAAATCCTAAGGACACCATTATTAGTCTTCCTTAATAAAGTTCGATTGCGTTTGTCAAAGTTCTAAGATGTCAGGATACATGTGTTGCTAAGTGTGCTGTCTGTGTTGTCACATTGCAGCCTGATGTGGATACTCTTATCGACAGCAGCAGAAACACTCGGTTGTGATCTCTGATAATTGATTTCGCAGTGACTGTACGCCTTCAGAAGAAACACTGAGAGACATCATTAAAAAAGAACTATTCAAAATGTAAACGAGGGAATCTTCTTTCCCCCTTTTTAATAATCCATCATTGTTTAACAAAGTTTTCCCTTTTTTCAATTTTAACTGTCTGGATTCTTACAATAACAAATTGTTATATTAATTAAAAAAAAATAGCCAATATGTTTTGTTTTGTTTGGGTTTTTTTTCATATAAGGCAAGGAAGGAATCGGAGTGAACAAGGAGTGTGCCAGGGAGATAAGGTGTAGAGTCTCTTCTGCCGTCTTATCAGTATCCTCTGCAGCCTTAGTACTGCCACAGCTCCAATGGGAATTGACAATAACAACCAAAATGTTTTTTTTACCCTTGCTTTTTTCGCAGATGGATTTGCAGGATCTTAAAGTATGAAAGCCGTTGCCAAGTTCTAGTATTAAACACTATCTTCCCACATTTAGTCAGAGAGAACTCTAGGAAACTCAAATGCATTTACCCAACTTTACAGGTGTTATTGAGATGGACTCACAAGAAGGGCATTCTGTGTTTTCCATTATTCCTTCTCTTACAGGCTGCTATTGTACTGTTCCCAGCAATTCAAACGGAAGTAAATGTAGGAGCTGAGGTTGAAAGATTTTGTCATAGTTGAGGGAAAGGTGAAAAGTGGATAACATAAATATCTATAAGGTTGTGTGTTACTGCACGTTGAAACTTATTGGTTCATGTGTGAGTTATTTTACCATTACTAAGGAACATGCTCGTAGTCCCATGCTGTTAAATCTGGCACAGCCACTGAGGGATATCAACCAGAAATATATGCATTCAGATGATAATGCTGAGATGCAAGTGCAATGCTGAACCAGCAGGGGACTTGATTTTATAAGTGAACAGAGTAGACCTACATTATTTCTCTCCCTCACGCCGATGTACAGATACAGCTAATATGTACGTTCTATACAAAACCTGCCTCAGCTGAGGAATATGACAACACAACATTATGGAAAATAGCGGCTGGAAAATCCGGGCGCAGCATTTCTATAATATATTGTAGATCTTAAAAGCACGAGTGTTTGATGCCGCCTCTCTCTCTCTCTCTCTCTCTCTCTCTCTCTCTCTCTCTCTCTCTCTCTCTCTCTCTCTCTCTCTCTCTCTCTCTCTCTCTCTCTCTCTCTCTCTCTCTCTCTCTCTGTCTATGTGGTATTGGAGAATTAGTTTTAACAACAGGGCAACGGCGGGGTTGTCAGTGAGTAGTTAGAGGAGTGCAGCATTAGATGTGGAGTGCATGTGGAGCATGTAACATATTTTGGCCTACTAATTTAAAAAAAAAGAATTTGGTCCTGTCCAGGTTGTTTATGACGTCTCTTATTCAATTCTATTTTGTCAAATGAAACCAGATTTTCTGACATATCTGCTCCTTTGTTTTATAATGGGCTGTAAAGGAATGCCATGCATTTTATGGACACTCTTACACATGTCCTAAAATCTTAACAGCTGACAGAGATATAAATGATTAATTTCACTAGGGGAGATAGTGTGGTGGCTCAGGCTTCTCCTGCCTGCTTGCATCGCTCCCTTTTTGTCCTTTATGTGACATATAGAGGAGGATAGAAGGGCTATGGAGGGGTGACTAATGTATCCAGGTGGGTCATATCTAGCTTGCTGTATAATAAGCAGAATGGGATCAAATTTTGAAAGTGGAAACAGATCTGGACCAGTATCCTACCCTCTGTGTAAGTAATGTAGTGACCTTGACCAGACTTGGAGCTGGGATTTGGGTATTTTGCCAGAGGTTGCACCAAGGTTACTTGGCTTAACCTTTTTAATGTTTCTGTCGTTTACCTTTAAGCTGAGTGCTGCAGAAATATGAAGACAATATGTCAGTCATCATTATCAACATATATGTAGGCATACGATTGACAGAGGCAGCTGATCAGGCTCAAAATATACTCTATGAGCAATAACTTATCTATTATTGACCCACTGGATGACCAAAGCGCCATTTTCTCTAAGCACAATTGGCAGTGAGAACCAAAAATAACCAAAAGAGGAGGATAGCATAAGAGTGAAATGAGGCATTCAAATGCCCCTCTGAACACAGCAGTGGATCCAGACGGCCAAGCCAGGCTGCTCTCAAACACAGAAGCATAATCGCTCTGAACTGCGTTTCAGAAACAGCTGCACAGTGCCATCTAGAGGTGCCTGACGCAACAGCGCCGAGAGCGAAACTGGAGAGAAACCTAGTCCAGAGAGAGTTGCGGTTCGAGCAGGTGTCACCCACATTTCTGCAGGTGTGCATTCTGGGTATCAGATGGTGAGAGGTGATATCTGTCTCCGCACACGCACACACTCGGGTCCTCTCCAGGTGGAGAGAAGGCAACATGTCACTCTGATTGCTGATTCTGTTCTCTCCACATAACTAATCCCCCACTGATCCTATTTCGAAATATGTGAAGCAACCAAAAAGGGAGCAAAAAATGTGTTTTCCGGGGCAGGCCCAGCCTTTCAGCAGATGTGAAGTAGAGAGAAATGAATCAAGATTGTGGAGCTGCCAAAAATGTAATATTTGAAAGTGCTTGGTATTGAGCAGCAATCCTTGTTCCTTTTCTTCTCTAATCACCAGTGCTCAACTGTCCCCAATAGCAACATGACATCTTTAACATTGCAGGTATAAAGCCTATTCCATATGCTTTCATGACTCATCCCACCTGAGCACACATTGTTCTAGTTCAGTTTATCCTTGTCACAAACGTCACACCAGTCTGTTCTGTTGTTTCCTGGCAGTTAAAAATGCACTATTCACTTGACCCGATGTGTAGCTGCTGTCAGTACCAAGGGATTTGACAAGCACTCATGTTTCAACAACAAACACCACTCTCTCCCCATCAACTGCATCTAGAGCTGTTTGGGAAAGACAGGTTAAGAGATGACATTTGTTCTAGATTTATTTGTAATTAAGGGTTCGGATTCTGAAATGTGAAAGGTTTGGTCCTGCTGCGACAGTGGCATTTGAGAGAAAGATTTGTTTCCTTTGCCATGAAATGAGTTTAGTCTCGCATGGGCAACACTGACAAAGAAATGCCAGCTAATTATATCAGTGGAGGAAGCTTTCCCCACAGACCTGCACCCAGCAGACTGTCATCCAGTGTCATCATCTATACGCTGTGCTTGAGGATTTTGAAAGAGAGAGACGGGGAAAGACAGGGATAGAGAGAGAGAGCGAGAGATGAGTGTGAATGCATGCGACCATTTGAGTGCATGCTTTTGTTTCTTTTCATGCATATAGACGCACGCATGCATGCAAACGAACATGCATGTGTTTATGTGTGTGTTTGTGTGTGCGTGCGCGGAAGGTGAGCGGGGTTGGAGGGTTATATGGGGCACCATAATTTAGAGGAAAAATGGGGGCGAAAGTCTGGAGTGAGCCCCAGAATGTCTGAATTAATTGCCAACACCTAAAGCAAATATAACCTCAATTTCGCCACCCCGATGATTACAGAGGTCACTGGAGCTCTAGGAGCTCTTGTCCTAATTCTCATCTAAAAATGTGTTCCTTCTGGGCTTATTGTGACTTCTACCAATGTCACAGTTAAAATATATTCCAAATTTGGGATACTTCCAGGGCCTTTACATCTGCTACAACAGAATTATGTATGAAGGTGTACAGGGGGTTGAAATCTATGAAGACTATTTCCCTTACATTCTTTTCCATAAGTAACTGTCACACATTAAACATTTGTGGAATATCACCATAATTATTTGCTGAGCAGTAGTTTCATTTATGGTACATAATTGTGCCTAATTGTGGAAACCTTCTTGCTGGTGGCAATGCCATTCATTGCATTTTCACTATAATTGACACTATACCGAACATTTTGGAATCATGTGAATATGCCATTGATATTTTAGCCTAATATTCCTATAAAGGTTTGGAAATATTTCCACAACTTGATTTGAGATCAGAATAAAACAGGTTCCAGACTATTCTAGTCTGTTTGAGGTAGTCAAACAGATTATTCTGTTCTTTTCTCATAATTATAAGATCTATTCTCATTATTATGAGATCTTTTGTTGTTATCATGTGATCTTTTCTCATTATTCTGTTTATGACATACTAATATGAATGTGAATATGAACAGTAGTTGTCATCTTATTATGAGAAAAGAATCACAAGGCTGAAGTCGGTTTCTGATTTGCAGGTTCTTATTTGGAGATAAGGGAAAATTTAAGGGGAAACCTAAATCATGTTTCTGATGCCGTAAAACATGTCAATACACACATTTTTCACTTCAGCTCTGTAGAATAGCATATTTTAATACCCATCCATCCATCCATCCATTTTCTTGCCTCTTATCCAGGTCATGGTCACGGTGGCAGCAGAGCGGCCCAGCCGTTCTTTTCCCCAGCAACTTCCTCAATTTCCTCCTGTGGGATCCCAAGGCGCTCCCAAGCCAGATGGGAGATGTAGTCCCTGCAGTGTGTCGTGGGTCACTGATGCAACAACTGGTTTATAACACAGGCCATCTGTCATATTAGTGGCCCTGAACGATTTAACCCTGGATCTGATGTCTCAAATTTGAAATTGCGAGCACGAGAATATAACGTTAGCATATTTAACAACGTGTTGATGAGCGAATCCAGGTTATCAGCTGTTCTGAACAGCATGAAACCTGCTTCGGGCCCAAGTCTATTACTTCCTTGTAGAGTACACATCCTTTTTGACCTAAAAGAGTTGTAGTTTTCCTGGCCCAAAAAACTTCACAAAAAGTTTGCTTACAACACCATTTCTAGCCCCAGATTTGAGATAGAAAACCTTAATGGGACAGTCTGGAACCAATACTATCCAGCTGTGCTTGAGTCTTCCTCTGTAAGACATTCATCATATTTGTCGCGCAAAATGATTTAGTCTTACAACTGAGGGCACAACAGTTTGGTATTACTTCAGTTTGATATTATGACACACTGCTTTCAAAATGGTAGTAATTGAAATATTTCACATTTTGGACCACTGTTTCTAGGTCAGACATTCCTTTGGGACAGGATAGAAACATTTTGTTTTGAAAATATATGAGCTTGTAGGTGTATATCAGTTGTTGTATCAGTGGCCTAAAATGATATAACCCATAGCTGAATGATGTTCAAATATGTTATTATACATAGTGAAAACTATGTGTATTGGCATTTATTATTGGATTAGAAGCAGAGAATCGGAAACCATCCTCACCCTTGTGATCCTTTTGTTAAACCTGGAATTTTTGTTCAAGATGAATGCAAAAAGCATCTGCACAATACAACAATTAAGGACAGAGATAATGTAAATCTTCCAACCTTGCAAGCAGTGGCAGTCGGCCTAGGCTGCCATATTGCTAGAGGCTTGCTAGAGACACAAGCACACACACAATTATTTGAGAATTCGTTTTGAGACATGACCCTTGTTGAGTTGAGGGTTGGTGTTGTGGAGGGGTCCTTGGTAAAAAAAAAAAAAAAAAAAAAAACAGCACATGAATAAAAGCCAGATTTCATTGCAACTGAACCTTCACAGCATCAAAAAAGAGAGAAAAGAACAAGAGGAGAATCAAGCTAAAGACAGAGATGCTATCAAGATTGTTTTTATTCTGTTATGTAACATTTTTGAATTGTAAAATCAGGATAAAACAAAAAACTAACAAAAGAAAAAAACAACCATGCGTAGAATAAGCTATAAAGGGTTTTTTCCCACCTTGATTTGCAGATATTTCATAATGGGTTTGACAACTCCACAGTCATAATACCGTCATTGTTCATGTTTGCTAACTCACATAAAAGTTTAACCCTTGCTTATTTAGGCTGACATGATAGCTGAGATCTCTGAGGATGTTACAGCCAAAATCTTTCACATATTACTCATGAATGTCATGTTTCTTTTTTAAAAAGAATTTTTTTTTTTTGCCATTTTTGCCTTTACTTGATAGTCCACAGTAGAGAGCGAGACAGGAAATATGAGATGAGAAAAGGGGATGACGTGACAAAGGTCCAAGGTCAGATTTGAATCCTGGACGTCCTTAATTGTTGTACATGGTGTGCACCTTAGCCAGCTGAGCCACCAGGATGCCCAAATGTGTTTCTCATTATATTTGCTAATTCATTGGTTTCAATATTTGCATTAAGGTTGAAAGTGTAAATTAGAGAGTGCAGGCATACCATTAGTGCTCACTCAATCTCCTCTGCAGTTACAGGGAAAATTCAATGGGTTTTATTTGTCATTTCAGTAGACAACATTTTAAATCTTAGCTGAGACTGATTAGGGTTAATTGTGGGTGGGGTTAAGATAGACATTTAGTTTTGATGTTAATAGTAAGGCCTAAGGACGACCACTGCTTTGAAGTAAGCAATTTTAACATTTCTGTAAACAACTTCATTCAGCTGAACCTAATGCTTTACAGTAAACAAGATGTGGATAGATCCATCAGACCCTTTTTTTTAGAGTGGTTCTTAGAGTGGATCTGGCATCATCCTTGTAACTTCAGCACTCAGAAGAGGTCTGGAAAGATGATAGACACATATTTCACCTCAAGGCAGAGACCTTAAGGGGAAAATCCAATCTGAAACACTTTAATACTCCAAAAACAGCTGTTGGCAATGTACCTTGCATTTCTGGGCCCATTTTGTTGTTTGGTTCTGTATTTTGTTCATTTTCACAGATAACTGGCCAAACATAGATGACGTCACGTCTCGTCTAGTAGTGCAGCTACAATGGAGGTCAATGGCAGAAAGATTTTCAGCCATCTAAAACGTTGATGGTGAACATCAGGTTTTGGTGTCAGTCCCTCAGAATCAAAGAGCGCACCGATGTTCAACAATCATACAGGGAGAAATCCATCATAAAAGAGGCAGAGAGACTAATTTCTCCACTGACAGTCGCCTCAATAGACCAGAATGCAATGCAGCCACAAGACATGCTGCGTTTTGAGTAAAGTACACGACTCTCGCTCTTTCTCACCTGGAAAAACTTGCTCTCTTGCACTGACTATAGCTATCATTATCGCTGCGGCTATTGCTCTCCACCTCTCCACCACGTACTGAATGCAACAAGTTCAGGCACGTTCTCTGTGACATGTTGAAAGGCATTCTGGGAAATGTAGGAAACTGAAGTATACGAGGCACGTTGAGGGAAAGTGGGTACACCAAAAAAGCAAAACTTCGTCACAAAATAACTCCTGCAATGCACTAAATATCACACATTGATGATATATAACAGTGTAAGCAAAATTTGATTTAATTCTTAACCAAATGGAATGTTATTTTGAGAGCGGAGCATAACGACAGAAATATGATAATTCATTTCCGTTCAGAACAGAACAACTGAGGAATAACTTTGTTTTTTGGTGTACTACACAGTGCTTCAGGCATCCAAATAATTAACCTCCAGATAACCTCCGATCCTAAAGCGGTTGGAGTAAGTTCAATAATTAACCTCCAGATAACCTCCGATCCTAAAGCGGTTGGAGTAAGTTCAGAGGTAGAGCAAGTTGGAGGATGGGGTGTTGCGGGGGGCTGAGGGTCACGCCTTCTCATGGGACCCAGAATTCCTCGCAATGCCCCTGCTTTTGCTGTGCATGCACGTCAATGTATAAGATGTTTTTTTTTTTTTATTGACATTGTGACTCAATTATATGTCGGTGTTTCATCTGAAACGTTGCTGAAGTTCATTCACAGCATGCTCCAGGTAATTCCCCCGGGGACCAGCCGTGTTCTTTGTCTCCTGTGTCGCTATCACGGCAAGCAGGCAACATATTGATCCGTTTTGCAAATCCCTCATACTATGTCTTCCCCTCAAACAGAGTGCAGGCTCACAGATGTTCCTTTAAAGTGCATGTTGCTGTTGTCGGGTAAAAACCTTGTAACAGCAATTTTGGTGTTTTATTTTGTCTTTTTTTTTTAATTAGTTTCATGGCCCTTGGACCTGTGAAACATGCTGATAACCCATGTATAATTTCAAAAATACATTGGCATCAATGAGAAAATAAATATTCTTTTCTTAGGTATTAAGAGCTTACTTTCTGGAGATATTATTTTTTTTGTCAGACTACAGTGATACACGCTCAGCCCCTGGATAAGAATGGTGATCGCCATGGTCTGATTTATTTACTGTAAAAACCACGGCGCAGAGAGGAAGCGGCGTGCTGTACCGCAAACTTTGTGTTTACTGTTTCATGGGCAGTCATCAGCGCTCGCTGCTCAAGGATTTGTTTTGGATGTGTGGAAAACCGAGGTGGAGAAAACTGTCTGCTTGATATGCCAGATGTTTCCTCGGGAGCTTCTCACATTGCCCCAGGCTAGACAACAAAGAGACACAGAGAAGAAGTTCATCGAGTCGTGATGTTGTCTCCACTTCCTCAGCATGGAGGCTTCTTGTGCTGACGTTATTGTTACACTGTCTTAGCTTTCACATACAAATGATTCGGTGGAAAGCTATTTGCCAAGCAGAGAAAATTGAAATGTTATTTTCCTCAGCAAAGACGCCATCAGAAGCACACACACACACATGCACAAACACTCTCACACATACATAAATATATCTAATCGTGGCTGGTTCAGGCATTAGTGCAGCGTGGTGTATTGTAGTTGCACTGCAAAATGTGTCAACCATTTTGTATCATGGCTTCAGCAACAAAAATGATAAACTTTGTACAGACAGAGAAGAAAGTACTGCTACTGCATGTTGAAATCTGAGATCATCATGCAACAATAGCTTCAATGCCAATTTGTGTGCAAAGATAGACAGATAGATAGATAGATAGATAGATAGATAGATAGATAGATAGATAGAAAGTGAATGAAGGAAACTCAAAGAAGATATACCATCGATTTGTTTATCCCTCTTAAGAGTTTCATTGAATTGAGTATCTCTTTTGTGTTGATAGTCTTTTGAATAGGTGGCTGAGCGCTTCAGCATGAGTAATGGATGTTTGGACGGGGTCGCAGAGAGTCGTACCTTACCTCTGAATGTGTGAAGGTTTGCATTTATATGCCTGGGGCAACAGTTAACAGAGAGTTGAGTTGTCGACCTAGAAAACCACAAAATAAGGTTTAAACACCTCGGCAGGGTGGGTGAGGAATCTGTCAACCTGGCAATTTCCCAAAGAACCGCAGCGGCAGTGGCAGACTGGGACCAAAAAAAACGCCCTGGAAATTTGACCCAGTCAGAGTTATTGTGTAATTTTTTGAATCTGTAAAATGAAATCGGCAAATTCAAAATCTAATAAAAAAATACATCACTTTTACAATTAGCTGTTGACAAGGTTTCCATGCTCTCTGTCCGTAAACGTCACATCTCAGCAACTCCACTCAGCAGAAAATCCTTGTCATATTTACCCCCTTGTTTATATCGTTCATGTGCACTCAACTCGTAATTGTGATGTTTCCCACAGCACCTGAAGGCAGCATAATAGCTAGAATTTATGGCAACATTATATGGCTGCACACTGATGTTAGCAGGACTGACACATGTTGCACTGTCGGTTTCAGTGCGACCAAATAAATTAATCAGTTTGTGGCATTTGGTCACATCTGGCCCAATGGTCTGTTTTCACTCTGTTTTTCAGCCATACTTTTGCATTTTTGATCTGTTGCTTTTCCATGTTCATTTGTTTGGTCGACTCAGAATCGCCGATCAAAGGTCGACTCGCAATTTACGTGCAACACAATCAGTCTGTCGCTATCAACTCAGCTTGTGAGAGGTAGAAGTAAAGCTGGCACGGGGAGAGAGATGGACTTGTCAGATGTGCTGAACCTTGTGCTAGCGGGAACTAGTGGGTTGACACGGTGCCGGTAAGGAGACCTTAGGCACATCATTCCTTTCCACTCTCCAGCTCCCTCATAAATATAGCATCAATAGAGAACATGTCTGGTGTTTGGGGTGAGAATGAAGCAACTCCACCTGAATACTCAGTGATCTTAGATGAATGGGGTGTCATTCAGGGAATAACCAGGGCAGAGAAGGTGGATCTCATGCCGGGTGCTACTGCTTGTGGAGGCTGTTCACCTCAGCCTCAATCACTTTTTAAGGCCTAACCTATCTATGTGCTCCCTCGCACGGCGCTGCGGAGGGGCTTTTCATGAGCTGCTCCACTGTTGTGGAGAGATGCTCAAGCTCTCTCGCAAAGGGAACTTTATCTACCACCACAAATATCTTGTATCAATTTTCTGGCTTCAAATTTTCTTTTCCCAACACAAAAAAATCCCACAATTGGGTGGAGGAAATTGGCTTGTTTAAATGAAATTCAACTGTAAATCAAATTACATTCCCTGTTTTAAGCTATTTTGTGTTGTGTAAAATTATTTCACCCAACAAGCCGATTTTGAGCCTGAATACAAGACACAATACCAAATCAGTACTGTTATGACTGTTTTAAATCGTGAAGCCCCTTTCTTCATGTTTCTTTGACAGCCCATGATTTTGAAGAACATGAGGGCAAAACAAAAGGTAAGCACTGCTGATGTGGCCTGTTTTTCAGCCCTGTAGCTAATGAGATTTTGCTTTGTTCTTAGAAGGGTCAGGAAGGGTCACATGCATGTGTCTTAAACACTTCAACATATATATTTCCCTTGGAGGGGAACAGTATCATCTTACGTGTTTACAAGAAGCCCATGAAACTGCTTCTCATTCAGATGTAAGGTCAAGCCTAAGCCAGTTGAAATGGGTAAAACACAACAACAAAGTTCTTTGATAAGGATTTTTTAAAAATTTTTATAGATACTCATTATGGTACAAATTATCCCCTGTGGACATGACCTGAAAAAATTAGCTCTAGTAGCTCTTAGTAACATAAGATTTTCTCCAGCCAACAATCACCTCTGATTAATTCAAAACAGAGGCAATTAAAAACTACAGTGCAGGTTAACAGCTAATGCAGCATAAACATTAACGGAACTGTAACGGATGAAAAACAGCAGCCACATGGCATTTTGTCAAGAAAATAAAAAACAACAGTCAGTATTATGCCAGCTAGTTTCACAGACAAAGCTGTGGATGTCTAACTAAGGTATTCCCATGAGAATTGTTTTTGACTATGCGCAGGTGGACCTATCAATCTAGTGCCTGTTTACATGGCTGCCAGATGTTAGCCACCGTGACCAAGAGCAGACTCCATGATGCTACACCTCCACTTAACAAATGTAAGACAGGCCCCCACAGGCCAATTTACACTGGTTAACACACCCATCAAGACTAACATTAATTTAACTAATATTTGTATTGGTGGGTCATTTGCCCAGGTGTGTGGGGCTAGAGCCGGGATGATACACAAGGTAAAACACTGACAATTTGAGTCAGGGAGCTAGGAATGCTGCTATTTCAGTGCAGTGTGTATCAGTGTTAGTTTTTTCTCTGGGGCTTGTGTTTTCCAATCTGTGCTGCTTTAGCTGCCATGTCGTGCATACTGATGCCTCTCCCTGCCTCCTGCAGGAGGACACACCTGGGCTCCACAGCTGTAAAACTCCACAAAAACTCTGACTTTGATGAAAATAACTTCTGTGATTTAACTTTGGTAACAAAGGGAGCTACAGTCATTGCCCAATTGAGTTTGGTTTAACACAGATTTATCTGTGGACATCTCACAATAAAATCACCCATCTTTTTTTTCTCCCCTGGTCTATGGAGAAAAATTTGTTTTGATGGTTTTGATTTAAATCCGCCATTCTAGCTCCAGACTCATGTTAACATAAAACGGAGATATTGCTTGATGCACTCTCTCTATATCTTATGTTCAAGGGGACCACTCTGTTCTCACTTGGTGTAATTTAATTACAGTGGACCTTGGCATGCCCAGGCAGTGCCCACGCAGAGCGGTGCAGCATGCCAGCCGGGAACATCCTGTCTTAGGCGACAGGAACATCAGACGCGACAGATGGCTCATAAATCATGGAGGTGCGTGCACAGTGTCGATGGGAGGCCTTCCTCTGGAGAGCACGCTGAGAGCAGGTGGGGAGAGGGAGCATCAGCTCAGCAACATGAGCCCTGGACACATTACCACTCTGACTGGGTGACTGACTGGCTGACTGACTGGTGTCACAGGCACAATCAAGGTGGAAACATGAAAAACTGTTTTCTCTATGTCAGGCCTTTCACTTTCAGGCAGTTCATATCTTATATGATATCTGATTAGAGTATAAGATAAAGCACAGGTTGGATCAGATTAGAGTTATGCAGAGATACATTGCACTTGGTCTCACCGTATATAAACAGTAACATATACACACCATATGCAGGGGATCTCACTAAACAAACTGTTCTGATTGTTATGGACCAAAATTGTTGTAGAAATGTTTTTGTTTCTCTGTGAATCTAACAGAGAGGGCCAAAGTAAAAACATGCTGGACATGGTGAGTTGTAAAATGGAATTTAAAGAATTCACTTTGCGAGATCCATCAATGACTCACTAAATCTCCCCTCTTCAGCTCTCTCCTCCCCTTGAGAGGAAAAGGCTATATTTCATATGATGAAGCTGATGTTTTCTTTGATACAGTGTATCCTACACAAATTCTCCATCTACGCCTATTATCCGTAAACTGCTTGCCTCCATGCATTAGATTTCCCTTCCACCAGCCAAGGCCTATACTCAATTCTAATCTGTAGTGAGTTAATCAAGACACCACAGCATTAATTGATGCTGATATGCTATTCATTCATAGGAAAAGTAATTTCCTTTTTGATTGCTAACTGCCTTGGCTGCTAATCAGCATTTTACTTTGCATTCAATCACTTCAAAGGGCTCCAGCTCATGTGAACGTAAGGCCTTGTACAGCAGTATGCTACCTGAACAAATAACAATCTTCCATTGAAATGGAGCTTGTTTATCCTGCGCTGTGAGTCCACATGAAATGTCTGTTCGAGTGTCTTAAGCCCCAGTGCATTCTGACATGAAGCTGTTTGAAATGGTTAATATTGAGTTGTTTGTTTTTCTTGCTTTTCTTTCTTTTCTGATTATTTATGACTAGGGTTAGTGTTAGCCTCTACCTCTACAAGCAACCAACAACGTACAACAACATCGACAGGTCTGTCACTGTTTATACGTGGCCTGTAATTGGCATTAATAAATAAAGTCACATTTTCATAATAAAGATGAGTAAGCTAGCTAATTAGAACAACGATCCAACAGAAATGTCTAATGAAGAGGTAGTATGTCACAATGGAAAATACTGTAATAGTAACACTGCTTTGTCTTTTGTTTTTTTGGCTGGATAACAAAATGTCTTGCTACGCTGGTTGCTCACTCGTAGCACCGTCCTCCATCACTGAGCAGATGAAAATGTGAGTAGGTGGAGGGGGAGTTTTTGTTCCAAAACAAAGTGCGGGCTGGAAAGTGAGTTTTGAAAGCGCCTGGCAAAGAACAACCCTATCAAACCCCTGCAGATATATTATGGTCAGTGCTATTGGACAGTAAAAATCATACTTATTGCACCTTCAGGCAGGGTGGACTATGAATATGTATGGAGCGTGACATGGTAATCATACCTGGGTCAAATACTATTTGCAAATTATTCGTGTTCATATTAACCTGCTTGGTGAACCAGATGAGTGGGGTTTACTGAATCAGGATAATTTAGAATAGTCAGATAAATTGTCAGTGACATAAAGAATAATACATTGTTTTTCTATACTTTCTTTGGATTGTCTATATTAGTGGGCGCTAATTGTTTTCTGTTTTTGTGGCAAACTCCACCCATCTGTCGCGTATGTATGATAAAACAATCTCTAAAATGTATTTGCAAATGCAATTTGACTCAGTTTACATGGTATTTACATGCAAGACAGAGGAAAATGTGCTACACATATACAGTAACACATAATACTACTACCACTTTTTAATATACAATGCTATGTGTAGCAAAGGACAATCATATCTTTGATACAAAGCCCAGTGCTGATTCAGATGCACCTCAGAATCTAGCAGGGATAGATTTGGTCAGGAGAGAGGATTTAGGGAAAAGAAATTAAATCCCAGAAACTGTTGTCATGGATAATGCAATAGGATGCCTTACCTTCAACGCCTAAACACATGTCAATCTCTTGTACGGTGTATGTGTAAACTGAAATTGTTTGTGAGCCCTTCTGCCAAGAGGTGATTTTTGCACTCTGACATTTTTTCTTTTCTCATTATCACGGAGGCACTACAATTGACTACTTTCTACATGCTGAGTTCAGGAAGGTTACAGCTTTGACTAGCAATGAGAGAATGGGACCTCAGCAATGGTTATCACATCCACACTTTGCACCCGCTTGACCAATGGGGTCACTGGGCAGGAAAAGCAACGCTGAGTGAAAAAGCAAACATGATTTCAATTATAGACAGGGAAAATCCATTGATATCTGGACACATGGCAAGATGAACAAAGTGACAGATGAATTGATGAATAATACACCAACAGACTTTATAAGTGAGATTGATTCCTTCTCAGATCGATACTCCTCATATTTACCTTGATCTGGAATAGCAGGTACAGCCATTCAGAATCAGAGCACATCCCCGGCGCTCTCCAGGGAATCCCGCTCTTCAGTGTAAAAAGACAAGCTGAAATATTCAACATTAACTCCACTTGAAGCCAATGTCACTGGCTTTCCCTTCTCCAACCGGCTTGTAACACGCACTTGCAAGCTCCTACTTTTGCATGCTAATGCCTGTATGCTAAACACCTCTCCATCATTCCTCTGATGAAATCTCTAGGCGAATAGATCCGCTGTTGTTTGAATTGTTTGTTTGGAGTTTGTTATTCACTTGTTAATGAAACACACAAATGCACACAGCATCTTGGGTGAAGTGGGGCTTGCTGTCTTACTCGGTCTGTAACCCAGAATAGGCACATCAAACTTTAAAATCTCTCATGACAGCTTATCACTATGAAAGATGAATGTGGAATGAAATACAATGCGCAGCAAAGAAGCATGTGGAGTGATTTGAGACTGAATAGACTCCATAGAACAGCAGGACTTTCAGCACTGGCACTGGCCAGTAAACATGATTTTAAGACATTGTTTTCAATAGGCCGGTATTCTGTCATAATACTTTAGGTAGGGGGGGTAGGAGGGGTGGGGGGGCAGGAAAGCAAGTCCTGTGTATACTTGTAAAATAAGCCTCACATTTGCTTTCGTCGTGAAGAGGCTATTGTCCCGCAATGCTGAATAGAGAGGAAAATCAGAGCATTTTATTCAACCTGGATCATCCCATTCAAACCACACTTTGTAATTTTTGCTTTGCTGAATGAAGAGTTGTGCATTTTGCAATACAGTTGCAGGGTGATAGAAAGCAATCGACATCTCGTCTCTTTTGGTTTGGGGTAATTGGAGATGCTTTATCATACAGTGACTGCTAAAGTGGCAACTGTGATTGGGCTCCACTTTAAGGCGTCATACATAAGGTGTTCTTTTAGCAATCAAGGTCTGTTCTCACTGTTTGTCTGCAGTATTTTTCCCCAGCTAGGCCTCTTTTGTTTCTAGAAATACAGGCTTGTGGAGAACAAGTTGCCATATTGAAGTGTTGATTTGAAGTGTTGTTTTTTTCTGCCAGGGGCCTTTGCTTTTCAGGGTTAGAGCAATTTACCACAACAAACACCTGATTAGAGATGAGAGAGGCATGTGGGAGTATAGAGTAACTTGTTTGGGTCATTTAGTTTTTAATTAACTTCATTATGTGTGTAGTTGCATGTTTGTCTGATTGTACAGTGGGCCTGTGCGTATGTAAAGTTTACATGCACGAGTGTTGCTATCCAAGGATGTGACTTTTTGTATGGGTCTCATTTCTCTTTCCCAGATCCCATTTCTCTTTCCCCTCGTCTTTGCTTATGGTAATTCGAACCTATTCAATTTAACGCTTCAGTAAACAAGTATGATGCTGGCTCTAAATTTCAGCATATGAAAGGAGAGCTGTGGCGGACATGATGCCACACATCAATTGTAAATCCTAACTCATGGCCATGACAACATATCTCATGTTGATGCAAGTGCCCCTTCACATGAAAAGCTTGGCTATAATCCTTTGTCGTATCTTGACAAACAGAAACGTGTGACACCCAATTCAATTCCCAGGTTTAACCCTTTTTCTCAGTGGGATAGACGTCTCTTAAATAATCACCATAAGCAGTAGATTTACATTTCGACTTACATTTTTACATTTTGTTGCTTAAAGAACATCAGTCCATCAGAGAAACTTTTTCGCACAGGTCCTTCGACGGCATTGACATTGCCTGTCAGCACAGATAAGGCATTGCCCCATGAAGCTGTGGTTGTTCTTGGAGTAGTTTTCCGCTGTATTTGCAGTACTGTCTCCTTTCACTGCAAGGATGCCGGCCAATTAAAAACTCTAAATCTGTGTTATTCAGCAAAACCAATTGACTGTCGACTGCTGTGCAGCAGCGTATAGTGTGGGGAGCTTAACTTCCTCTGAAAAGTTTAGGGTTGGCTTCCAGATGGTCGGCACATCTCTTTAATGCACCATAGGGGAGGATGTGACCACTGCTGCAATAAAATTACTCTAGTCACATATGACACTTACTAAACATTGATGGAGTCATGCTATTTTTTTAAGGAGAATTTGACTACATTATATCCCTTAGAATTCAGAGTTAACACACTGTCAACATTTTAACAGTGCTTGATGAAAGATATTTGACACGTAATCAACTGAGACCTTAAAGTGCACTTGAAGAATAGAATTACTTTACTAGCTTGGTTGGCTTTTGTTTTTTCAGTTTATCCAACGTGTATTTAAGTTCTTATTTACATCGGCAGCTCAGTATTTATTGTTAACAATAAGTGCTCAGGGTCACTTAGCATTCACAGCAAAGTGTTAGATGATACATTCACACACTTGAAACCATAAACCATCTATAGTTTCAAAGGGAAAGTCTGCGCTCATGTTCCTTTCACTTTTATATTGTCTAAGTGGTAAAAGATCATATGGTGCCAGGTCTACTAGGCAGAAGGGCAGGTGGGTGCTGACAGAGACGGGTGCACAGACACCATGAACAGAGGGATGGAGCCAAGACCTGCCAAGCATACACAGACACCAGCAAGCCCCAAATGACACAACATATGGAGTACAGCTGAAAAGCCCCTCCACCCTCCTCCCTGCTCCCTCCGCCATCACCTCATCTTCTCTTCCTGCCACACAGCAGCTCTCTGAAAAACAGGCGCTGATGCTGCAATGGAAAGTACAGGCCTTCTGTGTATTTTAATCCTGCTTATTTGAATACCTATTCTTGTAACAATGGCAACAATGTTCGGCATTCTCAGAAGACATGCTACATTTATCCTGTTTCATATTGATATTCCCTCTGTTGAAAAACTCTCTCTACATCTGTATAATAAGTGAATCAGTGAAGATTATAAAGCAATAACATTTTGCCATGCTCATATCAAAGGGTGCCAGGTTAGGTGATATTTACAATACCTGAGGATTGGCTCCTGGTGAAGGCAAAGACAAGGGTAGCTGAGTATTCAAAAGCGCAGAATATGAGTGCAATAAGGTTTATCTGTGATGCATGTTTCTCTTGATGCAATCAATATTGTTGATGCGCTGCGCTCCACACCAGCTGTCCACCTCTCATTAATGAGGCAAATTACCACCCTGACCACCTTCCACCCCTTCATTAAAGGCACACCCCCTGTCTGCAGGCCAAAAGAGCGAGAATGGAGGGAGTGGTTGACCGATTTGTCTTGTCCAGGCAGAGTTCGACGGGCAGAAACTTTCTTCCTGACTTTTTTTTTTTCCCCACTGGTGAAATATTTGTTAGGCTTTTACAGTCAGATAGAGTAATGGTGGGGGAATGAAGCCATGGTGGTAATCTCTGGGATCAGCCATCACAGCCAAAGAGCCCACTGCCTACTTTAATTTCAAAAGTGTTCCTCTCTCTTTCTTTCTAGCCCTCGCTTCCTTCCTATCTCCCCCCCCCCCTCTTCGCCTGCCTCCCCGCCGCCACTGTGCCAGCCAGCGGAGCTCCATAGTGAAAGCATCCAGCGCTTTACCACTTACCACTCCAGCAGTGTGGCCATGGCTGCGGGGCGTGTCCAGATGTGCGGTGGATGGAGGCCCATGTTACCAGCAGGCCCTACACCCGCAGACATTAAGCTGATTCACAGGGTGCCGCAGCCAGCCAACACACGCTCCGGGCTTTCCCAGTTATGGGGCTTTCAAAGCTGATCCGTGTCCAAGTCACTTCCACCCGACTGACTCGCTCACAGGAGTTCATAGCCTCTTCCACAGAACCAAAAATCTGATCCGTCCCTATATCCTAGCCTGAACCCTAATCAGTCTTTCACAGATGGGAAGCTCCATGGCCGGGGTAACGCTCCGGATTGACGGTAGCTGATGCATGCAGTGCCAAGACATGTCGCCATTAAGACCACTTCATCATCGCTGATGTTTTTTTGTGCAGGACAAACCCCAGTCACCATCTGTCGTCACCCCTCGGACACAAACACCCATACAATGGCTTAAGGAGAGGAATTTAAGAACAGAGAAAAAAGGGATTCAAGTTTTGCAGCATGTAGACAATTAAGTTGGAATACTTTTGTGTAGAAAAAACGCATAACTATGTATTATAGACAATAAATTATGTTAAAATACATTGCCCAATATCCTTAAAGTGAAGGACGTAGGGACATTGGAAGTAGGAACAGTGGAGACTTTGTAAAACTATGAATGGACTTGGAAAACATTTACTATACAGCCAGTTGCATGATTAATTCACCGGAGACTTAAATCTTGGTGTTGCGTAGGGATTTCACCCACGTCGCTTTACTGCTACAGTTCAACTTATCAGAATTTGCTGCTAAGCATCATGGGAATTATTGTATGGTGATGCATTTTGCTTGGACAGCAGTAACGCTGTGCGGAAGACACCATTGTTGATTCATCATTACTGCCTTTTTTTTTTCTCCCACTCCCTTGTAAAGTGACTAGCCTTCTTGGGTTGCTTGGCCTCTGTAGAACTAGACATAGCTAATTAGTCCCTGATGCTGAGCAGAGCTTGGGGAGATGGCGAGGACGGCACCATGCGAAGTGGAATCCACAACATCTAAATGAGGCCTGACAGGTGACTGTGTCCCCGACGCAACCCCTCGCATGCTGGAACCAGCCACAAGGGGCATTTGTTTGGGATATCACCAGCAATATTTGTTGACTGCTCCTCTTCCTAATTGGGACGGAATTTAAAGGAACCATTCCGGTGTCACTGTTAATTATACTTTACAGCGTCTTACTGTCTGGGTTTTTTCCCCTGTTTTGGAAAGCATGGTGAGAGGGACAGATTGAAACCAACAGTCTTTGTTCAGTTAGTTTAGAGATGAGAAAGGCAGGCTCCAAAAAAGCCAAAATTAATTGTTGTCTCAAATCGCAGGCTCAGCAAGCCTGGTGCAGGCAAGCTACTATAATGAATGTTGTTTGAACAGGAGATGAATTGGAGGGCTTGCTAATTTGGTAATGTGGAAACAAATGGATTGCTTTCCCTGATACACACTCATTCATTCTCTCTCTCATTCTTTGCTATTCGTATAGCTATCTCACGCAGTGTGTCATTTTGACCATTCCTGCCTTACACAAACTATTCCTCTTTGTGTGTGTGCCTCTCTCTGTTCCTCTTTCTTTTCTCTCTCCGTTTCCCTCGCTCCCTCTGCTGATTGCTATTCGTGCTTTGGGGCCAGCCGGAGCCCTAGAGCTCAAAGAGTTTGGTATCTGTTGACCACAGTAGTGGGAGGAAGAGTGGGAAAGGGATGTACGGCAGAGATAGAGAGGAGGAAATGTGAATACGAGCCTGAAATTCGGTAAACCAGTTCTCATGTAAATCCAGCTAATTATGGGTCATTCCATTGACAAAGCATGTCACTGGAGTGGTGTGTGCTTACCCATTAGTTACACGAGGATTATGCTGTTTTTCAGTTCTTTCACCAACCATTGTACTGACTGTAAATCTGTTACTGTAATGCATGCATTACTGTTACCATTGTTTTGGTTTCACCAAGTAATACTGGCACTACCTGGCTTTACAATGTCTGCACAACCCTTGCATGTCTCCTCGCAGCCTCAGGAATAGTTCTCTACCTCTCTTATTCAAGCTCTTCATCCTATTCAGTATGACTACCCCGTGCTATTCTGGACAAATGTACTATCAGGTACTCAGCTGCAACCCTATTGTAATGGAATAAAAGTGACTATAGATAGATACTGAATGCATATATGTGGAGGTACATAAGTAGATTTGTAGAGCGTGTATACTTTGTCTTGACATTCCCTTTGCACTCTGCGTGAGGTTCTGCTGTCCTTTTACCAGGAGTGACAGAAACGCGTCATTTGTGCAGCATGTTGTCACTTTGCCTTTGGCTGTCAATTGTCTCTGCGAGTCTCCAAGACAAATCCCCGTACATCTATTATACATTTTATACTTGCAAATAAAATGTTTCTAATTCTTCTCGACTACTTATTCTCTTGCGGTCCTCAGCCTCAGCAGTGGGGATGGAGTCAGAAAGATATGCAAACATGCAAACACACACAAAAACATAGTAGAGATTGCATCGCTGCATGTACTTTCACTCTTTATCTCTCTCTCTCTCTCTCTCCTACATACACGCATGCACGCACACACGCACACACGCCCACACACACAACCACTAGAAAAGACACACTCTGGCAAATACTGTTTACTGATACGCGGATTGGGCTTAAGAGGGGAACGCTGAAAATTTCAATCTAAACAGTAAACACTCTTAATTGGATTGTGTGCTTATGTGCTTTGATGTGAATCCTCTGAGGACTGTATATTATTAGGCCTAATTGATTCTGATACATATTTACACAAGTTTTTGGAAAATGAGTTCAAAACAAATGTCTGGCAGACTGTTTTTATCGGGCATCTAATAGCGACGTGTTACATGCCATCTTTTTAGCAAAACAGCCATTACTCTGACATTGTTTCATTCCAGTGTCAGAGTTCACCGGTCGTTTGGCAGTCCGGTGAGGCTCCTCCGTCTCAAAGGGACCATCTTGTGGAAATGACATCGCAGACCTCCAGCTCGTCACAAATGAGCCCCGAGGGACGTGACGGGAGCCAAGGGACGGGGCTCATCCTCACCCCGGAGGTGGAGAGGTGGAGCATTGATCCTCTGCCGCTGACCCCGTACCCTCACCTGCCTCCAGAGGGGGTGAGTCAAGGAATTCAAGCGCTTCCGCATGGGAGATAGATCTGTTTAACAGTCCCCAGAAATGTCAGCCAGAACAATGGGGAGTACAGCAGGGAAGCGGAACTGTAAGTCTTTCTGTCAAGCCAGATCCTTGTGTATATGAGTGTGTATGAGAGAGAGAAAGAGAGAGTTTTGTGCGTGTGTGTGTGTGTGTGTCTCTATATGTGTGTTTTGTAGTACATTCTTACAAACATTAGTGAATTATGATAATGTGCTGTATAGCCAGCCGCATATTAAATAGAAACATTCAAGTCTAGTCAAGCCCTAACAACAGACAGATGGTTTCTAAGTGCAGGAGCAGAGCTTTCGGTCTTTGGATGATTGAAGGTCGGTGCCATTTTTTGGCAACATTCTCACCCAGTGACGATTTGGTGAGAATAAAAAAAGGTGAGCTCCTTGGCTTAGCAGGCATTCACATCTTTGGTTTCACATCACCTTCAATTTGAATTCCATTACTTGCTGTGCCACACTTCAAATAATGCTGGGGCCTATTAATTACCAAAGTATGGGTTCAGGGTAAAGGTGAACGTGCAATTACAGAATTAAATCAAGCCCCCGTTTAGCTTGTCAGTCCTGACAGAAATAATTTGGGTGAATTATTAAATGCTTCCACCGCACTCTGCTGCTTCATTGTTGGCTGAGACATACTCAACTGTGCAAATCAAAGCTGCAGGCCCTTCTCTCTCCTTAATGAAATAAAACTATTAATTGTGCTTTTTTCCTCTCTCTCCTTAGATTCAATTGGTTATATCCCCCGCATGTTTTAGATTTTAAAATGAAATATGACTCACTGATGTCGCTGTGTGCTTCCTAAGTTTCTCTATATTCTTTGGTCCTGTTAATAAAAGAGGTCAAATTTGATGAGGTCATTTTTCATTTGTGCTGGTTATGGCAGTCATGTACAAATTGCAGATCATTATCATGATTTTCTATGTAGTTAATTAGATGTTGTAATTAGCTCTCTATTCAGGTAATCAAAGTTCTGAGGTGACGTTGTAAATAATAATAACAATAATACTTTTATTAATATAGCACTTTTCTTAACAAAGTTACAAAGTGCACCAATATGATTAAAACAGACAGATGGTCTGGTGATGCCAGGAAAACAAAATTACAGATGTTATCCAAATTACACATTTCTTACCCACATGTTTCTTACTGCTGTTAATAGTGCAATTCAGTGTGATGCATTTAAACAACAGATCATAGAATTTTGAGTCTGTTCAGAATTACACATAACAGTTATTTCACACTGAACCATAAATATTTGCATGGCTTTTATCCCCACTGCTCAAGTCATATTTTAAATGTGTGTTTCATTTCACTAAAAGCATAAATAACGAAAATGTCTTGTTTTGTTGAATTCTGCTGCTAGCCAGCATTTTAACTAATTGGCTGTAATGAAGCAATTTGCCAATGACTGACTGGATTCAGTGGTTGAGTTTTGGTCTCTATGACAACCAGCTGTCTTTAATTAGTAAATCAAGCCAGAGTAAGGTTGTGGGTGGTTAGAGTGGCTGCATAAGAAGTCAAGAGTGGCAAGTGCTTAAGTGATTAGGTTGCCATGTAGTTCATGCTCACATAAATGCAGGAATGCATGTACCTCTGGTAATTTGTCTCAGGTATGTTAAACCTAAAGGTATCTTGTGAGAAGTCATAGCTATTAAGTAGCTGCTTGGGTTACAATGTTATGGTCTTTTTCAGTGCCATTGTGCTTCACTCCGCGTCAGCTGGAGGTGTATATTGTGCTAAAACAGCAAGAGGTAGTACACTTTGATTGCTGTTTTACAATTATAAATTACCAGGCGAGGTGTATTTGTCGTTTCACAATTATAAAATGGCAAACAGGGAATAAATGCAATTTGCTACTACTTTCTGAAAAAACGTTGTTTTCTTGTAGCCCGTGCAGCTGCCTTGGGTTTGGATTATCCAGGAGTCCATGGAGCCCCCAGTCTGCTTGGACCAGATCACCATGGGACGTTCCCCCAAAACATGGCTCACCTCGATGAAAATAATGACGCTGGAGAGGCTGAGACTGAGCCTGACATGGCCTACCACAGCCAAATCCAACCAAGAGCGAGATCCCTAGGTGACCGGACACACAAACAACCTTACAATAGAGGATCTGAATCCACCCCATTTCTGAACCATGGTAGCTATGATCCAGTCCAAACTGAATACTCCACCAACCAATTGCTCAGCCTTCCCAGAGGACTGTCCGTTAGCAACCCCAAGCCCAATTTTGAGCAGGTCAAGCATGTTGCCCCTTCAACTAGGGCTGGAGCCCCAGGACAGTCTGACCTTGTGAATGGGGATCCTCGAGGTCGCAATGAGCCGCTCTCGTTTGTCTACAATGAACACGACCTTGTTGTTGATGAGTCTGTCCCCATCAGACGTGACGTGTCTCTGAGTGGATTCGCACCGCCTCGGAGCAGGGGTCGCAGCGCCTACCAGAGGGGTCGTGGTCTAACTGGATATGGCCTAGAAAAGAGAGAAGGTCCTGCCTTTGGTTCCTCTCGCTTCACCCAGAACGGCCGCATCAGCGCTGTGACTGAAGACCCTGCTGGTGGCAAATGGAATAGGATTCGGTTCCCTGACCCCATTGCTCCGTCCCTGCTCAGAGGCCTCGACGTCAAGCAGTTTGTTCAAAGCAGCGCTGTCCTTAGACGTCTGATAAAACCGCCATCTGGTCCAACTAGAATAAGTCAGAACTTCCTAAATGCTCTGAGACTTAGCGCGCCTGCCTTGTCACACCATGTCCCTGTGAAGAGTTCTCAAAGCAAACAGGCAAGCATTTTTTGAAATAAAAAACATTATGCTTTCACAACGTGTCATTTTATGGTTTTCTGCCAAAAGAACCTATGCTCAACTTATCTGTGTACAAGGACCTACATTGTTTCTTTCCTACCTGTACAAGAAAATAGCTCTAAAAACAAGTCACAACTATACTCCATCAATATAAGATTTAGCAATGGTCATAATTCTCAAAGTTTTTATTTTATTTTTTATTTTTTTCCCATAAACACCTCACAGAGGACTGGATGTTACCAGAGTGCCATCTATTGGTGCTAATGGGTAGATATCCTGTTGGCTCACATTGCTGTACACAGGTGCTGCATAACAGAAGGTCAACCTTTAACAAATCCCATAATCTGTTTACAATCTGTTGTTTGCAAGTACTACCAGTGGTTATGCTAATTTCCCCAAATAGCCTTGGTCTTTCAATGGCAGCATGTTTCACTGGAAAAACTTATGTATTCAAGCATCTTTGAAAAGCACTTGGCTTATGGTAAACGGTGTCTACAAATGAGAACATTTATCCATGCACAAATAATTTTTCAAAAGGAGCACGGGCACTGGAAGAACAAGTGGATTTACTATTCACAAGATTAATTGAAGAAAGGTTTCTCTTTGCTTTACATGTCAGCCCTTGGCTTTCATTCCTCTCTGCACGGTGTTTGAGGGTGTGAAACGGTAGACGGATAAGGTTACCCACTGATCGGCCCATAAATCAATCAGGTCGCAGAGAGTGACTGAGCTATGAACACTCATCCAGAACGCACATAAGGAAATAAGTGACACAACAAAGTAAAGCAATCAACTGTTTTTGGGGGGGTGTAGGGAGGAAGGCAGTCAAGAGCAGCTATACATCATGCAGGATGTCAGGTTGGGGATGGAGGGGGCAGGAAAAGAGGAGGGGGGGGGGGAAGGCCACCTGCAGACTGCTCATCTGGAACTGGCAGGCTGAATTCAAAATGCAAATATATTACATTTTGCATAAATTAATGTACAAGAATATTTAAAACTGCAGCTCGCATCACACAATACTCTGAAATAATGCATACTTCTGTCAGGATTTTCATTATTTGCATGCAGTTCCGCAGCAAATTCTCACTGTCACTGATTGCCACGCACAGCTATGACACCCTGCAGTTGTTCGCCTCCTTACCCTCGATCAATGACTTAATGACCCCTTGCGCAGCTCGACAGAGGAGGGGGCGGGAGAATCAACTGTGTATGAACAACATGCGGGCCGCGGCCAACCTAAGCTGAACCTGGACGATCTTAACGGACCGTATGCATACAGTTGGCAGCTTGCTGGTTTGACGTCATTACATGCAAGGCAGAAGGTTTATTAGCATAAACAAGTGGCAATAATCTGACAATTTGTCATCTTCTCCTCATTTCTTCCATCTGAACCCCCTCAGAAATGCTTCCAATACATTTTCACTCCGCTCCAAGGGAAATTGAGCACTGTTTTTTTTTTTGTTTTTTTTTTTCCTCAGATTAGATGAACACACACTAGACTTGACTACAAATGTCACATGGATTTCACTGTAGAATGGGCCGATTCAGTCACAGAACACAACCTGGGGGATTGACATGCCATGCCAACATGATCTGTTTAACTCACTTGATTGAAAAACACTGAAGGCTAATAAACAATCTAATTTTTACATTGGCGTTCTGTATACTGTAGCTTAAGCGGTAGTACCACTGTTAGGGTCATAGAGGCTTGATTCCCACTGGGTGTCCTCCATACTAAACATGTATGCACTCATGTCACTGCAAGGCACTTTTGAGTCCACCAAATGGCTTCTGTTACTTAGAAGTTATAGAAGATTTAACCCTGGTGTCATCACACTGCAGTGAATCCCACTCCCTGCTGTTTTCTTAGAGCTGACTTGCAAATACAACACACTGCACTGAGAATGTCAGGGCCTGAGAGCTCTGGTTTAAAAAAAAAAAAAAGAAAAAAAAAGGTGTGAACAGCTGTCCAACAGCCACAGCGAAACCCGCTTAATAATCCTCTACTTTCATGTAACACAATCTAGCCTATGTAGGATATTTTCTCTCCAGTATTTGAGACAGTAAATGTTTATTCACCTTTTTCTGTCTCACAAAACAAATCCTACCACGTTTAGAATATAAAGCTCTGCCCTGTCCTCACTGCATTATGTGATGTAAGACACACACACACACACACACACACACACATCCCTTTAAAAGTAACGTTGATTCTTTTCCTTAACACACAATCCCAGGGGACACTGGTTAATAAGAGCTTGTGTTAGTGTGTTTGTGTTTGTGCGTTTGTGTGTGTGTGTGTGTGTGTGAGTGTGTGTGTGTTTTGCTAGGCTCTCTCCCCTCCCTCATGCTCCTCTCCTCGCCTCTTGTCGTCCCACACCAGGCTCTCAGAGAGCCCACTATAGCCTGCCAGCACAACTGACCTGTGGTAAGGGGGAAATCAATAGTCAATTCCATTTTGCAGCCAGCGTGTGACAGGTACTAGATAGGAGTGGATTGGGTGCATGTAAGGAGCAGGAGCGTGAGTCGGAGCTTGTCTGACCCCCTCCCCTCTCCCTCTCTCCCTCTTTCTCTCTCTCCCTCTCTCTCTCTCTCTCTCTCTCCCCCCCACAAGCCTCTTGGAGTCGGCAATCAAGTGCATGAAGCCACACTCCTATTCCTACACCTACTGGTGGTGTATAAATACAAGTCAGCCGCACGGAGACAAAGTTAGTATAATCTAGCGTGAATGTTGCATATGACATGAGAATTATGCTTATTACTTAATTAGAATCAGCATCAATTTTATTCGCCAAAGTATAATTGCTGCACAGGAAATTTGACTTGGTTAATTGATGCTTACACATTAGATAGATAGACACAATGCAGGTTGAAATTAATTAAATTCACATTAATCTGTATGGCATTTGCTTGCACTGTTTCTGACTTGCACATATGTTTGTACATTCATATGAATCAACGCATATGTGTGGACACTCCTTTCTGCACAAATCTCCATCCATAAATATGTATTGATTATGATAGTGGTAATGAGAACAGACAACAATGCACATCGAGGGCTTGGAACCAAAGGGGCGTAAGTGTGTTATAGTAGATTTTACAGGAGAGCCAAAACAAATTTTGATCAAACTTGGATCAGCTGCCGACAATATTTTAACTTTTTGCTGGGCGTATGTAAGTAAACAATTGTGAAGCACATTCATTTTAATACAAATCTAGCAATTACAATTCAATCAACACTGAAATAAAAAACAAAATCAGAATGAATATCTTTATCTTGAAGTAATGCTCAGCAACTTTCACCAAGGCCTTTAAAATTGTAGGCTGGAACATATCAAATTGATTGATACATTTTTTCTGTTAAAAACTTTTAATAAACCTTTTTAATAAACCTCTGTAGACATAAGAAACTACTTTTGATTCTAAACTACTACTTTTTTTTTCTTTTGCTAGTATAATACATTTTTGTATGTGTCCCAGGACACATCACTTATTGATGTGTCCTGGGACACATTCAAAGACCTGTAAAACTCCTCATAACACTGAGGGATAACTTACTAGCAGTCTTACTGTCAGAGCTTATCTTGACCAGTTCACACTCCTAACATTATAAAATAACATTTTGAATCTATAGGCCTAAGTTTTTAATGGGAATATTAACATATTTGCATTCATCTAATATTGACCTAGAATATTAATTAGGATATGAATAGGTTACTAAAAATGATGTGATCATGCTGCCATGCTAGCATTACTTACGTCAGCATGCATTTTGAGTTGACCTAAGTACTGTTAGAATCCTCACAATGCCCACAATGCTTGTTCAGTGTCAAAAGTGAGGTTTTGCTTGGTGTCAAAAGGGCGTAAGTGCTTTGGCAGTTTGGCAGCAAACAAAACCCTACTTTTACTATTACGGCTTTCAGTTTTTGTTTAATTAAAACTTATGGGTCATGATTTCAGTTGTGTCCTTTTGGCACTGAAAAGATCTCACTGAGACCTTTCAATTGATATATAATACTCATATTCGCCCAAAATCGCACTTACGCCCCTTTGGCTCCAAGCCCTCGACATGCACGTTGCACATTGTCACTCTTCTTCTACTTACATACGGTACGTCCATCTAGAGTTTTAGATAAGGTGAACAGCTAGTAATGCGCATATCCAAATCTGTACTGCGCAAATCTACAGCTGTAATTTGGTTTATTTATTATTGTATGGCCTTCTGTTAATGTGAACACAAGCACATTTTTGCACAGTATGTATGATGTGATTTCACACATATTTCACACATTCTCATATCACACATATTTTTCTTTTGTTTTATTTTCTCAAGTAATTCCACTGCTACTACTGCTGCTATTTTGCACATACTTGTAATCCATACCTTTTTCATACTTTCATTGATACATTTCTACTTGAAATTGTCAGTTGTATATCCTTACATGACCCTTTTTGCTATATTCTTATTTATATTCTATTTTTCATTGCTGTGTCCTGTTACAATTTGCTGTTGCAATGGCCCAATTTACCCACAAAGATCATTTACTTTTCATCTTAAATATGAACACACTATACGTATACAATCAAAGCCAAAGAATTGTTCCAGTCTAACAGCATTGACATGATAACAGCAGTGAGGGGGCAGTGAGTGTCTGGTAGCGTATTCATATCATAGACTCATAATCCTGAGTAGGTTGAACAGAATTGGACTGAGCTGAGAATTCTGTGAGGCAAGATCCTTAAATATTTATTTAAAGATACAATCTGGTACTTACTTCACCATCAAATTCTGGGTGTATTCATATTGACTAATGGAAAATAAGTTTTTTGGATGAGTGGAGTAGTTGGATGACATTGTTGAAGGTGTTATACTGCAGTTAAAGATGGCGCCTTAAATATTTTTAGATTTGAATTGAAATGTCTATGATTAGCATGAGCCATGATTACAGTGGTTGTGATTGCGGTAGCCAATTTTCCCTATAATACTACAAATGGCTCTTGGAAAATAGATAGATAGGAGATGATATTCCCAGCAGCGTCTAATTTGTGGTTAGTCACATCACTAATATGAGTGAGGATCTAAAGAAGGAGACCGCATTCTATTAAGTACAGTACAAGAACCGTAATCAAACCTAGCAGGGCTTCATCAGCTCAAGTTTGCTTCGGGGTCCTCAGCTAATTTTACTGCTCACTGAAATGTAGCATGTAATACCCAGTGGATGGAGAACACTGCGTTCATTACTGCTGATTAAGAAAAAAAGATCAAGCAAAATATGTCAACGGCGTGATAATCAGTTAATGTATTTTTAATTAGTGTCTACTTCTCTTTTCTCTGTTGCTTCCTATTCAGAAACCTACCAATGCATGCGTTTAATTCTTTCTCCGGCGGCCTCTGATTAGCGGTTAGGTTCCATTATGTTTTTGAGGCTAGAGTGACCGAGCGGGGATACGGCTGTTAGATTAAAAGTTGAGTGGGTGAGCTCACGCGTTCGCCTTGCGCATCATTTGAAATGAGGCCTTAGCCAGAGAATCATTTTACAATTTAATAAGCTAATAAACGTGATATGGCAAGTAGTTTCGAGTGCCCTTGGGGGGTCAAGGCACAGTTTACAATCCCATTTAAGAGCTAGTTCTATTACCACGCCGACAAAAGGTTGGACAGCCACAGAGAGAAAGATGACTGTGTTGAGGCAGACTCAGTGATACAGCAGATCTGCTACTTCAAGGGTCACACTCAACAACCAGAGGTCAGCCAGTACCAGACTCTTTACATTCTTCAAGAGAGCTGGCTGCAGTCGTATTGTAGGGCATTTGACAGCCGCCATAGGAAAACCTTGCGGGAAAGGATGCTCAAATCATGTTGAAATACCGACATACTCCTGCGCAGGCATTAACCGCATGGATTCGTCTCGCCCATTCATGGATTGATCTGTAATTGCTTTACTTTAATGTGTAATGACTGTTCCTGTTACAGTGGACCACATGAAGGAACGCCATTTAATGACAATATATTGCCACAATAAACCTTTTTTTTTTTTGTGCCCAGTTTTTTATTGATTCATCCATATGTGACTTTGGCTGCTATCGTTCCCCTTCCCCATTCCCCCTCTCAGACTTCAACATTTTCAGATGTACAAACTTTATGTAAATGACTGTATCTATAATACATTTATAATACATTAATGAAAACATTTACATATACTGAACAAAAATATAAACGCAACACTTTTGTTTTTGCTCCCATTTTTCATGAGTTGAAATAAAAGATCTAAGACTTTTTCTATGCACACAAAAGGCTTATTTCTCTCAAATTTTGTTCACAAATTTGTTTAAATCTGTGTTAGTGAGCACTTCTCCTTTGCCAAGATAATCCATCCACCTGACAGGTGTGGCATATCAAGATGCTGATTAAACAGCATGATTATTGCACAGGTGTGCCTTGGGCTGGTCACAATAAAAGGCCACTCTAAAATGTGCAGTTTTTATCAAACAACACAATGCCACAGATGTCGCAAGTTTTGACTGCAGGAATGTCCACCAGAGCTCATGTTGCAGCATGATAATGCACGGCCCCATGTTGCAAGGATCTGTGCACAATTCCAGGAAGCTGAAAACATCCCAGTTCTTGCACGGCCTGCATACTCACCAGACATGTCACCCACTGAGCATGTTTGGGATGCTCTGGATCGACGTGTACGACAGCATGTTCCGATTCCTGCCAATATCCAGCAACTTCACACAGCCATTGAAGAGGAGTGGACTGACACTCCACAGGCCACAATCAACAACCTGATCAACTCTATGCGAAGGAGACGTGTCGCACTGCATGAGGCAATTGGTGGTCACACCAGATACTGACTGGTTTTCAAAAAATGCATATCTGTAGCCCTAGTCATGTGAGATCCATAGTTCAGTCTTTTTTCAAGATAAAACTGCACATTTTAGAGTGGCCTTTTATTGTGACCAGCCCAAGGCACACCTGTGCAATAATCATGCTGTTTAATCAGCATCTTGATATGCCGCACCTGTCAGGTGGATGGATTATCTTGGCAAAGGAGAAGTGCTCACTAACACGGATTTAAACAAATTTGTGAACAAAATTTGAGAGAAATAAGCCTTTTGTGTGCATAGAAAAACTCTTAGATCTTTTCACCAAAAGTGTTGCGTTTATATTTTTGTTCAGTGTAGTTAGGCTAGGTTAGTTACACAGTAAATGTATAACTACAGTACACAGTCCATGGCAATAGATATCAGAAATATATTGAGATCGTCCTAGATATTACTTTGCAGCCTAGTATATTGACAGAACATGGTAAAGTACAGCATTAATAAGGGAAAAGAAAAGAAGAGAAACAAATAGCATTATAATAATAATAATAATGACAATAAACCGCTTAATTAAATGAATGTCCAATTACACATGCAAAGAATTATGGATTATGTTCCAGATTTGACTGCATCAGTTTAACTATTCAGCTCTTTTATTTTGAGAACACCCTGAGTCAAACACCCTTCCTAGAATGGGCCCCCATCAGTCATGTGTCTCATCGTGGAAGTAGTGAGGTTTCACAAATGCAAAACAAGGATGTTGCCGCCGCTGCTGCTTGGTTAACGCACAAATGTCCTCCAATCTGAGCTTCTTTGAGCCGCACTGTTTCATGAGAGCCTCCTCTGTGTCTGGGTCTGCTGCAGCTGCTGTGTGGTGAGTGGCACGTCTCTCTGATGACTCTCCTTTATCTTCACATCAAGCCATTTACTTTTCCTTTCATTGCGATACTTGCGCCAGATTGATAAAAAAAAAAAAAATGTGTGTTTGAATGGCACAGGTTCAGGCTGGAGAGTTACATCCTCATCCAACTTATGGACAGATCAACGTATTATGTGGATTACCTCATTTAAAACAGTTGTTTCATCAATTTTTTATTGGCTGTTCTGTATTGTACTTACGCCATATATCATCCTTTGTAGTTTTCTGTGTAATAATGCCAGTGACTTCTTCTTTTTTTTTTTTTTTTACATGAAATACAGCCTTTATAGAGTGTTTCAAGAAATGTAACTTGAAGTTCATCCCTCACAATTTAAAAAAACATAATAACACATGACTCGAACCACAAAAAAAGTATTTAGTAATCAGAAGTCATAAGATCGCAAACACCTCTAGTAATAATCAATAGTTTATTTCCATCACAGGAATCATTTTGTGTTATTTTTCTCAAATAGTGAATTACCTCATGAAACTAGCATTGGCATGATAAGAAGAATTAAGGTATGGAAAATATGTTTACGTTCTAGTCACCCATTCAAAAAGAGGATGTGAAACAGATTGCTTTCCTCCTTTCTTCGTACTGGGAGTTTCAGGACTGCTGACACAAAGGTCATTTTGGCTAAGCTTAAAAGGAACTGTTCGGTGATGAATACTGTCTGAGTACAAACACTGTGTTTTCTTTATCCCTTTTCAAATTCACTTAATAAATAATCGTTTGCTGTGAGAAATAAGACCTAGAAGGAAGGAGAAATAGAGGCAGGTTTGTCATTGCGCTCCCCCTCAAGGATATTGCCAAATCCTGAAAGTGGGTGTTTTGTAACCCCTGACTGCAACAGGCCAGGAAACGTGGGGGCTATAACAAAATCATTAAGCGTATGTACCAAATAGTGACATGGGTCACTGAGACACAATTCAGTAAAAAATTCAACAGGATAAAATATTTGCATTGATGTATGCGGTAGATTATTAGTCAATACGCAGGAAATAGGCAGTCTCATTTTATGCTCTCATTATATTAAGCATATCAAATTGTGTTTGTTGACAAAATACACTCCAAATTTAATAGCGTCTCTCTCTCTCTCCCGCTCTCTCCCTCTCTCTTTCTCGCTCTCGCACGTTTTGTCGGAGCCACAGGCAATTACCTATTAGTGGTAAGCAGAAATTCTGAAAAGGAAAGCAGAGAAAAATAGAGGCCTTTATGCACACAGCTGATAAGAAATAGAGAGAAACTCCATTTCTCCCACGTCGCTTTATTGCTGCACAACACAGTAGATTATTGTGGGCTATGGGCTGACATCTGACTGCGAGTTTGAGTGATAGGTTAGACATTATTAAAGTCACATTTCCTCATCTTGTGTGGTTGTTTGCATGCTCTTCATTTGAACATTTAGGGAATTTCCCAACGCAAAGATTTTGGCCCAAACGAAGAGTGTAATTTCAGACCAGAAAGCTCTAGATCATCAGGCAGACCGAATTTCTGTCTAAATCTAATAACAAATAATCACAATACGTTCCATTTCCCTCTAAACCAGTGGTTCTCAACGTGGGGTCCGGGGACCGCCAGGGGTCCATGAGGGGGCTCCAGGGGGTCCCCAGTAAATTGATGAATTGTTAAACTTCACCATTATTTCATTTACAAGATGTGAACACAATTAGAGAATGTAGAAGAATGACTATTTTGATGATAATTTCACTGTTATCGCTCTACCAATACAGATAGTCATGGAATTCTGGACAAAATCATATCTAACAATAAAAAATATTCTTATATTTCGGTCTGAGAGGCAAAAACTCATCAAATTGGGGTCCGTGGCCCTAATTTGGACTAAATTATGGGTCCTTGATATGAAAAAGGTTGAGAATCACTGCTCTAAACAGTAAGTTGAATTGAATCTGAAAATGTCTGTTGACAAGAAGCGTGTAGATAGAGCCTGAGAAATACTAGACTCCAGATACTTTGCTCACCAAAAACAGGCAGGAGTACGAGTGTATGTGTCACAGGAAGTTTCCCAACCCTGTGGTCTCAGTTGCTTGGCATGAAACTGGCTGTGTGTGTGTGTGTGTGTCTGTGTCTGTGTGTACGTGTGTGTGTATGTGTGTGTGCATCCATGGGTGTGTGTGCCCCACCAAGTGTCAAATGCCAGTAAAAGTCATCTTGGGCGGATAAATCAAAGGGTCACCCGACACGCTGGCCAGTAACTTTGAATTTGAATGCCTTGGTTATATCGAGTTCTCTGGTACTTAATGATGAATTACAAACTTGATCCATTGTATAAGTGAGTGAGCAAGTTTTAAATTAGCACACAGTACCAGATACTATACATGAAATAGCACAGAAAATGTGTAGGGTGACATATTTCCATGAAAACTGCAATTACTTTGGCTGGTAAAAACGATTCTTGGCAGGTAATTTTTCTGTTTTTTTAGTTTAGCGGCCCTTGGCAGGACACTGGTGACAAGTATGATGATGTGTACCTTCCACAAAGCAGCAACCAGCCTTCCTGACTGCTCCTAACAGCCTTCAAGACATAATAATAACTGCTTTGTTGTTTCTCTTAGACAGCATAGAGAGACACAGACGTTTCTCTGAGGGCAGCCATCTTGTTGGTGGTGATTTCAAACTTTCATGACTGGGGAATGGTGAGTATCTCGATAACACAACAAAGCACAAGCAAGCAGACAAAGCTCAACATTAATATTAACTTTCTAACACATATGGTTACAATGCAATTGTCCCATTTGATTCTCAAATTGTTGTTGAGTACTACTTAACATCCAAATGTTGAAGAATTGCACCCATCTGCTTAGCTTACAAATTCACATCTTCTGCTCAGTTTTACCAATCAGCTATGGAACACATGCCCAACAAGGCTGATTACCTTAATAATACTGGCAATAAAACTGCAATTTTCCTAACAGTATAGAAAAGATTTATCCCTCTAATCGAATGAAATAAATAAAATTGATTAACTCTGTCTACAGGGAATAAAAATTTCAGTTTGTATTAGCTAGGAGAGCTTTAAATGTCAAATCTGCAGTTTAATCATGTTAAATAAATGTGTAACAAAGCTGTCATGAATGTTGATTCTTCATACATGGGTGTGTCATGTGTCAGGATGAGAGTTTGTTCTGAATGCGCCGTGCAAACACCTTACAAAGATAGCATTGCAGAGTTTCCACTGCTTGAGTTTTGGACAGCAGCGAAACCATTCTCCGGTCGTCAGTTTATATTGAAATGTTATGCATTATGGAGATCACATCCTCGCTCACATCAGCCCGCCATGCCAAACACTTGAAACGGCACGTTGATGATGTCTTTTGAACCGACAGACATTATCACTTTCAATACCTCTCACACAATGCGGCCTGTCCCTTGGAAGGAATGGCAATTCCAATATTGTTTTGATAGGGCATGAAAGTTTGTAATTTGAGAATAATACATTTCATTTTGGCTGCCTAACAGGTTTTATCATCATGACATCCACATGGGTATCAGTGATTGCCATGCTGCTGGCATTTGTGAATGGAGCGAGAAATGGTGAGTGGCGCACGCAGAATGAAATAGCACATCTAAATGGAAACACCTTACCAGCAGTTACAAAGGCAATTGTTATTACACCTTTCCTCCCATTGCATTCGAAATTTGTGAAAATTGAATATAAAGTCTCATCACATTTTGTAATTATGAGAATAATTTACAAAAAGACTGGGCAGGGACTATAATATGGCCTTATCTCAGCCTCAGAATTTAAGTTATCTATTTGAAAAAGATCCTCTCCAACCGCTTGGCAAACGCCACACAAATGTGTGGTGATGATGCTCTGCTTTAAACTCATGTTCTCGTTGTTAGAGGATGACACGTTGCCGTGCGCGAAGGTCCAGACGTCCGGCTCAGTGGTGGTCCTGGGGTCGCCTGTCACAGCCACCTGTGTCATCAGAGACGACTGCCCTCGGGCCAGTGGACAAGCTGTTCATATAGAGTGGCACCTTGGCCAGCGCCTTCTTCCCAGCAGCCCTGCGGCCAATGACAGCAGCAGGATTTCCAGGGTCGTCATACCGAGCTTCAATGACACCAGGGCATACCTGACCTGCTGCATCCAGGCCACTGTCTGTCAGATAGTAGGAGGGGTGGAGATCAGAGCGGGATGTGAGAATGATTTAAACTGCTTGTACATTTTTGTTGATCGTTCAGATTACTTTGTTCATATAACAAAACAAAATAGAAACAAATGGGAAAGTTTGGTAAATGATAGATTGGTAAATGACATTGTAATCGTTAATGTGTTCGGGTTGAGCTAAACCTGAAAAATTAAGGATTAACTTCAGTACTACACTTTCCAATCCAATCAAACAGCTTTACTTTTCCTCAGATCAATGCATCTAGAGATCTTACACATTTTGGCTGGCCTGTGGATAGATACAAGTTTTATAGCTAAAGACAAAGATTGGCATCACATCAAGAAGAACCTACACTTTCTAAACTTTTTAATTGGTATTCCTTTGGCCAGAGATGCTGTAAAACACTTTTAAATGCATCATGAACTTCTAAATGTAGAAATATGACTCTAAACTATGTATGAAGTGTTTAGACTCTACGCTTTTTCTTGATGTGATGCATAGATCCCCTGGTCCAATCTTTGCCTTTAGCTGTCAACCTCTAGAACTGGTATCTATCCATTGATCCACCACCAGTCCCACAGAGCCTCAACTGTTATCAGTTCAAATCCCCAGGCTGGCTGGGAAAAGGTGGGTGGAGAAAGTGAATGAGTAGTAGAATGTGCTTAACGTGTGTGAATGTGAAGCAGGGTGTTGCTGAAAAATAGCAAGCCTGCTATGGCAACTTTACACGGATGAATAAAGGTTAAAAAACGTGTATCTACCCATAGATCCACCACCGGTCCCACAGAACCTCCGCTGTCAGACAAACCTCACCAGCCCAAGCACCCTGTCCTGTAGCTGGGAACCTGGGCAGGACACCCAACTACTGACAAAGTACACCCTCCATACAGAGATATGGTAATATTCTGACTGTACATGCCATCTAGCAGAAATAAACTCATTCTGCGACACTTCAAGGAATGATTAAAGACCAAAGATTATGTTGAGGTCAGGAGTGTTTGGTGTCATTTACAAAATACATCAGTGAGGTTGCAAAACTGTGCTTTCCACATAATCATTTCCTCATTTTCAGGGATTCATATATGAACCATACTTACGAGCTGCCAACAGGAGTCTACCGCTACACCATCCCTCGCACTGGCTTTGTCTTATTCTCAGATATGGAAATATGTGTGAAGGCAGTGAATGAACTGGGCGAAGCGTCCTCACTACCTATCATTTTGGAGCCTCTCGGGTCAGGTAAGAATTAGTGCCTGGGTATGTGTGTATACGACACTGATCACACCAAGCTTTTGAAAAGTTTTTAAAGGTCAATACTGACATATATTTTTGTACTGAAACTGCTGCCAATATTTTGTGCCGATATTCAGTATCTTTAAATTTGACCACAAAACGACTCGGTTAAAGTTTTCAGCGTTTCCCCCAGAATGTTGTTCTTGGCAGGGTGGAAAAATCTCTGAAACAGCATTTAGACCATGGGAGCCTAGTACTCTCCATTGAAACCCACAATGATACATTACTGTCTTTAAGTGAAGAATTAATTGACAAAAAACATTATGATCAATAACGATGATGAAAAAACGAAATGTGCAAAGAAAATAACATTTCGTTGCAGATTTTCACAGAAGAACCTCCATCAAATTGTCATATTGATGTATTGGTCTAACCCTAATAGAAACAATAACAGTATAAACAATACAATACAATATAATAACAAGATACGATACGATACAATATGATGCGATGCAATGCGATTCGATATGATATGGTACGATGCGATGCGATATGATACAATACGATACGATGCGATACAATACAATACAATACAATACAATACAATACAATAAGATAAGATAATACTTTGATGTCTATTTGCACAGACATTTGCATTCCCTGCCCCAACAATCAGTTGAACTCTTATGGTTTATTCATAACCCCCTTGGGATCTGCAGAGTCACGTGTGCATTGACCTTTCCATTGTCTATGTTATCCAACTTATACTTTTTTCTGCACAAATTAGTAAAACCAAAGACTAAAATCTAAATAAATCAGCGTCTTACCTTTGCATTTGATTGTTTGATTTCAGCTAAGTTTGACCCTCCAGAGATTCTGAAGGTTCAAGTCGAGCCAAAGAGGCACGGCTGCCTGAGGCTGAGCTGGAGCTTATCCCAGCACCAGGCCTGGGTGCCTGTCTCCCACCTCAACCTCCAAGTTCGGCTGAAATCTGCAGGGAGCAGTCAGTGGAGCGAACAACCAGTGAGTACAAATTACTTTCGTGTTCATAATACTGTAAGCTTCTTTTGTGTTTAAACGCTACGATACACTGGTTATAAACAATCATACACAACCTGTCAGAGCGTGCATATCTGTGTGCATGCAATCATATGCGTATAATATGTGTTCTCCGGCACATATATTAGATCCAGGTGACCCGTGTTAACACAAAGACAACTGTGTGTCGTCTGCTCCATGGGAAAGAGTATTACGCCCAGATTAGAGTGAGATACCAACAGAGCCCCTGGAGTGAATGGAGCAGCAGCCAGTCCGGAGTCACCTTGGAGATGGGTAGGGCTTAGATCAATTCAGCACAATTCGTCACTTTAACATTTTCCAATCTATTACATTTTCTTCCGTTTCCTGCTCTTTTCAATATATGCTAATGTCATGTTCTACATCTCCCGTTACTCTCATCTATAGCAGCAGTTGAATTGATGTATTGACTTTCGCTGTGCACTCTGGCAGCGAATCTATAGGCCTGTCTTGTATGGAAAACTTTCGACTGAGTGAGAAGTGCAGGCTTTTGATGAGCGGCGAAGTTGACAGCCATCTCTTTCTTTCCAGCTCCCACTGGACGACTAGACTCCTGGATGAAGGTGTCGGGGGAGCTCAAGCAAAAACATCTCACCATACATCTGTTTTGGAAGGTACACACACCACACGCAAGGCTTGACACCTGCCGCAAACTGACATATTTTCTGTTATACTTCTGGTTGTGATGGTGGTTGTGTGTGTGTGTGTGTGTGTGTGAGGCCTGCCCTTAAAAGCTCTTCTCACTTTTCCCGTTTTAGCCATCGAAGCAATTCCGCGCCAACGGTCGAAATGTGTCGTACGTTGTCTCACTCCAAAGACCGCCAGGTGAAAAGGGACAGGTGTGCTCCACGCTGGGGCATTACTGTACTTTCCAGCTTCCCAAGGGAGCAAAGAAAGTGTTCCTACGTTCCGTAAATGCAGCAGGGAAATCCAGCCCCACTGAAGTGCCTGTGCATCTATTCAAAGGTAACACTGACCTCTTTAAATATGCTTGAATTAGTTTAGAAAATGCCTCAGGTATGGTATGGTTTGGTCACGTGGGCACAATGTGTTTTATGTCTCTAGCTGGTACACCGCTATCGGACATTACAGCCCTTCCTCGTGATGATAGATCCCTGCTGGTCCAGTGGACAAGCCTGGTTTCCTCTGGCCTCACTGGTTATATTGTGGAATGGAGACCTTTGTTACAAACAGACCCCTCCCTCATCCACTTTGATATAACTAACAGAAGCCAGTCAAGCCTTGTGATAACAGGTATGTATGTTACAGTATTTGTATTGTAGAGGTTAGGGTCCATACTCCTACAGCTCTTATTTAGCCATATTTCTAATCAGGTATCCATCTTACATACCAGTACCATGAGTGTAAGCAAATCAATCTTATGCAAGATGTAGTTTTTCCTGTGCATGGCCTGTCTGTACACACTGTTATGGGCTTAGGGGTACTGATCCACTCTAACCTCTTCACTCTCGTCAATAGGCTTTGAGCCATACAAGCCCTATGGGATCTCTGTGTATCCTAGGTATAAGGATGGGATAGGCCGTCCTCAGACTGTTAATGCCTACTCGAGACAAAAGGGTAAGTCACCGAACACACCAAAATGATCACGCAAAGAGCAGGCAGGGGTGTGAGTCTCCCCTTTGAAGAAGTGAGAAAAGAGCTTGCCACATGCATAACAAAAATCTGGTGCAACTCATCAGACCCAGCTGAACTGTGATATAATAATGCCCTCTTGTGGATGTAAAATGAAATGGGTTTTTTTTGCTGGCCCTGTGGTCTAAAATCAAAAACTGTTAATACTAAAGCTAATGCTGAATGAAAAGACACAGGTGCAAATTTTCATAACCCAATAAATCCACTACATTTATAATAATTATTCATGAATTTTTGCAGCTCCAACCATGGTACCAAACTTAAGGTTTAAAGAGATGTGGCATTCCTATATTGAGCTTACCTGGGATGAGATTTCGTTAGACCAACGGAACGGAATCGTCCGGAGCTACAAGGTCTTCTACTGGGATGAGCAGGAACACATTAAAGGTAGGGAAAGGGCGTTTGTTCGTGCCGCTCTCAAATGTTTTGCTGTATGCTGAGCTGACGTGTGTGACTGTGTGTTTCAGTGGTGAATGCTGACCTGGAAAAGAGGAAGGTGGTCCTGAAAGAGCTCAACACTGTGTCTTCGTACAAAGCTTTCATGATGGTTAGCACAGACGGTGGGAGCTTGAATGGGTCAACAATTGATTTCAAAACTGAGCCCATCGGTTGGTATCATCATTGAGCAATGTCTTTCTAGAAACATTAGAAAGGGGAAGTGTATTCCTACAGCAGACATTTCATACTTACATTTTTTTTTTTTTTTTTCTCAGATGCAGTCACTGTTGTGCTGATTGTAATTCCATCCAGTGTTGGACTGTCACTGTTGATTATTATCACAGTCTTGATTTGTTTCTCAACCCACAAAAGGTGAGAACTTAGCCACCTTGTCATAAGCCGCGATGCTGTGGTGTGTCATCATTTGTACTCAAAACAGACATCATTTGTTTTCCCTTCTGCAGGCTGAAGGTGCGCTTTTGGCCGATGATCCCTGATCCAGCTAATAGCAGCATCAAGAGATGGACATCGGAAACTATCCAGGTGCAGAATTCATATCCTGTTACTGTGCATGATAGAATGTGTTTATGCAAAAAATCATAATAAAACACACTCTGCCATGTGATATAGGTGATGTAATACAGGCCCTATGCTTTGGTGTTTGTTATTCAATGACAATGACTAATTAACAATGACTAAACTTTCCTTTTACAGGATACCCCCTCTCTCTCAGACGTTCGGGAGCCCAATCCAGTGTACCTCTCCCACCTCAGCTTCCTGGACATACCCACAAAGCTAGATAAGAGGGGTGATGACCCTTGGTTGCACAGCGGTGTAGAGGACACCAGCGACCTGGGAGAGTCCATTTGTGGTTCACCGCTCACCCCCGGGTACTCCGGGTCAAACAGCGAGTCTGTTCCTTACGCTACTGTGATCTTCTCCGGTCCGTACATGAGCCAGTCGAGCCAGTCGAGCCAGTCAGCCGGCCAGTCCCACGTCTACTTGCGCTCCGAGTCCACGCAGCCCCTCTTGGAGTCGGAAGACGGCTTCAGCCCAAAGAGCTACCAGAATATGCCAGCTGATGCCATGACCAGGGAGCAGTGTTTTTTTGGACCGTGCGAGGATGTTGACCCTGGAGAAAAGAGAGATTCAGGCGTTCTTTGGGATGACTTTCCTTTACTCCGAGCGTTAGCCATGAATGATGCTCAAAGTGATTAACAGTACTTCACTAACTATAAGGGTAACTGCTTTGGCAAGGCGTTCAAAGCAGTGGGAAACAGACCAAATGTAGCCCACAGCTGTAAATGCACGCTGCATTCAATGATAAATGATAAATGATTTTGATGATGTCCGTGCTTTGTACCATAATACATCACTCCCCTGTGAGAAAATAAATGTTTTTGTCAGGTGCTCAGTCAACACTATGCAGAACTACTGCTGGGTCTTCAGACTTATTTAGGCCTACTTTAGCCTCTCTCATTGGACATCTTGGAATTGACCCTCACCCAGTTCCCTCGCCCATTTTTGCCTTTTCTTCCAGGACTGGAGACCCAGAAAATAGTGCATACACATTACAAATAGATCTTATGCGCAGAGTAAGAATTGAAGTTAATATGCCTGAAGAAGAACATTATTGGCTTGAAATGTTTTATAAGATCAATGGGAGTAAGCTTATAGATTCAGAGTGCAAATATTTTTCTTTGTTCAGTAGGCTATATAATTACAAGACTCTGATGTTGAGAGCGAACATATTTTTTTTCAGAACTGGATTCCCTTCACTAACATAACGAATTAAACTGCTCAAGCCTGCGTTTCCATCTACCCCAATACAGATGTGTAGTCTATCGAGGTCTGGCCCACAACCAAATTACTAGTGTAAAAATCTACTTTTTTAAGTATTAAAAAGTAGCTCATTTAAAACGTACTCAGAGTAACATACTGAGTTACTTTTGTATCAAAGATAATATTGTTACATATGATCTTCCCATTAGATTAAAAAAAGGCAAAAAAAGAAAAGAAAAAAAAAGCTTCACAAAATAAAGTAGCCTACATAAAGAAAGAAAAGCCTGATTAATCTTTTCTTCTCTGCTGACTGACCATTCACAAATGGCCAATTTGCTCTGCTTGCTTATGGTTATAGGGAGCCTATTGCAATTTAAAATGTTGCAAAATACAATTAAATCATTCAATCATACATACATAACATAAAAGTATTGCTGACTCAAAAAAAGTAAAAAAGACTAAACAAAGGCAAAAACTCTATTATTCAAAATAAATATAATGTAAAATGAACCATCATGAAAACATATTTTGAAAATTCCCCGCTATCTGCCACATCGATGTATTCCACCATCGATAGCACATCCTAGCAAAACGTAGAGCTCCCGTGCTCAATCTGCTAGTTTGGTCTAGCCAACATGGCGAACTCCATGTAGGGGACGAGTGTTATTGCCTGTCACATTTTCATCACTTTAGAGAGTTTTTTAACGTGTTACCCTGTCAGCCATGTTCACTAACATCGCTTTACGAACCGCTCTGAAGTCGTCAGCTGTGGTTTTGCGGGAAAGCGGCGTTTTGTCGAAGCTAACAGGGACTTCTTGCTCGGCTCTGTCGTCGAAACACTGGACATGCACCTCAGCTTTAATACCACGACCGAGAATCAGCTGCGGTAAGTCTGGGCGAGAGGAAAAGTCTCCCGGAGATTGATTCTAGCTAACCAGATAGTTGGCTGTGTGTCAAGTGATGTATTTCGTAAAAACCTTGGTCTGTTCACGAAGTCCCATCATCTGTCATCTGAACGTGTAGCTGGAGCCTCGTTATGCTAACAGGAGTGGGCAGTGTTGTTACATCAACAGACTGTATCATCATCTTAAGGAAGAGGATAAGGACTGTAGTAATATCGAAACCTGATTAAGCAAACTGAATAATTATGTACTTTATTGTGGGAGATTGAGAATTCTTGCTTGAGACTTGACTTTGGTTCTGGTGACTCGGGACTTGACTTGTAGGCCTACTTTGATGACTTGAGAAGGTTTCTAAAGTCTTTATTACAAACGATTTTGTGTCTGTGTAAATTTCTGAGATTAAAAGTGATGCGATTTGTTCCACCAGACAACTGAATTTAAATTCTGTTTATTCTGTTTTTAAAGTCTGAATTTGTATGGAATGATTGAATATATTGAAGTTGAAAGATATAGATATAGAAATCAAATCAGTCAATCATGATGCACTTACTAAGTTTTTATACTATTAAAGCGAGATTGCATTGAAAAGTCCTAGATATTTTGTTTTCTTTAAGATATTAAATTCATACTGGACTCTTGATTTGTTCTGACTTGAGTTGGTGTTCTACATTTAGACTTGAGACTTGACTTGAGACTCACTTGTGCCTCTAGACTTGAGACTGACTTGGGACTTGGTCACACCTCTGAAGAATAGGCTACCTATTTTCACTCAATAATCAATTCAGTTCAAAGAGCTTTATTGGCATGGTTTAACATCAGTAAACATTGCCAAAGCATGAAACAAAACAAAACACTCAATATTCCACTCAATACTTAACTGTTATTATTATTGATTAACTTGACCGAAACAAGACCAGTGAGAATATTTAATTTTACAGATTCAAACTTTTTGAGAACCTATTAATCCTGTCATCAGTGGCAACTTATGAACTTAGGACCAAATTAAGAGGATGTGGCAACTATAATTTCATTTCCCCCTCAAGTCAGCGAGCCGGTTGATTTTCACACGGGTATATCCTCTTTTCATCTTGCTGACAGAGTCATAAATGTGCATCCACATTCTTTATTTCACAACTGTCACAACTAAAAACAAATGAGTTTGTTATTGTAGACACATTTTCTCCACAGTCTCGTGACAAATGGAGAGAAATAGTATAATGTCACATGAGTAGCATCAGTTCAGGAAAATCATCTTCTTAACCCAATGTGTTTGCAAGTCCTTCGGTTGGGTATACAGTAGCCGGGCCTGTTTGTTTTGAGGAAAATAAAATAAATATATAATATATATATATATATATAATATAATAAATATATAATATAAATATATAAACATAATGAGAAACAGAATTTATATCACTGACAAAATAAAGGTAGCACCAACATAAAGGGCTATTACATCTGAAATCAGACAGGCTGTCACACTTATGTATCAAACTTTGTCAGTTTTCCTTGAACACATCCTTTAACCAACCAGATGAATAAATACAGAGTTTGGGGCCCAAGTAGTTTACAAGAAATAAAGGTTCAGTTTAAGTCCAGAATGTTGGGACAATATTTTCAGGTAGTAGTTTCTCTGGAAATAATCATGATAAAAAGTAGAATTTGGGTGGAACTTACGCATAAACTATGTATAAGCATATGTATGCGTTTTATACTAAAAATTAAGCACCTTATTTTTTTTAACCTGTTATAAATATGTTTCGTGGTATATCCTCTGTGGTGGAAAGTCACATTTGTTCAGCTACAGAACTTTGACATTTTACACATACTTGTATGCATGTAATTTGTAGAAATTTACATTATCCTTATGAAACTTCCTCATAATAAAATGACTATTTCAGTTATATCTATTCTGATGTATATTTTGGTGCAATATGGCCTTTGGGCAGCACGGGTCACTGTTGTCACCAAACAACTGGTCTGACAACACATACAACTTTTTCATTGATTCTTTGTTCAATTTTGTTTATTAATTTTAACCATGGGGTCATCTTTGTTTAGCAGCCATGTAGTGAAAACATTTTAGAAATAACACACCAATAACCCCTACATATTACACTATAAAATAAAACAGTTCTAGTGACCCATATTAGGGAGTAGACTCAAGCTCCAAAATTAACAACAACAACAAAAAATATATATATACTCAATTTCTTTTTGTGAATTGTATAATCCAGTCATACTTGTGTCCAGATAATATTGCCTCACCTGGGCTCAAAAATGTATTCTGTTCACCAGCACAAAAGGAAGAAGTGACAAGCTGATTGATGCAGTTAGTTTGGGGAGGGAGCAGACACCACCAGGAAAAATATTTCAGCAGCTTAGAGGAAATTTCCAAATGACATTTGAATGTGCAATGACTGATTGTGTCCAAATAGCTGAGCAGTTCCATTAACCTTTTTGCGTTTGCTCTATGCATTACCAATACAGGACGTCTAGATTTTCTATCGGAGGGATGCAACACAAGTCTTTCACAAGAAATTATGATGATGGTGGAAAATCCTGTCTCAGGCGCTACTCCGGAACCTCCAATAAGTGCTTAGTAGTATTAAGGTCTGGTGACTGCGGGACAACCACAGTAAACAGTTTTCATAGTTCCCATGCTCCTCAAATCATATTCTCACTCAAGCTGTGTGGATGGAGCGGGCGATTGCCAATCTGGATGATTCTACTCCCATGAGGATAGAAATTCTTCACCATAGGACTAACATGATCACTCAAAATGGCTTGGTGTTTATGTATTTATTTATTTACAGGGGGTGGACAAAATAATGGAAACATTTAAAGCTGCAGTAGGCAAGATTTTTATGTAGCAATACACCCACCTTATCAGCCTAAATCACAAAGTGAGGCTGCCACACAGAAGAGTGTCCCAACCCCAGATGCTGTAGATTTGCTCTATTTGCCCAAATGAAATTGTGTTGATGTAAACTTGCTCAGTACAACTTTAACAATATGAATATCAAGTACCTAATAAGGAGTAGGGGCACCCTTTGCTTTCAGAACAGCTTCATCCTCCTTAGAATGCTGTCATATACGTCTTGAACTAACCTTCAAGAAAGAAAGCCTCCAGTTCTTTCAGGTAGGAAGGAGGTAGACAATCTACTTTGCACTCCCTGCTCCAGAACGTCCCATAAAGACTCAAATGATGTTCAGATCTGGTAGTTGGGGAGGCCATGGAAGGCGTTTGATTTAATTCTGGCGGTCACGAAACCACTGTTGGGTTTGTTTAGCAGAGGTTATGGGGCATTATCATCTTGGAATATGGGAACATCATGAGGGAACAGTGTTTGGATTATAGAGTGTCCCTGGACCTGTAAATGACATCACATTCCTTGGCTGTTATACGGCCATAAAGAGCAGACCTTCTCTTCAGACCTGATGACTCCCACAAGATGGATGCCCATGCCATTACAGATCCACCACCATATTTAACAATTTGCAAGAGACATTGGGGGTTGAATGCATCCTTTTCTCCAAACGTAAACCTTATTGTTGTAGGAGAAAGGGCATCGTAAACCTTATTGTTGTAGGAGAAAGGGCATCATATCATCAAACCATATCACTTTTTTCCATTGCTCAGCTTTGGTTTCAGCTTTTGTGCTCCTCACACCAGCTTACGTGTTTGCCCTGACACAATTACCAGCTTTGTGAAGATGACAAGATACAATTTTTTTTTTTTTTTTTGAGACAAAGTGAGACACGGTGTCACAGAGGTGTTGCTTCAGTTCTGTGGTCATTTTTTGCATGGTGTGAAGTTTCCGCCTATCCCTCTCTGTCAGCTTTGACTTGCAACCACTGTTCCTCTGCTGATTTTTTTTAGAGTTTATCTGTGTTTAGCATATGTTGTCATGATTTTTGTACGTGTTCCCCTTGCTACATTAAATTATTTTTTGACCGTTTTTGTCATTGATTCACCTGCAATTCAGGCACCAACTATTTGGCCTCTTTGGAACTCTGTTAGTTGCCTCATGTTGCTTTGAAAACTTGCTTTTAACTGATTTTTTGCTGATTGTCAGACTTCTTGTCTAGTATTTTTTTCAGGTAGTGTTTTCATTATTTTGTCCACCCCATGCATGAATATAAACATGAATATTTATATATACAGTATGCATATTTTCTCTCATCCTTTAGATGCAGGGGGCTTTGCCATTCAGCCAGCAGTGAGACATTATGGCCGGGCTGCAAGGAAAAGGAAGCCAGGTATGTTGTTAGGCTAGTAAAATGTCATTTCAAACAAGCAAGCAAACCACATTTTAACAGTGGTCATCTGTATAATCAGTAGCATTTTGAAATACTCACTGTTTATCCAACTTTTTTTTTTTTTATTCCAGTTATTGACAGCCAGCTAAGTGATCTTCCCCCAACAATGTTGAAGAAGGATTATGCTGCCGTTCCCCTCGCTCAAACGTATGCATACATATATATACTGGAGCCTATACATCAAATAAGTAATTCTGTAAATCTCGCATTCATAAATCAGTGTAAATCTGCATTCACAACTCTTTTTTGCATTAATTAATGGACTTAAATCAATATGTCCTGTTCTAATGCTGCTGTATTTTGTGTTAATAGGACTGATGATCTTGTCAAACGACTTATTACTTTGGAGTTAGCGAGCCATGTAAGTACTCATGTCCCTACAGATTGCCCTGCAGTGTTTTTACTCTCTCGCTCTTTTTCTCCAGTAACTGAATTTGAATTGTAATGGTTGTATTTGTTAAGGCCTATACTGATATGCCCATATCCATCCTTTTTTTATTGGAGTTATTGTACAGTTAGGCTATTACTTTCTGTGTATGTCCTTAGAGTGAGAAGCTACTGCTGAAAAGGGAACAGCTGATTGCGAAGGTCCAGAGGGATGAGACTGACCGCAGCTCGGTAGAAGTCAAGGGTGAGTTTCCATTTTCCAATGCCTCATAAAGTGTTTTCACTCTGGGGAAAAAAAGAAAAACTTTTTGGTAGGATCTAGCCAGTCTTAATTGGATGTTCATTCAGTTCCCCTTTTGATGGAATCCCTTTGCTTTCCCTAACCATTGTGTTTTCTTTCAGTGGCCGTTTTGACAGCAAGAATCCGAAACTATCAGGAGCACTTGCAAAAACATCACAAGGTGTGTTAAGGATTATTATGAGACAAAATCAAGTTAAGACTATACAGTTCACTCTCTATATGGCCGCACTGAGATGCTCTGTAGGTTTGTTACTTGCATACTAAGCAGGGGAACTTGTGGTGGGCCAGGACAAATTTCAGAAAGATCCATCATGTCGTAACATGTCAGAGGACAGTTGTGTAGTACTACTAGAACTTTGATGTATGAATACAACTCTCCACATTTCCTCTCTTGCCTTCCTCTGGTGTGAGGCATTCATGCGTTACAGGATATCCTGTGTACACCCCCTCAAATGCGTACATAGCACGGTCATGCTGGGAAATTATTTTCTCATGTTACGTAACGTTGAAATTGACATAGTTATGGAATTAAGCTTATTTGGCACATAAAATGATGTCGTACTGAAATGAACTGTACCACAGTTGGATTTGTAATAAAATAACTCATGTCATGCGTGTTAGTGTACCAACTGTACTCCATTTGCATTTCCTCACCTCCCCCCAGTTGAGCCTGTTTAATTCACACTTATATTTTCTTTTGTCATTTGACTTCTGGCCCCATTCGTCCACTTCTCATTTCATTCCAGGACAAGGCTAATAAGAGACGGATGCTCATGGCCATCGACCGCAGGAAGAAGCTTTTGAAGAACCTTAGGTTGGTTCACTATGATGCCTTTGAGAATGTGTGCCAGCAGCTAGGCATCACCTACACCTTCCCTCCGGAGTACTACCGACGGGCCACCCGCCGCTGGCTGGCCAAGAAGGCTTTTTGCATTAAGGTAGCCATCAAAGTGACTCTTTTTCTGTGGAGAATTCTGTCTTTATTAAGTACGAAGATGTATACCGGTTTTTCCGCTGCCAGTGAATAGGCAGGGTGAGCCAGCCCACCAAGGAGAATCTCTTAGTAATAGTTTCAGTGGAGGGCTTATGTGTCACACAATCTAAATGCTTTTTCAGAGACCTTTATACCACACTAACAGATTCTTCTGAGGGAAACGCTGGTGCATGCTGTTGTCTGACAGCAATACGCTCACCTAAGTTGATGCCTACAGTCGTCTGAACGACAAAACTAATGTGGAGAGGTTGAGGGTTTCATGTTGTGCCTCCACTGATGCTAGGTCATGTGTCTTTCTCTCAGGTCTTCAAAGAGGTGCAGAAACAGAAAGCAGAGGAGAAGCTGAGGAAGAAGCAAAGCCAAGCCAGCGCAGAGGCAGCCAAGACTACAGTTGCAAAAACCCAGTAGAAGACAGTATATTGGAGCATATTATTCTAAATGCTTGTCCAGAACAACATCTATACTTTTTCCCTTCAGATGTGGTACTGTGAGAAGTGGATAATTGTTCCCTGTCTCATTTGTTGCCATCATACAAAATGATTTCTTGTTTTACCTTTCAAGTTGATGTAACCCATCAGAATTCAATGGAAATAAAGATGTCTGAGACAGTGGTGTTGAAATGAACTTTGGAGATAGTAATTGTTTATTTGTACCAAAAAAATATGTGACCATATAAATTAAATGTATGACATAAGATTTGTCTTTGTCAATTATTACTCATTTGACTAGAATATGGCACTTCATCATTTAGCTGTGGTGAAATTCTGTATCTGTATCCATTTTATTTAGGGTGAGAAAAAAGCTCATCAGCCTTAATGAAGAGGTATGAGGAAGGGAACATGATGCTTTGTGGGTGTTATTTATAAAGGATGCTGTAAGATTAAGAAAACCACACGACTTCCCTGAAACTGAACTGCGCTGATCTTGCGCGTGCGATTGGAACGGCATCTGAACTGACGGTGTATACTGAAGATATTTCTCAGTGAACTGTATTTGTGTGAGATTAACTATTCGGTAGCCACAAAGCGGAGCAGCAGTTCTTGTAAGTGGTCTGAATTTTGTCTGTGAATCTCTACAGAGAAGGTCTTTGTCATCCTCGGAAACAGCAGTTGGTTAGTAACCAGCATTTCACAGCTCAAAGTTGTCAGAACTTCCTGTGTGGTGTGCATCAGTCTGATCTGGGGGAGTGCAGAGTAACAGACTTCTGGTGAGTGACATCTTTTTTTTTTCCTCACGGTTGTAGATAAACTTACAAATTTATTTTACGTTAGTTTATTGCTCTCACACTTGATTCATTTTGATGTCATTGTTGCAGGCTAAATAAGTATTCTTTTGAGTTTAAGAATAATTAATGCATTCACATTGAATTTTTTATTCTTTTTGATGCAAGTGTTATGATGCACATCTCTGAGTAACTATGCTTTTCTACTGAAATTATGACATTTACCAGCATAAGTCACAGCCTTACTCCTCTTTAGATCTGATACTGTTTTAATCAACTACAGACATATTCTTGCTAAAGGGGAAATCCTCAAACAGAATTTAATGCATGATATTCCTGTAATATTTTAATGGTTTATTTTGTGCAAAATTATATTTTGGTAGACATTGACAGTATTCAAGAAGATTTTCTAGAAATATGGGTGGATTTCTGGCTCAGAACTATAAGAAACTATGATTATGAAAAAAAATAAGTTTATTTGAGTGTAAATCTAAAATGTTCTCAGAGCCCACAAATTCTGGATCCCTTTAGATTTCCCTGGGATCTTTGGTGGATTTCCCAAGTAAAGCAATATTTCACTTTGATACCATACCCATACCTATGATTTCATGAATCATCATACTTTGACATTAGCATTGTATAAAAGTATCCCGTGACACTTGTACCATACGGAAACGTCAGGCTTTGCACCTGCATTTTGTAAATGATTAAACTGTGCTATTGCTCTGTCACAGTGGTAGCTGAAAGTGATCTTTACAAGTCCAGTGATTGAAAATGTCCAACCCAGTGATCAGCCACCAACCAGGCGCAGGCTCTTATGGGACAAATGTCCAAACAGGGGAGTGGAGCACAGGGTTGTGCTCCTGCTGCAGCGACATCTTGGTCTGTGAGTACATTTCAGTGAGATTCTTTCCTCAACAAACTCAATTCCTATTCTAACATTATTCTATGTCCATACACAAAAGGCACACTCGGGCATCAATGAACTTTTCCTATAAGGTACAAATACTATTTACTATTGGACGCTTTCACAGTGAAGTACACTTCTTTTGTGCAGGTGCCCTTGGTTGCATCTGTCCAATAGCACTGAGCTGCTACACAGCAGATAAGTATGGAGAAAACTGCTGCTTGGGTTGTCTGCCAGGAGGCATGACAGCCATGAGGACCCATATGAGACTGACCTATGGTATTCAGGTATGTTACTCATACAAAACAAATGCTATATGTCTCAAACTCTTCAGAATGGTTGCTCTTGTACTCTCTTGGATGAGCCTATAAATCTCATCACTTTTAAATCTCAAACATACAGGCAGACTGACTAGCTATCCATAACATTGCTCTTACGAAATATGAGATTTCATCAACATCTTCAGAAATTGTTGGGTTGTCCCTCTAATTGAGAAACGTGGCTTGCATCAGGTTTTGTCATAAAGGGTCAAGATTTTCCATGTTCTGATTTTGTTGCAATCGTTTACCACAGGGGACAATATGCAACGATGCCTTGATGACCTGCTGCTGTGGATTTTTTGAGGTGTGCAGGATGGCGCGAGAAATCCGCATCAGGAATGGAGAAGTTTCATCCTAATTAAAAATAAAGGATCATGACCCACTATCCATTTTCTGTTTCTTTATCATGTCTGGCTTGCTATTATGGAAGTAATCCATTCATTTCTCCAGCTGACCAAGCTTTAATGTAGACCAAAAAGGAAGTGCAGCTTTCATATGAAAATATAATGCCTCATACACATATGTAACAGTGTGACCATGTGTAATGATCTGCATCAATGTAAATAAATAAATGACATTGTGACATTTTGTTCAAATCATTTTTGCGCAGCACAGTATTATCAACATTCATGTGATTTCAGAGTCAGAGAATTAGAATCAGAATCAAACTTTATTCACCATTGACAACACATCAGAATTAGACATGGTTAATAGCCTACACGCCAGTGTACAACAGGACAGACAGAAGTCACTTAAAATGCATTGTGTGACAAGGAGAACTCTAAAAGTGATAAATAAGTTAACATGAAATAAGCTTAAAAAAACAGACTATGTCAGGGGTCTCTATTTAGGTGGCGGACAGCCACAGGGAAAAAGCTGTCATGGTTGAAACCATGGTTATCTTGCAAGCTGCATAGCGCTGGTACATTGCAACGCACAGAGCTCTGATTGGTTCTTTCCTTCATGGTCTGGCAACCAGAAGAGGCTTACTGACTCCCTATCATCAAGCATACCAGCTAGTTTGCAGGCTAGCTAAATTTGCTAGCTACCTAATTTTTTATGGAGAGATTTAACCACCCACTACGATCATGTCTAGAAGGATTAGGGCCACGTGAAAAATATAAAATATAGTTGAGTACTGAGTTTAATCTCAGAATTCTGAGATTAAAGTCAGAATTCTGAGAATAAAGCCAGAGCTCAGAATTCTGACTTTATTATCAGAATTCTGACTTTATTCTCAGAATACTGACTGTAATCTGATCAAATCATATTAGATAACAGGATCCAGTTGCATAAAGCTAGTTTAAGACTGGTCTAAGCCTTAGACTGGTCTTAGATTCTCAGGTTGGACTAGGCTAATTAAGACTGTCTGTTACTTAAATATTAAGACTGACTTATTTTGAGGTAGGAAAGTTAGCCACCTTCCCCCTGGCTAATCTTGAGTTAAGAATTTTGTTGCTATGGCAACAAGTCGGCCTAAATGTCAGAGTGGGAAGTTTAAATACTATTTCATAAAAGATGGCAAATCTCTGGTTTTTGGAAAGAGCCTGAAGAAGAGAGAGAGTCTTTAGAAACAGAAACATTAGAGATCTACAACAATCAAGAAGTAGTATGAACAGGTAAATATAAGTGTCTATAGCAAGTTTGACTTAAGGTCACATTTAAGTCTAAGACTAGGTCTATCTTTATGCAACTGGCCCCAGATCACCATTCAAATAATGTACTATGGTTGGCTCATCATTTGAGTAGCTGGGCCTACATGTAATCTAGATAAACCCAAACACAAGGACACTTCTTGATAAATACTCATTTCCACAGATTTTATAAATACCTTTATTGAATAGCCACATTTAATAACATAGGGAATTCATTTAAAAAAACTTGAGCCCAGTCATGATCATTGCATAAGTCTAAATTCCATGATTCTCAAGCCAAAGAGTATTCCAAGCTGTCAAGTAGGCTACATGGCTGATGGCTCTCCAGGGTGCTGCTTTGTTGGGGCCTTTGGGAGTAGGCTTAGGGTGAAATGGTTTTGCCCAGCATATAGAAAGCTCATCTGCCTGCTTCTAAGCCAAACACTATGGCAAGTGCTTATGTGTAACCTCAGTTAACCTTTTGAGGTCTTTTCTATTGTACTGTTTGCTTGACTAGTTATGAATGACATCATCACCACCATGTTCAACAAAAAGCTTCTGGAGGAGCTTTTCAAGCCACAGGAGCTTTACTCCAAGAAGGCCCTACGGACTGTGTTCGACAGACTGGCCCACGCCTCCATAATGAGACTCAATCAAGCGAGCATGGACAAGGTAATGTTGTTGTTTGTAACATTGATGCTGTATGTGGATGTAGCCCTAGAGCTGCATACTGTGCTCGAGCCTGCATGTGTTCAGATGTCAGCATTCTTATTCCTCAGATCTTTTATCCATTTTTCAGTTTAGCAAACTAACTTACTTACTAACCAAATATCAAGCATGTTCTCACATCAGCCCTTCAGTGAAGCCAATTCATCATTCAGCCTCTTCAATTTGTAAACTAGTTTTTTAATTAGGCTGTCAAACATTTTAATCTACTTGGCTCAGGCATTTCAAACTGTGTGGAACAAATTGCAGTGGATTTCTGGAATAGTCAAGCTTGCTGTGGATCCAGATTTGATAAAACTCCATGCTTTACATCCATATAACAAATCTTTGATATCATTATGCAGCCTGCAAGCCGCCCTCGATAGTTGTTATGTAGAGCAAAGCTGGTCATAGCCGTTCAAATCCAATATGTGCTCTGTGGCTCCCTCTGCTGTTTATTATACAACAACAGCATTTTGATTGATAAGTCAATAAAGTCATGCATCTGTGTTCCTTTCCTTCTCACAGCTCTATGACTTGATGACCATGGCTTTCAAGTACCAGGTGCTTCTCTGTCCCCGGCCCAAAGACATCCTCCTAGTCTCCTTCAACCATATGGATGCCATCAAAGACTTTGTGAAGGACACTCCCAGCATTCTCAGCCAGGTTGATGAGACATACCGACAGCTCATAGAGGTATGCTTGACTTCATTTCTTCATTTTTCAAGTTTCTTCACATTCTTTGTAGACAATACTGTGCATGACTTACTGGTGGTCCATGCAGTACACAGCAATGTGCTTTGAGTTTTTGGTCAAATGTGAACTGACTGAAACCCTTACCCTTAGACAATTTTCTGTCATGCTTTGTGATAGACAATAAAGTTTCTGAATCTGAATCTGAACTCACAGAAGTGTTATATCAACCCACCATTTGGATTATGATCACATCATCATTAGAGGTGTTTAATAATTCACATAAAGTATTTGTGCTACTTGTGCAAGTCCTCTTTAGTACTGTGTTGCATTGACATTGAGTGTTTTTTGATTTGTTTTGTTTTGTTTCGATTTTGTTTTGTTTTGTTTTGTTTTGTTTTGTTTTGTTTTGTTTTGTTTTGTTTTGTTTTGTTTTGTTTTGTTTTGTTTTGTTTTGTTCATCCATCTTGACTTTCAGGTAGCTACAGTGTAAACCAGTCGCCCAGTGGAAACAGGAACATCTAAAAACTCTGCAGCACACTAAGGTGAGTAAACAGGTTCACTTTCTGCACTCTAAACATTAATAATCCTGTTTTCTTCAGTACATAGAATGTGCTTGAACTTCATGCACACAAGTTAAATTGAGAAAATGGGTTTTATTCCTGTATGGCATGCACAGTATCAGAATCGCTTTAACCATCAAGTACAGTAAATACACAGGAATTTCTCACAGTGACATTGGTGCAGGGGCATAGCTACTGACGACTTCACACTAACGTTACATCCTGACACATCATCATCAGTAACAGGTCCTCACATACAGTGTAAAGGATCTGTGCAAGTCTAGTGCAAATACCCTGGAAAAAAACAAAAACAAATGGCATCAACATAGGTCAGTGTCACTCCCAACCCTCTGGCCAAAGAGGAGCTGAACCTGTTGGCTCGGTTAAAGCTGCTGTAGGCAAATTCGGAGAAATGAGCAAGAATTTGAAAGTACACAACAAAAAAATATACAAAAAAATCCTTTTTTTCACACAAAGAAAAATAACAGAAAAAATAACTTCCTTCCTTACACAAGGTTATTCCACTCCCAGTATTCAGTTTGGTTTGGACATCTGTTCTGTGGATACATTTGTTTTCGCTCTGCATTTTGCAGGTGGGCAGAACTAGACTGAGCTATGTGCGCGTGTGATTGACAGGCAGTAGGCACGCCTCCTCACAGAGAGCTCACCTGATTGGTTGAGGCCTACTGAGAGCGGTGAGATTTTGGAGAGCCTGAAAACAGACAAATTTTTGACAAATAATACAAAAAGAAAGTTATCTACCCCAACTTTAATGGGAGGCTTAGAAGTTCAGAAACCTGGGAATGCAAACAGTCAACTTCTTCACTACCGATTAGGAAGAGTAAGTCCTCATATTTGTGTGCTTTGCTTCATTGTAAAGTCCTCTCATTCACCTTATGAATAATTGATGATTAATAATAATCAATGCATTCATATTTATTTTTTAATTCCTTTTGATGTAGCCTAATTGTTATGATACATATAACTATCTATGCTTTACAAATGAAATGGTGACATTTACCAGTTTAAGTCACATCATTTATTTATTCATTTATTTAACCTTTATTTTACCAGGTTGTCTCATTGAGATGCAATCTCTTTTTCAAGAGAGACCACGTCCAAGAAATGGCAGTGCTAGCAAAAATGTTACATGACACATTGATGAATGCCTTTGTTTTTCTCTGTTTTTCTCTTTAGATCTGGTACTGTTTTAATCAACTACAGCTATTTTTTCCTAAATGATGACATTCATGATATTCCTGTAATATTTAGATGGTTTATTTTAGTCAAGGCAAGCTTTATTTATGTAGTACATTTAATAGCAGGACCATTGTACAGCACAAACCACATGAAAGCAAAAGCAATGTAACCAGATAAAACCTATCCCAATGCGCTTGTAAAAATAAATGTTTTTAATTTATTTTTAAATGAACCTAATGTTGAGGAATTTCACAGGTCATCAGGCAGGCTTTTCCACTTGCGGAGAGCATAGAAACCAAGGGCAGCCTCTCCTGCCTTTGAATTTATACAAGGGACAACCAGGAGAGCACTAGATTAGATTTAGATTTGTGCAAATGAGTCTACCAAGCTTGAAACAAGCATGCCAAAACACAAACTGTTTTATGAGCTGCATTAGTGGGTGGGAGACTGGCTTGGACACTGACAGTAGGAGGATTTTCTGGAAATATGGGTAGATTTCTAGCCTCACAAGCCAGACGAATCTTGCAAGTTGACCTGGCTTGCAAAGCTATTAGATTTGTTGTTCAGAACTATAAGGAACTGTTATTATGAAATAAAGTTTATTAGAATGTAAATCTCAGATGTTCTCAGAGCCCACAGAGTCAGCATCTCTACCAGTGTTATGGACTAGTTCTAGAAAATGTTGCTAGATGTCATTATAGCTTTGGAATAGAGCTGAACAATTAATCAAAATAAAAAAGAAAATTGGCACTATGAAAGGCTGCAATTAATTGCTTAAGAGAGGGTTGTCCAAAATGGATTTCTGGACAGGGTATTTTAGCGCTGCGGGTAATCATTGCTCCATTAATCAAGTACAACATTGGTGAAAGCCTTTCATCATACTCAAACTCAGTAAATCCTGCACATTGACATCTATTTTTTTTTTTACAAAATCACTTTTCTTTAAACAATTTTAAAGTTCTAAAAAATTTATGACAAGAAAAACTTGTGATGATATGAATCACAGTTTAAATTGCAATTGCAATATTCTGTCAAATAATTGCTATTCGATTTTTTTTGTCAATATCTTTCAGCCCTAATTTGGAAGGGAGTTTTTCATGTTCATGATGTTGATTTAGCTGTGCAGTATCATATGAATAACGCATGAATTCTGTTTCAGGGTGGATCTCCTCTAGTAAAGCAATATTTCACTTTGGCAGAATATTTTTGCTCATACCTCTGTATGATCATCATGAATGGTCAAACTTTGAAATTAGCTTCTCCAGGAAATCATGAACATTATTAGCATCGTATAAAAGTATGCAGGCTAAAATGTGACACTGTTGTACCGTTGGGAAACATTGGTTTAGGCAATTAGGGGCTTTGAATGTTTGGCCCATATCACTGTAGGAAGGGATTAGATTAGGTCTGCAGAAGCTGTCTGCCACACTACATATAAGTTTTACACCTGCATTTAGTAAATTGTGAAACTCTGCTGTTGCTCTGTCACAGTGGTAACAACTGAAGGTGATCTTTACAAGGTGGCTGATTCTAAACAAGCAAGTCCAGTGATCAAAATGTCCAACCCAGTGATCACCCAGCAACTACGCGCAGGCTCTCATGGGACAAATGTTAAAACCGGGGAGTGGAGCACAGGCCTGAACTCCTGCTGCAGCGACATCTCTGTCTGTGAGTACATTTCAATGGGATTCTTTCCCCAACAAACTCTATGCCTATTCTAACATTACTTATTTCATGTTCACACACCAAATGCACAAACTTTTCCTATGGTATAAATACTATTTTCTCTTTCAAGATTTCACAGTGAAGTACACTTCTGTTGTGCAGGTGCCCTGGGTGCCTTCTGCCCAATGGTTCTGAGCTGCTACACAGCAGATAAGTATGGAGAAAACTGCTGCTTGGGCTGTGTGCCAGGAGGCATGACAGCCATTAGGACTCATATGAGACTGACCTATGGTATTCAGGTATGTTACTCATACACTACATGGGGAAAAGTATGTGGACAACTCTTCTAATTAGTGGATTTGGTTATTTCAGCCACACCCAATGCTGACAGATATATAAAATCAAGCACACAGCCATGCAATCTCCATAGACAAACATTGTCAGTACAATGGGCCATACTGAAGGGCTGAGAAACTTGACTTGCATCAGGTTTTGTCATAAAAGGTTGAGGTTTTCCATCTTGTGATATTGTTACCACAGGGGACAGTATGCAACGATGCCTTGATGACCTGCTGCTGTGGATTTTTGGAGGTGTGCAGGATGGCGCGAGAAATCCGCATCAGGAATGGTTAAGTTTCATCCTGATTAAAAATAAAGGATCATGACCCACTATCCATTTTCTGTTGTCTGGCTTGCTATTATTGAAGTAATCCATACACTGAAGTAATCCATTCACTCCTCCAGCAGGCTTCAATGTAGACAAAAAAAGGAATCGCAACTTTCATATGAAAATGTAATGCAATGAATGAAATGTTATCCTCCCTGAGGATAGTAGTAAAAAATTTTCTGCAAAACATAAAAATTATTGGCACCCCTACAATTAATATTTGGTGAAGCCTCCCCTGGAAAGGATAACAGCATTGAGCCTCTTCCTGTAATGCTGGACACTTTTGGAGGGATCTTGGACCACTCCTCCATGCAGAAAATTTCAAAATCCTTGATATTTGCCCATGTGGACTGCCTTCTTCAATTCAGACCACAGGTTTCCAATAGGGTTAAAGTCTGTAAAACTGAGATGGCCATTGCAAAACACTGATTTTGTGTTCCCGCAACCTTTCTATGTTGATTTTGATATCTGTTTGGGGTCACTGTCTTGTTGAAAGGTCCATCTACAGCCAAGTCTCAACCTCCTGGCAGAGGCGACCAGATTTGGGCCAAAATGTCCTGGTATTTAGTGGAATTCATGATGCCATCGATCTTAATAAGAGCCCCTGGACCACTAGCAGCAAAACAGCCCCAAAGCAACAATGATCCACCACCACCACTATCATGGGTATCAGATGCTTTTCCTTGTATGACGTTTTCTTTTGTTGCCAAACATGGTGTGCATGGCCACAAAGTTCAATTTTGGTCTCATCTGACCACACTTACACTTACACTAACAATTCTAGAGTTGACTGTATGTATAACAGTGTAGTAGAGTATGTGTAATTATCTGCATAAAAATGACATCGTGAAATAATTAATGACATAGTTTACTGCATTACAACACATTACAACACAGCATTATCAATATTCATGTAATATATACTCTAGAAAAAAGTTTAAACCATGGTTGTCTTGCAAGCTGCATACATAGCGCCCGGCCTCCTCCCCTTCCTGGTACGTGCCAACGCACAGAGCTCTGATTGGTTCTTTCTTTCGTGGCCTGGCAACCAGAAGAGGCTTACTGACTCCCTATCATCAAGCATATACTAGCTAGCTTGCAGGCTAGCTAAATTCGCTAGCTACCTAATTTTTCTGGAGATATTTAAACACCCACTACGACCATGTCTTCAAGGACACTGCCTCTGCTCTTCATCAATCTCGGTGGAGAAATGCTCTACATCCTGGATCAACGCCTTCGAGCTCAGAATATCCCTGCTGACAAAGCCAAGAAAGGTAGCTAGCTTAGCAGCTACCTAGCTAACAACGCTAACATCACTACATTGAAACGTTATACTGAGATAGCTAAGTTACACATGAAAGCTGGTCAGCTCGTCTCTTTTGCTAATAGTTAGACTGACAATTAGTTTCGTTGATTCAGAGACAGAGAAAAATATAGAATTGAGTTAACATTAGTTAGTCAGCTGAGTGGCTTTTGTTGTGTTAAAGGAGAATTCCACATATTTTAATAATCCACATATTATTCCCATTGCCTATGACAGTCTAATGAATAGCGAGCACAGATCAGGCTTCAATTAGTAATGCCATGTCAGTGTACAAATTGGTGCAGCTCCATTGTCAATGAATGGGAGACTGACTTGTGAACTTTGTGCAAACTGAACTGTTGTATCCAAGTGAGTTTTAAGTAACACTGTCTGTTCCAGACCATAAAATGTATCCTGACCTCCAGAAAGCCATACTGGATACTACATAGTCACCACATATTTTCAGATTAATACTCTGTGGAGCTTCCACATCAATGTGACAGCACAAGGAGTGATGGTTCAAACTCTTTTTCTCTTGTTTATGTCTATGGGAGACCTGAGGAAATTGTTCATTAATCCAGACAGAATTGTTCAAGAGATCAGATATCACATGTTTCACAGTAGAACTTCAGTGGTATTCCCCATTAATGTTTCCAGCTAATGTCACCTAATACTTTCTTCCATCCAGTGTCTAGCAGGTGAAATACTGACCCGTCCATGTGATGTTGGTCTTGAGGTGTCAACAGTCTGGTAGTCAGAACATATTGAGTTCATATATTTGTCTCCTTTTAATTCATAAAGTCTCCATTGTAGCTGACTGGATAGAGGCGGACAGAAGGAGAGGTATTTTTACATAGCTTATAATGCAGCGGCGCATCAGTAGCTCTGCTCTGCTTTGGCCTAGAGCAAACCAACAAGCTGGGTGAATGAGAGGACTTGATGGATGGACAACAGAATCCAGATGAGATCTCACATGCTGCACAGATCAGCATTCAAATAATGTACTATGGTTGGCTCTGCACCTGAGTACATCATTTGAGTGGCTGGGCCTCCATGAAATCTAGATACCCCCAAACACAAGGACACTCAGTTTTGATACTGATTTCCACAGACTTTATAAATGTCATTATTGAATAGCCACATTTAATAACATAGGGAATTTATTTGAAAAACTTGAGCCCAGTTATGATCATTGGATAAGTCCAAATTCCATGATTCTCAAGCCAGAGTATTCCAGGCTGTCAAGTAGGCTACATGGCTGATGGCTCTCCAGGGTGCTGCTTTGTTGGGGCCTTTGGGAGTAGGCTTAGGGTGAAATGGTTTTGCCCAGCATATAGAAAGCTCATCTGCCTGCTTCTAAGCCAAACACTATGGCAAGTGCTTATGTGTAACCTCAGTTAACCTTTTGAGGTCTTTTCTATTGTACTGTTTGCTTGACTAGTTATGAATGACATCATCACCACCATGTTCAACAAAAAGTTTCTGGAGGAGCTTTTCAAGCCACAGGAGCTTTACTCCAAGAAGGCCCTACGGACTGTGTTCGACAGACTGGCCCACGCCTCCATAATGAGACTCAATCAGGCGAGCATGGACAAGGTAATGTTGTTGTTTGTAACATTGATGCTGTATGTGGATGTAGCCCTAGAGCTGCATACTGTGCTGGAGCCTGCATGTGTTCAGATGTCAGCATTCTTATTCCTCAGATCTTTTATCCATTTTTCACTTCAGTGCACAAATTTTATCATTTATTATTAATTTATTATCAGCCCTTCAGTGAAGCCAATTCGTCATTCAGACCCTTGAGTATGTAGACTATTTTTTTTAATTAGGCTGTCAAACGTTTTAATCTACTTGGCTCAGACATTTCAAACTTTGTGGAACAAATTGCAGTGGATTTCTGGAATAGTCAAGCTTGCTGTGGATCCAGATTTGATAAAACTCCATGCTTTATCATTATGCAGCCTGCAAGCCGCCCTCGATAGTTATGTAGGACAAAGCTGGTCATAGCCATTCAAATCCAATATGTGCTCTGTGGCTCCCTCTGCTGTTTATTATACAACAACAGCATTTTGATTGATAAGTCAATAAAGTCATGCATCTGTGTTCCTTTCCTTCTCACAGCTCTATGACTTGATGACCATGGCTTTCAAGTACCAGGTGCTTCTCTGTCCCCGGCCCAAAGACATCCTCCTAGTCTCCTTCAACCATATGGATGCCATCAAAGACTTTGTGAAGGACACTCCCAGCATTCTCAGCCAGGTTGATGAGACATACCGACAGCTCATAGAGGTATGACATGCTTACCTTTATTTTCTTCTCATTCTGTTTAGACTAGTGTGTTGCTTTACGGTGCGCGGCTTGCTGGTGTTTCATGCAGTGCGCTGCAGTGTGCTTTGAGTTTTTGGTCAAATGTGAACTAAATTGAAGTCTAACAGAAGTGTTATATCAGGCCGGTTGGATTATAATCACAGATATTAGGTTATGATCTCACATGTTGGGTCTACCAGCAGCAGTTGTTTGTACATGCCGCCTTTACTTACTATATATGATCATGCTAGCTTTAATACGACATTGCTGAAAATGAACATACATACATACATACATACATAATGTATACATTTGCCAGCCATGGATTTTGTTTTCTAATATTAAAGGTCAGTTGTCAATTTAATATTCACTCTTAAGTTATTACATTTTATACCTTGTATCTTATCTCATTATTTTTTTATTTATTTTTCTACTTTTACTTATGTCTTAAGATCTACACACCCTTGTGTAGTGGTGAGTTCCAGTTGATCAGACAAACTCTTCTCATCTTCTTCCAAGACATGCATATAAGGGTAAGTCCATTATCTTGTCCATGTTTTAATAATCAGAAAGCTATTCGAGAAACTTTACTTGGAGAATATTCTCTTATGTCTGGTCTTATGTTTAGCGGAGTTACCATAAGTATTATTTGAGATTTCAGAAGCTTTCCTGTATGTGTGTTCTTCTATGTCAGGTGTCTATCTTCCTCAAAGACAAAGTGCAGAACTCCAATGGCCGCTTTGTCCTCCCCACCACTGGTCCTGTGCCCCATGGAACACAAATCCCTGGCTTGATCAGGTGGCACAGCATACACAGTTATTATCACTCACACCCAAACAAACTGTACAGTAAAGCTTGATAAAGAACACTGTGAAATACAGCTGAAACATGCGGCTTGGTTAGTGAAAATGGTTGTAATTTACTCTGTGGTCCCTCTGATGATCTTTCGATTTGGACTTTTTTCTCTTTGATACAGTCTGTTGCCCGTCTTTCCCAGACGCTCTAATCTGTGTTAAGTAGGCCTAGCTGCAGCTAATTGCATTACAGGGGTTTTGTTGAACAAGCCTTCATGTTCTTGTTTGAGGTACAGTACAGTATGTTGTACTTTTAGCTTGGCTCTAAGGATTGTGTGCACAGACATTCTCAAAAACGCTGTCTCGGAAACTACAGTTCAGCTATATGAGCTTCAACAATGTTAAAGTATTAAAACCAACAATGAAAATACAGAAATGCCCCTACAGTATGGGACTGGTTTCATCTACTATTGTCATCAGTGTGTTGCTTTCACCTCTTTTGGTAAATTGCTTATTATGAGCAACAAAAATTCAAAAGCTAATATATTTTCTGTGGGAAAACAAGGTGTTGAAAGCTTGTTAACGCAAAACATTTGTGCTTTTGTATTTGATAACTCCAGGATGTTTAGCTGCACTGGTGAAGAGGTGAGTAGGCTACAGTTCCATAACGGAGGAAACTACACCAGTGCTCTCCGGGAGGGATCTTTCGAGATGTTTGGAGACAGAGTGATCAAACTAGGCACAAACATGTAAGACGCCAACAACAAAAATCAGAATCAATTTAATTGCCAAGTACAATAAATGTACAGTAATTTGACTTGGTGGTATTTGTGCAACTTGCATAGTTACACAGTACATACTGACACATTGTACCAAAACAGCAGAGGTTTAACACAACATGTTGAATAATTCATATAATTAAAGTAATTTTGTGCTACTTGTGCAAGTCCTCTTTCTCGCACTGACATTAGTTGAGTGTTTTATTTGTTTGTTTTTTCATCTTGACTTTCAGGTACAGTGTAAGTCGCCCAGTGGAAACTCACATGTCAGGAACATCTAAAAATTCTGCTCAGCACACTAAGGTGAGTAAACAGGTTCACTTTCTGCTCTCTAAACATTAGTAATCCTGTATTTGTTAATACATAGAATGTGCTTGAACTTCATGCACACAAATTAAATTGAGCAAATGGGCTATGACCTGCTCAAATAATCACTTTAACCATCAAGCACTGTAAATGCACAGGAATGTGTCATAGTGACATTGGTGCAGAGACATACTGACGACTTCGCACTACATCCTGACACATCATCATCAGTAACAGGTCCTCACATACAGTGTAAAGGGACTGTGCAAGTCTAGTGCAAATGCCCTGAAAAACAAAAAAAAATGAGGTAATGTACTTTGCCATTGTGTGTCAACAGGTCAACGCCGCTCCCAACCCTCTGGCCAAAGAGGAGCTGAACCTGCTGGCTCGGTTAATGGGAGGCTTAGAAGTTCAGAAACCTGGAAACGCAGACAGTGGCTTCCGAGTCAACCTCTTCGCTACCGATGAGGAAGAAGAGTAAGCCCCTTTATTTGTCTACATCAGAGTGAAACTGATGCTTCTTTCCCTGTCTAAAGAAAAGAAAACTGTTTAACCTGTTTAATTATTCAAAACTGACATTGTTCTCTCCTTTATCACAGAGAGGCATTGATATCAAGACCAGATGAGCTTTCATATGGAGTCATAAACATCCAAGCAACAAAGGTAAAGTATAATGATCTGTCCACACAAACTATTTCTCCCTCTATATACTGTATATAGGGAATAATTGGAGATTTCAGTATTAATTGAATGTAAATCTCCCTACTCTAGCTAAGTTGTAAAAAAAAAAAACATGATCACTCATATTATTGAGGTTATGTAGTCTGTCAAGACTGTGCTGTAAGAAGCTCCTACCCTTGATAAGCGACTCATGATCAGGCTCCCTGCCCAAACACGGCTTATCTCAGTGATAGGCTATAAATGATCAGAGATGCGAGGCTTTGCCAGTCTGACAGGATTTACTGTAAGAAGGCATAAGTCCTTCCGCTGACCGTTTCAGTGCTGTGATTGGTGGACGACATTGTCTTTCAGGACCAGCAGGCCAATGCCGAGCTGGCCAAGATCATGGGAGAGTTCACAGAGGCTGGAGATCAATCTCCCGGTTCCAGCAGCAAAGGCGATGACCTTCTGGCCATGATGGACGGCCTGTGACGTGGTCTCCGTGGCAACAGTGCCCAGGGGGTGGGGCACAATGCATTATCGACAGTCCGTTCTACTGTAGACCAGTCTGCTGTCTGTACCTGCGAACACGCGGCGACAGCCTCACACGCAGCCAGAAAGCCTTGTCTTTGGGTGTTCAGTGCTTTTAACATGTAAACAGATGTAAGCAGGTGTTTTCATTGGTTGGCAAAGGATCAGCTGGAAACTGCAGATGTGTGTAGTTTACAAAGGAGGAAGTGTGGAGAACCAGGCTTCAAGCTTCAATACACTGTAGTAGTACATTTGCTGTAAACTGGAAGAGTTTCAGTAAGATATAGGCCTGTATCAGTGTATTATACATGTATATGTGGTGATAGAAAAACATCAGTTTGTATCATGTCAAGACCCTGTACTGTATTTTTAAACTTTGATCCACTCAGACTTCACTGCTGTCCCCAAAATACACATTCCTTTTATCGTACACAAAGATTTCTCTTGAATGTGAATGACGCATCACAGTTTCAGATCATTTTCAAGCTACTGTAGTCCATGTTTCCATGTTCATTCTCATAAGAGTATGCAGAGAGAGTTTTGTTAGCTTCTTCTGTAATCTAATGAACAAATGACTTAAAGATACTGTACTGTGGGGGGGAACTGGAGGAAACCCAAGTGCTCTTTCTAGTGTGATTCAAAGTATGAATATCCTAAATTTTTATTTTGGTATGAAAGGTGTTGACGGTGCACTATGTTGTGGTACCTTCACACAGTATATGAGGAGCTGCTTGTAAGAAAGAAAGACATCCTTTTGTGAAATATTGTGAAAACTGGACTTTGGTCTTGGAATGTTGAGCAATGGCCCAGAAATGAGCTTATTGATTGGTGCCCTATTATTGTGGAGACTAATGCAATATGAGTGATTGTCTAATATGTAAATATGTTTATGGTATAGATTATTTATTTGAAGGTATCCTGTGTTTTCTGTGTACTTTTGTCTGGGAGAGGGGGGCTGGGGTTGCTGCAATTGTGAAATTGTTGAATATATAATGTCCATTTTTAATACATAGGTTGAATAAAATAAATTTAAACATTACTAATGGCTTTCATACATTTTATTGTATGAATCGTGTTTTGGTGGTGATGCAATAGGGTGTTAATGATGACCTGTACCCTGTAAAAAACGGTTGTTGTGGTTGAGAAGACATAACAGTAGGGGGAGCCATTGTTTTTATATTCAACATGCCAAATGAAGTTCAGAATTGTTTTCCCTAAGAAGGAATAGTCTGTCAGAGCTTTGTTAAAATAATTTATGTGTTCTATGTCTAGACACCTATGATGCATTTTATTATGCAATCACACTTTCTTTCTGTAAAAATGCACCAAGAGATGATGGATGTACTCCATAGACCATACTTTATTTTTATTCATTTATTTATTTATTTATTTTTACTAAGTCTCCGGCCTTAGGAATGTAAGGACTCAAAGAAAAAAAAATCACAATGTCTGATGGGTTAAAGTTGATATATCAATCTATACTCCAATCAAAACAGAACAGTGAAAGCAATATGTATGAATGTCATCCAAAATTAGACTCCCCTCTGAAACCAGCATAGACTTACAATCAGAATCGCTATGGCAACAGCTATCTGTGGCCAAGTTATTTGTGTGCAGTCTGCGCACGTCTAATAACCCACTCCCCCAGTCAACCACACTCACACACACACACACACACACACACACACAAACAAATGAGCACTGCGCATACCATGCAGGCAAAACATGCTGAGACATTTCTCTGAATTGATCTGGGGGTGGAGGATTCTGGTGAGGTCTTCCCAATAATCTTGGCAAACGAGAGACAAGAAACACTACCTGCCCTGAGGATACAACCTACCTTCAAAACAAACAGACACAGAAGCTATACAGTCCATGCCAATCACTCTGCAAGACTGTGCACTGGATTCAACTTGCCAGCTCACTTCACTAGAAAGATTTGTGAAAAAAAAAAAAGGGCTATGGAGTCGGATATGTACTGCATAGTAAGTTAATTACTCCTGTTTCAGTGGAAAATCACAAGCAAGGATGATATTATTTATGACAAACAAAATTCAGTATGACATCAATCAAGTTTATAGACTTACTATTTCTCAGATAATAACTAACAATAGCTATATCTGTAGAGCTCTACAAAGTGCTATCATGAACAAACATGTACCTTCAATAAGGACAAGGCTTGCACTGCTGGCTCTATCGCGGCCAGATATTATATTACAGAAATATAAAATGCACATTGAAGAGCAGAATAATAACACAATAGGTTTGAAAATCCACTCAACCTAAGCGTGCCTTTCCTAAACAGGCCCAAAGCGCAATTAGAAGAGGCTTTTCTCCCCACCCCTGCGTTTAGAGGTATGATTCAGTTTCCTCCTCAAAATTGTGGGCAGGACACTGTAAAGCCACAGGCTGACAAGTGTTTCATGTGGCCAGGGGCATATGCTCTGCTGAGTCAAGGCAGGAAGACTAGCGCAACACAAGTAAGCCTCTGCCATTTAGATTGCCCTCTTTGTTTTACACGTCTTTCTCATACCTGCCCACTGGTTTGAAACTGGTAGGTGTGGGTGGAATCTAAGTTAAATAAGGGAGTCTAAATTGGGAACATTATAGGTGGGCTGTGTTATTTATGTCAAGTAAGGTCACTGGCATTTAAAAGGTTAGGTAGTATAGTAGCCTACTTAGTCACTGAGCAAATTCCAGCAAGACGACATATTGTTATTGTCAGATTTTTTTATTGGCGGTATTGTATTGAACAACAAAACAATACCAAATGCATGACTACTTTGATCTTTGGGGATTAATAGTATGGAATTCTTTGAGGGAGCAGGGAGACTCTCAACTCTCTAATCTTGGCCACTTATCAAATGAAATGCTGATTGAACTCAGGGATATGCAGGTTGACTGAGTCATATGGTTATTCTGAATGAAGTGCAATATGATATTGTATGTCCACGGTAACATTTGTCAGGGCAGTTGCTCCTTATAGCACCAAATGGCTAACTTGCATTTTAATTTGTTTAGTTGTAACAACCATGATGTAATGCTGCTTCATTTTGCAACTTTTATTATGCATAGCATTTCATCATCAGTGCGCAATCATTTACTAGGAAAAAAAAAAAACTAGAATAAAACTAGGGGGTCGCATTGGTTGAAAATAGCTGTCAATCATGTTATCGTGTGCGTCATTTCCGTTGTCAGGTGGCGCTGTCGCTGTGGAAAGATGCGATCAGAGAAGAGCGGAGGCTTTTCCTTGATTGCTCATTTCGGTAACAGAGGCTGAAACAACCTGAAACCAACCCACCACGGTCTCGTTTGGTCGAGAAACAAACTCCACATGCACACGACGGCGTTCACCCAAGACATGTCCATGCTGTAACAAGACGACGTAGACTTTACCCGGCGGTTTTGGCTCGAGGTAAGCGAGGTGACGAACAGAAATAGGTTGCCGTAGCTGTAGCTTGCTGGCTTACACAAGGCTAGCCAGCTGTACCTACTTTGTTTAAATGGCCTCCCGGCTGTTCTGTAGCCTTCAGCTGGCGATAACTTGGCTAGCTAGCTATCGTATTAAAATCTATTTGGCGCATAAGGACATATTCTATGGTAATCGTAACGCAGTTGCTGCTTTCGGTAGTTTGCATCGAAACCCCAACTCCTTGTGTTGCAATACGTGCCCCTTTGTGTGGCCAATGTGCCAGCTGCTGTGGCAACGTCTTTAGCCGAGGAATTCAGTGAGCTTTGTTGTAGTTTTTAATTGCACTTTTGGCGTTATAGTAAACTTAATGTAGCCGTAGTGCTAAAGGAACGTGTGTGTTATCCAAATTCGGAGTGCGTTTGTATATAAATAACACACTCAGTCAAACATAGCTTCACAATTCAGGCACGCCGTATAATAGGATCTGCGTGGTTCTTTTGAAACGACTCGAGGCGGGCAAGTAGTGATTGTTGTGGGTACAACATATTAGCCCCTGGCCGGTCACATTATTTATTGTCCGAACAATGGTTATGCACAAGTTGCAACTTTGCAATGTATTCGCTGTTCGTTTGCAGCACTAGTTGCCATGATCTATAGGTGTCTGAGACCCTGTGGTCGTAAAATGGTACCAAACAATGTGTCTAATCTGTCTTTATTGTAATTACTTTCATGGAATGATCTGCAATATGACCTTGTGGCCTCAGTTTTGTCGTGTGGCCAAGGACGTTGTGATTAGAACAATGCAGCCAACGACTGCAGTTACAGGCAAGACAGACAGCGTGCAGATGGCACGATTGATTGACATTTCAATCAGGCAGCAGAATTGAAGCCCATATGACCTTCGGGTTGCAAGAGGTTGGCTTTACTGGATAGCTGGCCACCTCTTTGTCCTGGCTTGTGTGTTTCATCAATTTGTGGATCAATTTGATCATGCCCCATCACTGGCTTTATGATTATCCTAGATTTTGTAAACCAATAATCTTTTATATTTACAATCTCCTCAAGTGTCCTTTGTTTTCTTTGTCCATTCTGGTATTATCTGAGTTTGCAATGAAGATGTTCTTGCAAAGTCAGGCGAGTGGCATGCGGCCAGGGCTGCTCCTACAATAGGTAGTCTCGTGGGTGGATCTTCAGGCACCTGTGTGGTTGTTTTTTTCTAATACTATTTAAGGAGCCCACATTCTCGTGGGCACCGACAGCGTGTCTCTCTTCCTTTGTGTGAAATGATTCAGAAGCTGTATCTGTTCTTGTCCTCCCTCTGGTACAGTCAGAGGCAGATTAGTCTTGCTTGCCAGATCATCGGCTGTGCAGGGAGGCAAACTAGTGTCAGATAAGGATAGGCCTGGGCTGTCATCACACTGATGTCATTTAGGTCAATGTGCGTTAGTTGGTTGCTTTGACCTTTGCTTTTGAGATGTGTCGGAAGTTGGCTTCACAGCAGTACAGCTGGTGTTAAGATAGCCTAGGGTCCATATGCTGTGATGTGTAGCATTTTCTACCGTTGAGTCTGTTTAGTGTTATAGGTTCTAGGTGCATGCATTAGTTTATCAAGATTTGTAAACACTAAGTGCATGGTTTTACAGAACACATGCAAGGTAGAATTGCAGATAGCCGTGTCAGAAGTATGAAATAACTACCAGCTAGTTGCCAAATGCTGATAAATTCGGTTCTGTGCTCATTTCGTCTCTATTTGTCTGGTAACATATTGGAAATAGTTTAACTGCCTGGCCACTGGACAGAAAAGGTTTCAGTTGTTTCCTGCCCAGGAGCCTCATGATTTGTAGTAGTTGTTTTTGCCATTGCTCTGCTTTGGGTGTTTTAGAATAGGCTCGTCTCTTACTATTGGCAGTGTGACTTGGTGTCACTCTGGCTTGTGCCATAAATGCTGTCACATGAAAACCTCAGCTCATCAGACTCAGTGGGTGATGACTAGTGGAGATGGAGACAGATGGGCGAGAGACATGATGATGACACTGTCTGCTGTCTGGGATCACAAAAAGCCTCATGGAAGTGAGAATTCATATCAGCCCATACCGACTGCCAACTGTCCTGCGTCCTCTCTGCCCAAAAACGCCAACTGGTGAGTGGTGCACAACCAGAGAGTTTTAAAACAGGAAGATGACCGAATTCATTAACCAACTATATTTTAGTTTGTTTCACTTGCAAGACTGGGTACATATTCTGCAGGTTTTTGGTGTTTGTCACCTCACCTCCTAATGTCTACTTTCATGCAGGTGTCTGAGTGCAGAGTTTACAGCTTACCAGATGCTCTGGGTTTTATTGGTCTGGATCACCTCACTCTGGGATGTTTCTAGCTGGCACAGCCTGTTAATGTATCCACTCGACTGCTATCAACCAGTGGCGTTTTCACTTCAGAAATGTCCTTTTGTGTTGCCTTTCTTGTTGACCTAACTTCTCTGCGCTGTTTTGATGACATATCAGATGCTTAGGGGCACATTTCACGCTCTTATTGGTGTCATCACCCTGGCATTTAAGAATTTCTGTCCATGGGAACCCCGGGACGACAGCAGGGTGAATCATTCTCGGTTCTAGGCACTACTTCCCTGTTACGGGAACCAGAGGGGGTTTCATCACATAGGAACTCGTTATCGGTAAACAAAGCCTACCTCTCGTTCCTGAAATCCAGGGACATAGGTCTGCTGTGGCAGTTACATTAGTTTGTGTCACGATGTGTCACACTTTGTCACTGGTTCTTCTGGCTTGCAAATCTAGTTCCTTATCATAGTGTAAGAGCTTGGCATTTTTGTTTCAGCCCTGTTAGGACACGTATGTCTTTTCTAAGAGGAAGGCATGTCTCACCAGACAGGCCTAGATAAGCCGGCAGCACAGATTTTGAGATAAAACCATGCAGATTAAGAGCGGAAGGATTTTCAGAATGCATGGCCATTGCAACAGGAAAAGCTAAAGCCGGACATGTGTTGCAATGCTAAAAAGCAAATGGAAAATGCTTTCATTTTCTAACCATCTCTGGCCATAAAGAATTTATTGTTGGAGCAATGCATTTACATGATTGCATTTGCCATTTGAATTGCAGAGCATGGCTCATTCTCATTGCCTGTTGTGGAGATTGAATCTGAGGTGTCACCCTTGACGCCAGCAGCCATCATTCTGAATGGAGCCGTAATGGCCTCACATTCACACTGAGGTGTTGGTAAATGTGTGGGAGGGATATTTAAAATAGGCTGGGAGGAGCTGCCCTGAAGTTTACCCCCTTTCGCTCCTGTCCTCTCTCATACCACAAATTGGTATGCTTTCAACCAGCCAGGTGGACTACTGCTGAACCCCTAGGTATAGGCTTTCTTTTTAAAGAAAGACTATTTGAAATCATTGATGTGTTCTTATAGATTACAGCGTTAATGCTATTTTTGATCTGATGCTTAGTGGAGCTAGTTTAGTCCTGCAGTTTGTGTCCTTGCAGTCACATGTCAGTACTCACCACTTTAACTTGACTATCTTTATCCTATGTAATCTGATTTATTTCCCCACAGAGCTCCAGTATGTCTAAGCGGCGCTCGTCGGAGAGGGGGGCTGGAGAGACCTCAGGCAGGGCCAGCAAGCTCCTGTGTCCAGGGATATCTGGCAGTAACGGCAAGAGAGCCGGGCCCTTCGTCCTTGGTAAGGGAGCTAGTGGGGTTTGCTCAAGCCCCAAAAGTAGGGAAATGGTAGCCTCTCAGAGCTCTGTGTGTGACTGAGAATGTGTCTAGTGTACAAATGTGCTTGTGTGTGTGCATAATGTGCAGGAAACCAGGGAAGATGTGGGAGAGGGGGGGGCATGTGTGTGTACGCACTCCTGAGACAAGAATGTGAAGAATTTTTCTGATCCCCATGACATCGACTAGAAAACTCGGAATCTAGTTTGCAGGAAAGTTGTTGTTTCCTCCCTCCTAGAACATGTATCTCTTTCCCATATTCTCAAACTTCTCTGTTTTTCAGTACACCACTCCTCCACTGTTTGCAATGCAGAGTGCCAAAGAAAACATTACACTAAGGGTGTTAATGGGTGCATGCACATGCAGCCCATAATGACTTGCAGTGAGAGCACACACTCCGGCATGTAGCCTGCCTTTTGGTCATGCAGCTGTTCCCTTTCTTTCACTTGCAGGGCCTCGCCTAGGCAACTCACCCGTGCCCAGCATAGTGCAGTGTCTGGCCCGGAAGGACGGCACAGATGACTTCTATCAGCTCAAGGTAAGTGTGTGTGTGTGACTCCACACTGTTCTTTCTGACAATAGCAATGCATTCACAGCTCACAGTTCAATAGCAATTTGAGCATACCCTTAAAAACAAAGGCTACGATGTCCCAATAGACATGTGAACCTTTGACCTTCCTAAACATACAGCTTTGTTGGTGTTCAGTTTATGGCCCCCTGTTTCAGTCTGGGGCAAACAACAAGCCACAGCCTGGCAATTTGTTTATTGGGGCTATCCAATAATGCCCCTTTACACAAGGGCAGCTTTAGAATGGGGAAAAGAAGGGTGAAAGGTAGCGCCCCACCTGGAATGTCAACTTTTAACCCCCACGTCCATGTGGTGAGTCATTCCATGACCCTCCCTCATACCCGTGACTACAGCGCCTCAGTGTCTGCTGCACAGCTTGTTTACCTCGCATTGGGACATGTGCCACTATTTCAAAGCTGTAGCCCCATTTTGCCATCCCCCACTCTGGATTTTAACCCCCTGCTAAAGGCTAAGCTGAGGTTTCCTATTTGCATGTCTTCAGTCATTCAAAGGTTTTGGTGTTGGCACTGAATATTTCCACAATATTGTGTGGTTAAGGTTGTCTCCCCTGTCTGATCCTTCTCTTGTGACCTCTAACCTTTGCCCCACTCTCTTGTGTGCTTACGGCAGATCCTGACGCTGGAGGAGCGAGTGGACTCTGCCGGGGAGACCCAGGAAGAGAGGCAGGGAAAGATGCTGCTGCACACGGAATACTCCCTCCTTTCTCTGCTGCACAACCAGGATGGGGTGGTGCACCACCATGGCCTCTTCCAGGTAGATACGAGCCTGCAGACTGTTGGCAACTAAATTACATTTCTACTGGCATGAGCATATTAAATGTTTTCAAATCAGTCAATCAAATCATTGTCAACGGTTGTCAAAAATGTCAGAGGCAATAGAGAGAAAATGAGAGACTTTGTCTTGTAGATTATGCGGTATTACTCAGCACCTGTGTGGGCGAGCGTTCTTTATGATTGAGTATGCTAAATATGCCAACATCACCATGGAGAAGTTTCTGTCACTTAATATTCAGTTCAGAACATGATGTCATCATGAGCAAGTACAAGTGAGAACATGCTCTTATTGGGTCAGTAACGGCAGAGGTGAGCTTGTCATTAGACCAGTCGGTTACTTTCATTTTCCTGCTGAGGGCTGTTTCAGTGGAGAGGTGGGAGTACCATTGAAAGCCATATTTATCTGCAGTCATTCTCTATTCACAGCCCCATCCATTCACAATGAGTCACCCCCCACCCCCCGCCTTTCTTCCCGTCTGCCTCCTCTTCTAACTTTGTTATTGTTCCATCTTTCTCTCTCTCTCTGTCTCTCTCTCTCTCTGTCTCTCTCTCACATCCTGTCAATTCCACTCTGGCGGTGTTCTCAGAATAGCAGCATTGAGCTGTGCACTCTGTGATTCATTTAAGACCTGCAATATTGATTGGATTATTATAGTGCATCTCCACTGTGAGAGAACCAGTTAATAATGAAAGCTTTCAGAGGCTCTGGCTGTATCTAAAAAACTGACAACCTGATACAGAAATCAATAGAGTGGTGACTCTGCTATGGCTTGAGTCGTAAGACAAAAGAGGAATGACCTTTGTTATTCGTCCTCCACCACACCCCTGGTGTGGAGGGGTGGATGTGTTCTATTCACGTTGGAGATGGCTACATGCAAGCTATTGATTTATGGCTTGAGTGCTTAAGTCTGTGTCCTTCCAAGTTGAATGAATCCGCTTTATCAGCTGGTATGCTACAGGAATCCATTCGACTTGATGCATTCCTGCGTGCCTCAACTTATGATATTGATTTGAGGCCATTGGAAAATGCATCGGAAATATATTGCATCAGTAACTCTGTCAACTTACAAAGGACCCTCACACTCATCTTTGCTCCTTTCCCAGGACCGAGCCTACGAGATAGTGGAGGACATGGAGGCCAACAAGGTGCGCAAGATGAAGAAGCGGATCTGCCTAGTGCTGGATTGCCTGTGCGCTCACGACTTCAGCGACAAGACAGCCGACCTAATCAATCTACAGCACTACGTCATCAAGGAGAAGCGACTCAGCGAGCGCGAGGCCATCGTCATCTTCTACGACGTAGTACGTGTGGTGGAGGCCCTGCATAAGGTAAATCTAGCTGGATTGAGGTAGACTAACATAAACTGTGCTTCTGTGGAAAGATTATGCTGTTATCCACCATACTTGTTGGCAGTGTGCTTGAAAGAAGAATGAGCAAGTGATTAATTTGTCTATTTTTATCAATGAAGGAAGCTTGGATAGTAGAACGTACATTTTTTTTGTCAGCTTTAGGAGCAATTGCATTGTTATTGTTTGCTAATCACACATCCTTTCTGATGACTCATTTCACATGCTCATGTGCCACTCCCAGAAACAAGATGAAAGCTTGTTTTGATAGCAATGATTCACTGAGCACAATCTGACCAATCTTCTCTTTGCTTCTGTCTCTCTCTTCTGCCTGCAGAAAAACATTGTGCACAGAGACCTCAAGCTGGGCAACATGGTGCTGAACAAACGGTGAGATGAAACTCAGTCTTTCAGCCAGCCAGTCAGTCCATCCCTCTCATTGGGCCCTGTCAGCCGGTTAGCTAGCCAGTTGCCTCACTCATTAGACCAGGTCATTCCAAGTCAGCCTGCCAGTAAACTATTCTCTTTAGACCCGGTCATGTGTGAGAGGCCTCAGCCAGCCCCAGCAGCCTGTATCCAGTGTACAGTTGGCCTTAAACCTAAGCAGGGGTCAAATTCTCAGACCAAGAGTGAGACCAGCTATAGCAACGTTATGCCCTGCTCTCTTCCGTTTGACTCTGGGCCCTCCGTGCCTATGTGTTGAGTAAGGACTGATGATTCATCTCCCATGGTTGGATATTTGGAAGCAGAGGGGGAACTGGACTCTGGTGCAAAACAGAGCAAAGAACGTGCCACTGCTTTGTTCTCTGTGGGAGAGAGGAGGAGGAGGAGGAGGAGGGTGGTGGTAGTGTGCCTCTGTGTTTTGCTCATCTGTATTTCTTACCAGAGCGCAAGCTGTAGCTGTTTTCTCCCTTTGCTACACGTGTTTTCACAGCGGAGGTCTGCATGTGCATGCTTGGAGATACTGGAAAAACACCCCGCAAAAGCCAGTCTTTCTGTGGGATTGCATGAGTAACACAGGCACTCACACACTCTGCTCCTGCTTTGCTTACACACACCTTCACATTCAAACGTCTATGCTTGCATCAGACACATGGTGTGTGCATAATCATGGATTTGTCTCTATAGTACTACTCATTCACTCGTGGCACATCACCTGCATGTGTGAGTACATGCATTGAAATGTCAAGTTCCCAGCTTATCTTCTCACACACACTCTTCTCAGGGCTTAGAGCCTGGTGCCCCCACCAGCAGTGGTGGTGATGAAACAGGAGAGTGTTTTGGCCAAGGGAGGAGGGTGGCGGGGAACGGAGCAGACGAGCGGAACACTCCGTCCCAGCTGGAGACAAAGGAGAGGCCTGCCAAAGGCCCCATAGCTCAGGGCTGACTCACACCGTGATGCACGTCACACACACACACACGTGCACACACACGCGCACACACAGTCATCACTCTATTTACCCTCTGCTCTTTCTTTTTTTTTTCCTTCCCCCTCCCTTTGCTCTCCTGTTATCCCTTTTGTCACGGCTCCTTTCTTCTTTTCACTTTTCTTGTCTTCTTTTTTTTTTTTGCCTTGTACGTCGCTTGCTTGCATGTTTCCTCTTCCACTCCACCCTGGATGTGCATGAATGTACAGTACAGGAAGAACATGGTCAGTGGAGAGGAAGACCGCTCCCAAAATCTTCTCTCCCGCCGCTTGTCGTCACATTGGGAAATGCACCGTCAACAAGCTCAGCAGTTTAGGCAACAATGATGCGATTTCCTCTTGCAAAGCCAGCTCTTATGAAAGCAGGACGTTGTAGATCAATCTGCAGGGTTGTTGACTACTTATGTTGAGCTGTATTGACTTCCTTGATTGTAGTATTGAGTTGCATTTGGATGGAGACGCATAGCCATTCTTAGGCATACACATGCCACAACAAGGTGTTAATGGGGCTTGTTTTTCACAGAGCTCCTGTCAGTCTACATCAGCAGGCTCTCATGAACCACAAAGACTAGCTCACACCTTTATGCCCTTACCCCCCCCCCCTTCCAAAGTCTACTGTGTCTTTCAGTGCACAGTCTGGCTATATGTCAGTATTTTCTGTCATGTTTTTACTATCCCTTGGAAAAATGGCATAGTGAAGCGCTATTTTGCATTTTTGCCTATGTTGAAATGCCAAAGCGCCCAACAACCTTTTCATTCTTTACTGATGAACTTCAATGTTTAATTTGTAGTTCAGAGATTATCCTTCAAGGCCTTGAGGCAAACATCTTTCATTCTAAATTAAAATTTTTTTTGTCTTAGACAAGCAGTAGCCATGCAGTAATGCATACAGTACCTTAGAATTTAATATAACAGATCCTTGCTACACAATGTTATCTCTCTCTCAGTTGTTAGCAACCATGACTTCAATCCTAGAGAGACGCTCCAAACATTTAATTCTTCAAGAAATGTATTTTGGGAAATGCAGTTTGCTGGTCTCTGTGCAAAGGATGCCCCGTGTTTAACCTCGTTTCTCATCAGCAGGGTTATTTTCAGCAGGAGGTTGTGGGGAGGGAAGAGAAGGGGTGAGAGTCATGGGGGGGTGGTGTTTAGGTTTCTGGTTTCCTGACTACCCGGGTCACATGACTAGGAAGCGGACATGGTGTGGTCTCCCCAGTCCTCAGGGACCCTTGCCTCACGAGGCAAACATGCAATCTCATTCACCCAATCTCCGGTGCAAGAATAGCAGCCTCGGTCGTGATGCACACGGACAAAAGAGCAGACTCCTCCATAAAGGAAGCTTTTATGTCGAGGGTCCTTGAAGCATTGCACTCTGTTTCTTTGGCCCGTCCTTGTGCAGATCGCAAGGCCACTGTATGGTTATAGAGACTTGGATCACAAAGCTGTTGAATGGTCGGAACGCATAAGCAGATGGAAATGATTATTTGGACAGAATGTTCATAGGGAGGATTGAGACCAGAACATTTAGTTGAATGTGGGTGTTTGACAGGAATTGGCTCCAGACATTATAATGGCTATAATGGGAGCAGTGAGTATGTAGATGGAGCAGGGTGTGAAAGTGAGAGAGAATAGGGGAAGCTGTTGACCTCAGGCTCTTTAGAAAGCGGATGTGGGTGAGGAGCGTGATCCTGAGTGGACCCAGGGTCCATAATGTATATGTATTCATGTGCTTTTGTGTGCATGTTTTCTCTGGTGTGTGCATATTTAGAATGGGAGTGAGTGTGTGCGTGCACTTTAAGTTGCGCGTCTGTGCACATATTTTAACTTTTCTTTAGCTTTATATACTCGTTTTCCACCCCATCACCATGCCGGCTTAGTCATCCAGACAATTATCCCAAGCCACAGGTTGACTCACATGTTTGTCAAAGTGTGGCTTTTTTATTTTCTCTTTCTCCCTCAAAAGAACAGGGAGAGATAGAACAGTCCTTAGTCCCTTGGCTTAAATACTGTAAGGTTTCACTCTGCCACACGCAAACTAAATTTACCTTGGATGAGTCAGGCAAAAATCTGATAGGCCCACTGTGTTTCCACAGAAACCAAATTAATCAAACATCCCTGGTAACAGCAGTGGAGCTCCTCAGACTTTGAAGCGCCAGTGTGTCTGGTGCGTTCACCTTCTGGAGATATCACAGGCCTGATGTAGGGGGATGGTCGTTTGGATGTGGCTGCAATGATGATGATAATTGTAAACCTACCCTTATATAGCATGAATGTTAAAGTATCTAAAAGAGCTTACAAAGTGCTTTACGGGAAGGCATAAAAACAAGAATACAGGGAGATCAAAATAGGAAAAGCATTAAAATGGGAAAATGAAAATGGATTTAAAAAAAAAAATGTGATCAAGATTATAAGTGGGCAAAATAAACAATTACATAAACTGCATTTTAAGAAGTGATTTAAGAGATGATACCGAATTATCTAGCCTAAATCCTTCAGGCAGGGTGTTCTGCAGTTTAGAGGCCCTCATTACGAAAGCACAATCACCTTTAGTCTAGACTGAAGGACAGTCAAAACGGCCCTGCCCGAGCTTTCAGCCATCAGGGAAATAAGAGGTTTGCAATGTAGCTAGAGGCCAGACCTAATATGAAAAGGGCTGACCATGTGCTATGGAGTCTAAAAAAAAAAAAGTAGTTTAACCAAAAAAATACTAGGACCTACTGTATGAAATAAAATCAGAAGAAACAGAGAAATGAGGAGATGGGTGACTTCTGACAAGTCTTGGTTTGCACTGGCTGCTTTGCATCTGGGCTCTTATGAGATACCGATGTAGTTTTCCAGGCCCACTGAATCGGTGTCAAATCAACTAGGCCTGCTAGCAAGTTCCACGTTTTGGTAATTTCGCTGTCAGCCTGTGTCGGTTTCATGCTTTGAATCGTAGAGTGCATTTCACATTCTAAACATATCTTTGTTGTGATGACTAAGACTGTTTGTACCAGCATTTAAACTCCCATAGGACTATTTGCTAGGCTTTGATCAAGTTAAGTAGAGAATGCTGAAGGTGTGTTCATCAGGCGTGTTTGTGTGCTTGTAGGACTCACCGAATCACCATCACCAACTTCTGCTTGGGAAAGCACCTGGTGAGCGAGGACGACCTGCTGAAAGACCAGAGAGGAAGTCCGGCCTACATCAGCCCCGACGTACTGAGTGGTGAGAGAAGAATGGCTATGTTGCATGCATCGTCGCATACACTAATAACTTGTTTGTTTGTTGAACAATTTTAAGAGCAGGAACACAAAAATGTGATTATGTTGTGGATGGCACAAATGGTCTTGTTTTGAATGTGGTCATCAGTTGAGATGGCGTTGGTGCTGTCATCAGGCAAGTTTGGGATATTACTGAATGATACAGAGTGGAAAAGAATGGAACGTTGGAACAATGTATATATTGACAACAAATGCATCCAATACATCCACACAAAACTGACAGCATTAACTTAACTAACAGAGGAACATTTTCCATCAGCAGGGTTTTCATTTATCCTTTCGAAACTACGTAGTGAGGGAATGGTTACTATGTACACCCACGTGCATACTCATATTTACTCTCTATAACACATTGAGACGGGGAGACCTCTTTTAAATTGAGCTGTACCTCTATTGAAGTGTCAACACGGCTAGTACTGAAGTAACACAGCACCAGTCCTGTAACAGCTCATCTTGCAATATAGCGGATACAGTATAGTCTTATTTTGAATCATATGCTGGTCTCTTCAGGTGATGGTAAATGTTAGATATGTGAAATATTTTTCAGTGTCGAGTGTGATCCCTGTGTTTACCGCAAGAGAAGCACACAGTAAGCTTCTGTTTCCTGTAATGCCAGACTTGAAAGGCAGGCAGCTCCTGTTAGAAGAGTGACCCTGGTTAATCTGGGTCCAGCTGGGTTGCTGGGAGTCATTCAAGAGCATTGCGTAATGTTAAGCAGCCGGTCTTGTGTTTGATTTTCCGGTTATTAGGCAACAAGAATGAGGCCATGTTGCAATCTTGGATGATTGGCAAAAGCCAGAAATAGCCTTCTCCTCTGTTGGTTTGATAATTGTGATATTGCATTTTCTGATGATAGGTGTAGGAGAAGCTACATATTTCTCTTCTCTTTTTGTGTGAAACATTGCCTTCTGAAAAACAAGGAATTTTTTTTTTTTTTATTGTTCAGCCTCACATTGCTCATTTTGTCAGACTGAATGTGCAGACCTAAGAGCCACACACCATTCCACTGGATGTTTGAGCACACGCTTTCACGGTATACCCCCAATGTGCCATCCATTTAAACATTGATTCCTAGGAAATTATCCTGCACACTATAGAAGAGCGAAGGGAATAAATCGAAGCAAAAATCATTCGCCTTCAACTCATAAAAACTGTAGATGGAAGCCGGGCGTGTATATCAGCATAACGTGACAGGCACACAATGAAACGGAGCCTCAGTGACTCACGCACCGATGACTCACTGGAGGGAAACTACTCCCATCTACCCCTTCTTCCCCTCCCATCCCCATCCCCCGCCCGTGTATGTGTGTGTGTGTGTGTGCGTGTGTGTCATAAGCCTTAACATAATTGCCTGCTGCTGTTGCTGCCGCCTGCCTGGCTGTAACAACACCGCCTATGGTCCTGCACAGCCATCATGCTCCACCCTCACCAGCCCCGGTTTACTCATCACCACTCCATGGCCGTTTTAACGGCTCGGGGGTTAATGATCATAACAATGCTCCTATCTCGACATGTTGGCAATGTTCTAGAAATGTTCCAGGAAATATGATGGATGTGGCGTCACAACTTGTGCTTGTGTTTACTCACCTTGTTAATCATTTGACCCAGCGGATTGACAGGAAGCAAATCTGTTTAGGATTCTCTGTGGACTATAGCGTAACATTTTCTTAACATTTGACACAACACATCTTTTTTTTGTAAAGGTCCCGTTTGTTGATCTGAAACACTGATCCTGCATCCTCTTCTTCCTGTCTGCAGGTCGGCCGTATCGTGGTAAACCCAGTGACATGTGGGCTCTTGGTGTGGTGCTGTTCACCATGCTATATGGCCAGTTCCCATTTTATGACAGCATACCTCAAGAGCTCTTCCGCAAGATCAAGGCTGCTGAGTACTCCATCCCAGAGTGAGTACTTGTCCCGTGTATATGTGTATTTGGTGGAGATTTTTATCCAAAGCACAGTACCATGAATACATGCATTTCATAAACGGGGGGTAAGCCCTCGTTGGGATTGCACTCGCAGCGTATTGAAAGCACACAGTTTATAGTGTTTCCTCTGTATTCATTCAGCTGTGGTTCTCCACCACAGCATTACAATTACCACAATTGCAGTTATACGAACAGTGTAATTTTGCCAGATTTCCCTCTCAAACACAAAGTTCAGTCCAGATGTTTGAAATTAATGTTTGTTCATGCTTGTTATGATAAAGCATCCAAAGTCGTTTTTAGCAAATGGTTTATAAACATGACCAAAGCAGGGAGACACAAGCAGCCAAAACTGAAATTACCTCCAAGTTCCACTGCTACATAAAATCACAGGGTAAACCCAGGTGTATGTATAGACTTGTACTGAAATGTACTAAATATATCTTGAAAAATACATTTATAGTACAAATGCATTGCTGATAATATACTACAATACTTTCAATATCAGTTTTAACCCCCCCCACCCCCCCCCTCTCTCTCTCTCTCTCTCTCTCTCAGGGATGGGCGTGTGTCAGAGAACACGGTGTGCCTGATCCGTAAGCTGCTGGTGCTGGACCCTCAGCAGAGGCTCACTGCAGGAGAGGTACTGGAGTCCCTCAGTGCCATCATTGCCTCTTGGTAGGTGCTCCACCTGCTGGATGTTGGAACAATCACAATCACAAAGAATTTCTATTACTAGATGCCATGAGTTGTTTAGAACCTTTCCGTTGGTTGTATAACCTGATATAGATTTTCCAGGCACTTTGATTGGATGTATATACATGTAGCCATTAGCCATACAGTGATTGCATATAGGGCATTCTAAAATTTCAGGCTCACAATTGTCAAATCAACCTTGTTGTGTTTACTTTGTTTCTATCACAGGCAGTCGGTTTCATCGTTGAGTGGTCCCCTCCAGGTGGTGCCGGATATTGACGACCAGGTCAACCACCCAGAGCATCTGCAAGAGGTAAGATCCTAGAAGAGCATGACATCCCAGGCCTCTGCTAGTAGTCTGTAGGCCCACAGGACGAATCCAAAGAGCCACTCAACCAGAGCTTGTCAGGGAACACTAATCAACAAACCATGGACTAATTCTTGATGCTAATGTACCATGATGACACTAAACAGGTTGTTATAATTCACTTAAATCCAGTGGAGAGAGCATATTTGTTTTTACAGTATTTTTCAGACACATTTTAGAGGACCAATTTATTCAGATTAACTCAAACGCTGCAGGCACATTGAGCAGAATTAATTTGTCTCCCCCAGGCCAAGGTGACAGAGGAGTCTTCGCAGTACGAGTTTGAGAACTACATGCGCCAGCAGCTACTGCTGGCTGAGGAGAAGAACACTATCCATGAGGCCAAGAGCTTCCTCAGCAAGCGCCAGTTTGGCAGCATCCCACCCGTACGGCGCCTTGGCCACGATGCCCAGCCTGTCAGCCCCCTAGACGCCGCCATCCTGGCACAGCGCTTCCTCCGGAAGTAGCCCCCAACCACCCATCCCAGACTCTCTGGCCTCCTCCAGGGGGTGAGAGACACACGGAGTCCAGAGAGGACTGAGGAGGATAAGCCCCAAAACTGAACTCACTTACAGGGGGCCCAGCCCAAACCTGGGTTGGGGAGCCCCCATAAGTGGGCTTTGGGCAAGCTAGGTGGAGCAGGCATGAGGAGGGTACCAGAACAAACTGATAACCTGGACTTCACTCCCCATATCTGGGATCCTCCAGTAAAATGTAGTGGGGGAAGCCTGGAGGAAAATCTGAACCAAAGGTTCCTCGCCCTCAGTCAAATCTCACTGTGCAACCAACCTAATGGCACAGTCATACATGGGCTACCACAATGCTCTGCCTGGAGTGTTGAAGAGACTATTAACCCCATATTCCTACTCCTTTGAGTTCTCCCTACTGTAACACTTTCCCCATCTACTCTGGATCCCCTGAGCAATACAGGACCAGAATCATGTAGCAACCCCTTCTCTTCCTAGCTGTCAATGGTATTGCCTCAAGTCAGATCACCAGATCACAGATGTCACTCCTCTATACCTCCATCCCATCCTCCCTCTCTCACGCCTTCCTTCTCTTCCTCTCTACCGTTTTCCCGTATCCAAAATGATCTAGAGTGGTCTTGTCTGTAACTATGACTTCAAATCAATCTACCTCTCTGTCTCTCCTCTCTGTCAGTAAACCATGCTCACTGTTCTTGAGAAAAACAAGGGATTGTAAAAGGGGAGTCTTGATGCCACCATTGACATAAAGCATTAATGTTTTCTGTCAGAATGATAATAGTTTGAAACCTTTTCAGTGGGTTACTCTCACAATCTGAATAAGCTTTTTTCATATAAACCTTAATAAGTAGCATTTTACCCCTTCTTTTGACATTGAAGATACTGAATATCAAAGTATGTGTATAAGCATCCTTTGATATTTGCAGAATGCGTTGTCTCTTGCTTTTGCTCATCCCTGTGTAAATCTATTTTTAGCACCTAGGCAGCTAGTGTCAGGTACCTGGAAGTCACAATGCCAAGAACTGAATGGGGAAACACTGTTGGATCCTCCCTGCCAAGGCATGTTGGTGGTAACACTTCCTCAGTGCCATTATAGTGAAGATCAGGCACTATCATATTTCTCTTGCCAAAAATCATGTCTTAAAAAATGATTGTTAGCCAAGGAACTGATACCTCCAGCCTCATTCAGAATCAAATGGCTTCCAGGTATTACAACTTCCCTGTTTCTCTTTATCAAGACAGATCATGGGACAAGTGTTTTCAGTATGAATGTGAACTATCATGCAATGCTTTGGTTTGTGTGCAGTATCTGTGAGTGAGTGTGTGTGTGTGTGTGTGTGTGTGTGTGTGTGTGTGTGTTTTGGGCCAGAGTGTGTGTCAGGCAAAGATAAGGGTCTGCAGTGTTGTCGGGTTGTTAAGCTCTGACAGTCACAGACCCTTTAAGCTATCCTCCAATCTCTTTTATCTGGCCTGCCTCAGTGGCAGACACTGTGAAAACCAGAGCAGGCTTTGCTAAGACAGGGGGCTTGACTGAATGGTTCAGCAGTTGTCCTCTGTCATAAATGCTTAGTTAAGATTGGAAAATTTCACTTAATATCATCCTGTTGCCATTCACAAGCCCTCTCTTTAGCTCGACTTGTACATGCTTGTATTATCTCGCTCTCTGAGAGACTAGCTGGCTGGTGGTAATCGATACTGTAATATTTCATAGAGAAATCAAAATATAAATTCATAGGTTTCAAGTTTAGTTGGTGGATCCTTTTGTCTATTGATGCATTCTCATCTTTATCAAAGGGATTCTCCCAAACATGGCAAAGCTACTAACCTGTGACTATGTTAGGCATCTGTACACTGCAACTTGCCTTTGCGTATTGGTATCTGCTTTAGGCTATCTTGACTTCTTCCTATTTATATCCAAACTGATTGCATGAATAGAGGCTCTGGCCTATTTCCAAATGTCTTTTCATACTACTTCCTCTTTTCCTTCCTTGCTTTCCTTCATGCAAGTTGATTTGTTATTTATTCATTTGTGTAGACTTATTTTTTTCCCGAGCTATTGGGGCCGTTATCACAGACATGGATTATGCTTCGTCAAAAAAGTTCCTTCTAATGGAGATATCTTTTGATAAATATTTCATAGACTAGGACTAGGTTTAATTCATGCCCATGAAACAGGCCCCAAATATCTTTGCTCTCACAGCTTTAAGCAAGAAGTGTTTGCAGTTCCATTAGTTTCTTTTAAAATGTTGCAACTTTAGCTATTGCGTTTACTTCCTTTTCAGCCACGTTTGTGAAAGAACACCATCTGTTTGTTTGTTTTTGTTTTTTTCCTTAAATCATTTTTCTTGCCATTTTGCCACAGACTCTGTGGTCAACTTAAGCTACACTAATAATGAGACTGACTTTTGCATAGTTCTATTTTTTACAGAAAACAAAATGATATTCGCACATTATCTTGATTTACGGGAGTGATGTTGAGTGTTTTTACTATCATCACCGTAGACCCATACAAGGCTGCACTGTCTGGTCAGTATGTAAATATGTACCATCTTGACTGCGCCAGTCATATTGTATGTAGTGCCGGCCAATGAAACAATACCAACTCTGTTTCAACACACACCGATTGACATGCATTAGAGGCCACGTTGGCCATCAACCACCACATTTGGAGGTAACAGAAAATGTAATGACAACTGTTAGCTTTCTCCCACCTCAATGTGAATTCCATGGGTATAAAGCAGTATTGTAGTAGTGTAGGTTGCTCATCAGAAAAGGGTGTTTCATGAACACCGTAGCCATCGTTGAACGCTAACATAAAGTGATCGTCTGTGGCAAACGTCTGACACCATCTTCCATGAGGCCCAGTATAGCCCAACTGTTGAATAGTAACTATAGGCTCAATAGACCCTTGATATTGATGTATTATCTGTCTCCCCTTATCAAAAAGTGTTTCACATTCTAGCTAGTGGATTTTTACCACATTCAATGTTTGTTTTACAGAGTTGTATTGGTAGACTGCAATGTTCTGTGGACTGAAAAGCATGGAAATAGTGTGAGGTTAAACTCTTTGTGAAAGATGTGACTATTGCATGATTTTGAACTTGCAAGGTGTGCCACAACAACCACTATGAATTTGAAAATAATTTGCTTCTTTGGGTACTACAGGAAAATCTCCAAGAAAGACCTTTTGCTCAATTGGATCACTGATAAAATGTTATTTTTAATTTTCAAAACATTCAATTTGTATAATGATTTTCACCCCGATTCTAAAATGTTTAGTCTTCAATATGTAACCAATATATTGAACTTGCTGACTATTTCAACTGGAAACTAGGTAATGGTGTAGGATATATGTGGTGGTAGATAGTTGAAACCCAATGGGATAATGTGTTGTAAGCTGCTTGGTTGGACATGGGCATCTAGATACAAAAAACTGCGTAATTGTACAGATGAAAACACGTTTGTATAAAAAACATATTTTTGTACTTCATCAGATCTCTACATGCATGTCAGCAATAAACTTTGATATGGAAACATTACTTTTTGAGATGTCTGACTTTTTTTGACATGTGACTTTGTATCCCAGTAGTTCCTTTCATTGCCAGCAGGTGGGGCACTTTCTTAAAAAATGGAACCAAAGAAAGGAGTAGAAGCAGTATATTTCTTGTGAAGCACTATACTGAATGTGTTTGTGCAGTTTTTGTTGACTTTCACATAGTTTCGTAAATGTGTGGACTGTAGAGTCTACAGAAAATGTCCAGTGTGTTTGAGGCCTTTGGTGCTGTGCAGGTGTGTCTGTGTATGTGCTTTTTTGTGTCATGAGATCTCCTAAGTCTATGGGGTGAAGACAGTGAAAGTTGCATGAAGAATCAGAGTATCTGGATATAGTAGACTCTCTGTCTATACAGCCTGAGACTTGCGGTGAGTGGGGTTTTGGATCAGGCCGAGGTAGACATGCTCAAACAGGAAGCCTCCTGCTGACTCTGACAGCACCATGGGACCCTGTGGGCTGGTCTCCTGATCCCCCGCCTCACCTCAGTCCTTTGAACACAAACACACCCTCTTCAGCAGGGCATTAATTCCATTAGAGGCAGCAGTGCGCCTGCCAAAAAACACACAGAGACACACACAGACACATGGAAACCTCATCATTAGCCGGCCTGTCAGGCACACTGAATTGCATTTCAAATCTAGACAGGATTGGTTTGTTTCCATGACTACGACATGCACAAAAGTTGTTGCGTGGACACACAACAAACACTATATTACACAGTGTATAATCAGGCATTTATCTCTTTTCATATCCCACTGATGCACACAATTTATGGATGCATTTTACCAGGGAGGGTTCAAAGCACAGGGACAGCCAGTGTTTTGCTCGAGGAAAACTGTGACAGGGATAGACACATTGGCAGGGATCAAACCTGTGAACTACCTGTTACAGGCCGGTCTCTCTAACCTTTATCCATAATCAACTGGAATGCCACAAAAAGACCTGACAGAACAGTGTATCCCTCAATTACCAGTCACTCACCAATGGCGAAAACGTTGTGCTGACTCACTAAAATGGGGATGAATAGACTCTCCCACCCTTCTGAGACGCCCATATCGGAGCATGTCATCGCCGGGTCTCTCCACTGGAGAATTACACCCCTTTCCTAAGATCTCAAATTAGGGGGAAAGTCTGGAGGTCTCAGGGGTCAAAGCTCCACAGATGCAACGTCCTCATAAACTACGACCAGCTGGCCTGATGGAGGTCCATCCAGGATTCATGTGTGTCTCAAACAGGAGATGGTTCATTGAACACTACGTCATAGATCTGTGATATTGTTACTTAATTACCTTAGAGTATTACGTATTCATTTTCAGTTGAGAAAAACAGGCTACATCCATCTGGACGCATATGACACAGGATGAACAGGGATGCACTTTTCCAGATGTGTGTATGTAGCAGTGTTTTCATAGCCTGTGTATGTGTATTGTACTTGTAACAGTTTATTTAATTGTTAAAAATGTATGGGAAATAATTGATGTTGAGAGTGAGTGCCAAGCTGCATCTGCTATGCAGTTATTACATTGTGTGTTTATGTGTGTGTGAATGTGAGTCTCCAGCTGTGTCCAGCCTGCTGGGGCTTTATGGTTTCCACTGGCAGACACACCGGCAAACACACAAAACTTTGGCCCCAGTTTATGCTGCATTTGCACAAAAAACAAAACATCTGATTATTTACAGCATTGGGTCACAGATGTGAAGTTCTCACGGATGTCTAAACAGGAAGAGACCATGTGGAATTTGAAGATCTGTGCCTCAAAGAGTTAAAAGTCTCCTACCTCTGGAGCCACTTTTGGCCTATCCAATCTCTATCTCTGTCTGAATGAATAAAAAATACTAAAGGCAAATAGACTGCCCACTCAATAATAAAGAATAATCAAATCCTCTGTTCCTGTGTGCATGCAACTTGAGAATAAGCTTCAACCAGTGCCCAGTATCTACACACAGTATCCTATTTGGAGAGTCAGAATGCCACACAAACATTTCCAGTTGAGTTTCCAGTTGATATGCCTCCAAGAAAATGATTCATAAAAGAGAAAATGAGATTAACAGCATTAAGATTAGCGTTTACAGACATGCTGGACAAAGTTCATTTTTGTTGGCAAACTGTCATGGCGCAGCTATCGCCTGAAGAGGCCTCTACACAGAACGTGCACAAGGTCCCCATATAAGCAGCAAGGAAGGTTTTTAACTTGTTTTACTTGACTTTGCCTTTGGTCTTGGCCCTCAGTTTTTGAGCGTTGTAAATGCAGCGAATAAAACCGAAGATCTGAAAGAATATTGAGATGCAATAAAGGCATCATCGACCACTGGGTAACAGTGTTACAGTTGCTAGAAAGACGTCTAAAGCATCTTAAATGTCGAGACAATCTTTGTTTTCATTTGTTTTAGCAATTCTGTTGATTGCCACAAAATTGAATGATGCCATGTTCTCTGAAACTGATTTAATCTAATTTAGAAATCAGTGCTCATGTTCCATGACACCATTGAAAGTCCCTTAACGTGATACCAAATATCCAAGTTCAGGCCAATAAAACAGATGAGCTAACAAAACCACAAGTCCTCATATTCTCCCCACAGTCTACTTCAGTGACAGACAGTGACTTTGGAGGTAGTTGTAAAACTGGTGCCAGCAGAAGCAATGCTTTGTTGTGGCACTGTGGGGTGTAGACATGGAGTGTAATGGAGTCAGAGAGCTACACAGGATGGTGGTCAAATACAATAAAGTTGATTAAATATTTATCTGTTATGAATTAACTGTTTTACTGGCCAAGCAATTTCTAAAATCATAACAAAACTGCGGTAATGTAATGCACAATGTTCCAAGATTACAGTCCGTGGAGTCCATTTCACCATAGACTTCAATATTCCACGGGTTAACTGCAATTGCGAAGTCTGATTTGTTTTAATTTATCTAACAAGGGTTAGAGTTTGAGCATGAATAAAATCAAAGATAGCAATGAAGTCAGATTGTGTTGTGGTCGTCATGATGTAAAGTTAATTTGCAAATTCTCTGCTCTTTTGTCATCAACACCCACCACCAGTTCTGTGTCCGATGGGGGTTGGGATCTTACCAGAAGGTATTATTATTGTTAAACCTTCACATGGACCCAGGGCATAACCCCTCTTACTCATAATCATCTGAAACCCATCAGCCCATGGCAGAAGATTGTTTTCAGCTGCTCTCTCTCTCTCTCTCTCTCTCTCTCTCTCTCTCTCTCTCTCTCTCTCTCTCTCTCACTCTCTCTCTGACCTTGTCCTGTTCGGTGAGAGAGCGAAACACTGCTGGTTCTTGTCTTTGTTAGAGATGATATCTTGGGATAGTGAAGATGGACATCCATTCCTTGCCTATTAATACCTACACAAGCCTTCATTCCACCTTTGAGAAATAGCATGGTCTTGCATAAATCTCCAGTGGAAAAGGCTGAGAGGAGCCAGGCCAACTGCTGGTGAAGTATTAAGGAGTGAAAATTGGGAGTTTGCTTAAAGACTCTTTTGGCTAGATGCATTTAGAAAGCACCGACACATTCTACAGTCCTTTCCAGAGGTGATTTTTTTTTTTTTATCCCTAAACATCCAAGCGATAAGTAGCTTGAGTAGACTTAACATCTGTCTGAATAGAAGCAACAAGCAATCTCCCATCCCTCCTCTCTTCCTACCTCTCTTGACCTCCTCAAATCGTGCGTCAGGGGCGATGCGGGAAATCTAAAATGGCGCAAGAGTGGATCTGTCATTTTCAAACTGCCCGCTAACTCTGAACATCTGGTCCTCGGGGGAGGAGGGCGACCCTGTCAATGGGAGCCCTTGTCCACCCTGTCAGCACCATGAGAACGGCCCGCCACAAGGTGAACAAGGAGGCATGTGTGTGTTGTATGTGTGTGTGTGTGTTGTGGCTGTGTGTCTGAGTCCATGTTATGCACTGACACTGTACTTACTGGAATGATGTATAACAGGCATGTTTCATGGTTTGTGTGTTCTGTGTATTGGTGGAGAGACCTGGTTTGAATGGATATGTTTTCCTCAATGTGCCTTTAGACTACAACAGGTTGTTTTTAAATTGACCTTGATGTCCCGTTTCTTGCCACAGGAATGTTGACCGTTACCCTTAACAAAGACTGAATTGAACTATGTGATTTTAAAGTTATGAAGCTTGACAATGTGCAGCATCCTCTAAAACTACTTTTCCTGGAAGGCCTAGTTCCTTATGGTTAAGGTTACTTTCATCCAATCACATAGTTTAGTTTAGGTACCAAGGATAGTACAATTAAGTCACTTATTTCCATCGGGTCCTTGATGTTAAAAACAATGTTGGCGGCCCCAAATGGCAGCAAGAGATCACTGTTTGAATTTTAAGGACTTCAACACCCAGAAACCATGTAATGTGAGGTCAGTAAACTGTGCACTCCTCAGAACTAAATTTCTTCTTCTTAGTGGCTGGTGGGGCTGGAGGTGGTGTAGAAAATGTTGTTGCAGCCACATTTTGTGATTTATTCTGATGAGACGGGTACATTTTTACATAAAACTCTTGCCTAGTGCACCTTTCAGTTGTATTCAAATTGGGGAATTATATGACACATTTCAACTAAGCTTTTCGTGGAATTGACGTTCCACAAGACGAGAGAAAGATGAGACAAGCTGGAATAAAGAGAGAATAATAGATTGAATCTCACATAGACTTTGACGCCACTTGAATGAATAAGCTGCTTGGTTTTAGCCAAATTCCACATGTTGAAATATGATGGTATTAGGTCCTGGCCTGCAGTCGTTTTTTGAAAAGGAAAACAGTGTTGTGCCATATAGTCTTAAATCCTTCTTATCCATTGTACTGTATGAAATGAAATGAATGTCACACACAAACATGAATGTGCACAATCACACACATGCACACGCGCACACACACACACACGCGCACACACACACATGCCAATCCCACAGAGGTTAAGCGTTGGCCAATTGTGGGGAAAGGGAGTGTTTCTTGGGAAAGGAGCCCCTGTCCATCGGTGGTGATTACGACTCTAGCAGCTGTCCCCACTCACACAGCCAGCTCAGCAACCAGGGAGGGAGCAAACTCCTGGAGCGCTGCTAATGCTGCGGAAAAGCACAGGAAAACTCAGCTGTCGTACACCTCCTCATCCCTGATGATGTTTGGGTTCACACCACATTCTCTCCCATGGACAGAAAGAAAGAAACAGCACAGACTCATTATTAAATCAGATACTGTTTTTTCCCAGTGGCTGCTGCTGTTAAGTGCAGAGGGGTACAGTGTGAGGTTTCCAATGGGTTTGCATGGACATTATCGCCGATGTCATGTGAAAACCTCACAACTGCAATTTTTGCAATTTTTATGTTTTCACTTCACTTGAAGGATTACATGCTTCTCTATGGGTTGAGAAAATCCTATGACACTTGGGCTTATGAAACCCTTTCAAGCCCCCATTGGATAAACTCAAAAATGCATGGTGGTAAAGCTAAAAACAAGGCTTTTTTTCTTAGTTCCTGAAAATTTAACATTTTGGAGATACAAGGTTTTCACCTGACAGCGACGTTATGATTAATGGTGACCACAAGATAGCTGCATTTAACCTTGTTTCATAACTGGTTGGCAAAATATTTTTGAGATTTTATGAACCGTTGTGGTCCATAAAAACTCAGCTAGGCAGCCTTCATTCTTCTGCGTTTAAAAACAAGGGCTACTTTTGCCTTAGGCTTTGAAATTTGACTTGTATCCACCGCTTTCAACACATTTATGGAGTGTGGAACAGCTCTTTTCACTTGAGCCATCACCATATTAAGGAAAGTGGATATACTGTAAGTCTGCTGAACATATTTAAAATACCTGGAGCCTTATCGTGTTACTGCATTTACACCAACACAAGGCAACTACAATGTGACAAAACATGAAGCAATGGGTTTTGGCGGCAGTCGTGTGGGTGTTTAACAGCTGAATCATTTACAGAAATCAGTGGATTTTACTTGAAATATGAGAGTGCAAAGGGAAAAAAAGCCCACCAGTACTGTGTTACAAAGAAACCACAAGGCTTTTGTTGCGGCTGTGCTGATCATAATGCCAGTAAAGATACAAGGGTTACCAAAGCTCGGAATATATCCTGACTCTCACATCCTCCTCCTCCTCTTCTCTTCTGCCCCCCCCCCTCCTTCATCCTCTAGTGATGGGAAACAGCTCTTGGACTTCCTCTATCTCAAACTGCCCCTTCAAAAGTGGGCTTTGGTGTGGGCGGTGGAGGCACTTCTCTCTCTCTGTATACTGTAAATATGTTCTGCAATCAAAGAGTCGAACTTCAGAGCCCGGCCTAATCTCCGAAAGCCCATCACTAAGACACGCATCAAAGCACAGGATGAAGCACATGAGTTAAGTGAGGGAGAGAGAGTGCACGTCTCTCCTACTTTGCATGCTGTGTGTGGTAAGGAGGTGTTATTGATTTATTTTCACTTTCACAGGCACAAAAGGCCTATGTATTTTACCGTATAATGCTTCCAATTTCACTAGTTTACATGTCCACAAAGCTTTATGTCTTATAGCATTGCCTTGGCCATGGAGGTTTGTGTTTTGAAATCTTGCTAGTGTCTCAGTCTTCAATTTAGGTCTGCATTACTTTCTTCTTTGTTAGTTAGTTTCAACTCTTCCATTACAAACTATTGCATTTTGGAAAGTTTGAATGCCTGTGCTACTGTTGACATCCATGTTACCTTGTCCCTTGGACTTTGGAACATGAGAAAAAGAAAAGAGCAGGAAACAACCCACCGAGCACTGTGGCTGGAAATCATATTTTTTACGCACTTTTTCTGTCTCTTTCTCTCTGAGCCATAACTCTTCCCACAGAGCTACAGCTAGAGGTAGTCATTATAGGCTTCCCAGAGTAATGCTTGACTGACTGGTCAGGTCTATTCTAGCTCCGTCAGGATGAAATGGGTGCAGGGTGGTTCTTAGTAGAAGTTGGGTGACAAACAATCACATAGGGTGTAATTCTTGCGGTTGCGTCTTCAGCCTCAATGAGGCATGGGTGGAGTGCCACTTACTCAAACCTCTGCCAGGATAGCCCAAGTGGTGCCAGGCACCCATGGTGCAGGAACAAGTCTGGACCAAGTTCACTCTACACGCTGGCCCAGATGTGAATTCCACAGGGAGTTTGGTTTGGGATCTGTCCCATCCTGGCTGTTGGTTTGCGTTGTAGTTCCAGGTCTTTGCGGGGGGCTGTAACAGTTCTAGCAGCAGGCCATAGGAAACAGGACTGAAGTCTCCTGAGGTCTGAGTCTAGATCATGTCCATGTTTGGAGCTAGACTGTGAGGTTACCTGCGTCTTACACAGCAGAGTGTTTGGGTTTTAGGTCATGTGGTTGCTGTCAATCATTTGGGAAGTTTGGTTAGACAGTCTGGATTGTATCATAGCAGGTCCTTGACTCTCCAAGCAGTTAGCAGTGTGTTTATGTATGCATTCTGGAGCTACCGTATCTGAAAAGATAATAAAATATAATGTGTCCTGTCAAACTTTGCTATCTGCCATTTCTCTTTTGGGTTGCCATACTGATTTCACTCCTTCCCCTACATTCATCAAGCTAAGTTACAGTTATTATTCATGAGAACTCTGTGGCAGAAATCTGTTGCTGGAAAATCATTTAACCTTTTATTACCAATAGATGACAGCATAGATCACTGAACATAAAGGCTGCGCACACTGCCTCACTTTTTGACATGCTTTTTTCTTGCTTATTTTATTCAAAGGGGCTCTGCTTGTTGCAAACCTTTTGCAAACCTTTTTTAAAGGCTGTAGTGGCTGAAATTCCTGAAAGGCTATCATTTTCCCTGAGATAATGTATGTATTTGAAAAATGTGGGGGCAAAGCCATATCATTTTATTTTCTCTGGAAGTGACGCAGACTGCTCCGTGTTAAGAACACTGAAATAACATGGATAAAGGAACAGTTTCAGAAGCCTGAATATTACATAGATAGCATCTCTTCCTGTGTTAATTGAATTCAGCTCTGGGAACATTTTAAACCCTCCAGTGCCCCTTTTTCTGTGTTTGATTTGGACACAGTCACTTTTAAGTTATAATCAGTAAGTTGATCGGTTGAAGAATGGTGCAAGCCAAGCCATAAACAAAAACTATTTGTCATCAAGTTCAGCAGTGAAATACAACGGGGAGGCAGCACTGGAATTCTACACCTCAAGCGAAACAGATATTGAAATGCCTAACCACTCTCCAAACAGTAATAAAGAAAGTTTGACTCCTGCTTTTCACCAGTATAACCTCTCCTCTTCCATCTGTGGAAATGCTTTAGAGACTTGGTGCCAAAGCCCAGATTACATTTTTGCTGCAGTGTTCTTGTTGAAAAAGGAGCCCTATACTGTAAAACGGGCTTTAAAGGCAGTAGAGGGTCTCTCTGTTATTTATTAGGCCCCCACTGATCCGGCTCCTCCATCGTCCACATGCTCTCCACTTCAGCACCAGGTTGAGAGGAACAGAGGCCTCTATTCCAAACACTTGGGTCCATCAGGAGCAGCTGGGGGTTCAGAAAGGCAGAAAGAGCCTTCAGACAGCGGACGGGACCAGGAGAGATTAATGAGAGTGGTGAAGGTTCGGCAGAGGGCAAGTGTGTGAGGATGCATCAACGTCTCTCAGACATATATTTCAAAGGTCGGACGAATAGTTTATAGCCGTGTGTCGGTGTGTGTTTGTGTGCGTGTGTGTGGTGTTTGTCTGTGCTTGTCTGTACCTGTGTACGTATTGAGGTGCAAAGAGTGCGTGCTAACATTGTATTTCACTGTTTATTTGTGCATCCCTCATTCAGCTTGTTTATATTCAGAGCCTTTCCAGAGCCAAGGCTGTGCTGGCAGATCAGCGGAATCTTTTTCCTCACTCTTTGACAAGGTGTCAGCTGTGTTTATGCTCCAATATATATCTAAAAAAAAAATTTTTTTAAAACCTGGCATAACCACCTGTGGTTTAGAGTTCAAGCTGTGCTTATTGTCCCCGCTACACACACACACAAACTATCCAGTGCTTCCAATGAATAGTTTGTGAGCCTGTAATAGTTTATTTTCCCCGCTCCTGTGTCCTGGGGTGAACTCAGCAGTCTACCTCTCCAGATTGCAGGTCTGGCTTCACTGAGCCTCCTGGCTAAACATTACCCCCTGCACTGACCAACCAAACAGAGCTGTTCATTCTATTCCTGGATGCTGAATACGATGTGACGATGAGTCAACCTGACCTCAGAATGCTGACAAACACGTTTCTGTTGATCGGCAACATGCCTTAAGTTTGTATGTGAAACATTGTTTGGGCCCATAACCGGGGAGAACATTTTGAAGTTGAAAAAGCACAATCTTTGATCCGTCAAATGTTCGCTGGCCTGTGGAACTTGGAATTCTTTTCAAAAATTTAAGTCTGTATAGCCATGCTTTGTTCTTTGGAATGAATAAAGGCTGAAAATGGAATTTAACCTCGTATAGGTCTTTAAAACAAATCAACATTCAGTGCAGAAACCTAATCGGAAGGAACTGTTTGGCTTGGAATCCCCATAGAGGAATGCTCAATGTATATTCAGTATTCCTGGACTTCGTCTGGGAACACATTTCAGTATATCCATCTAATTTCCCACTTAATGCATTGGCTTCATCCTCATGTTACAGCTATCAAATAAAATACTATAGCTTCCCATATTGGACCCAGGAGAAATCTGGTCTAAAAGGGATGGAGTGGACTACATGCTGTTAAAGAGGTGAAGCATCTGGGAGGAAGGGGGGACGTATGCATCACATCGTCTTGCCCTCTTTGCTTTGTAGTTGGTGGCCACAGCTGCAGCTCTGGAATTTCATTCTGTAAGGGGAGATGTTTATTACGTTTCACCCAGTGAAGCAAAAAGGGAGATTTCCTTGGATGGAGTGCTTCAGTGAATGCCATGAGGTTCATTGCATGAAGATAATAGGCCAGCATTCTTCACTAATCTTTCAGAATTTACCATTCCAATTAAGCATTTCAAATATTAGACATTTTGAAATCCATCAAGATAATATATTCAGCAGGCTCACCAGTTTATTTCTAATTACAAACATCTGTACAGATTTCCATGACAAATTGATGTGAAGAGGGTTTATGCTATCAGCCTTAATATTATGATATAATACGTTATTCAATTATTTATTGATATAATACGTATAAACACAATCCAAAATGATGTGTCATGTGAATGATACTATCTGAAAACCATTCAAAGATGTTGTAAACTGTGTATAAAATGTATTGTGAACCATGGAGACCATGGCAGTTAGAAGTCTCAGTAAACTGCACAGCTCCTGTTTCTGGGCAATTTTTGGCTAATTCCCAGAGGACAGGTCACTGACTTCATCAGCGATAAACATCATACTATGTTGAGGCCACATAGACACTGGGGGCTTACACAGGAAACTGATTTATGAAGTCCTGCAGGTTTTTTCTTCAAACCATGCAGCCTCAATGTAAACACCCTGACACTGCACAAGCTGATTACAAGTGAGGCAGATGGTTCCCACTCCGAGGGAGTCATGTTTTTGCATTCCTCTGTCACAGGGCTGAAAAATGTAATGCAGCTCACATGCACATTTGTGCGCACGCTGCATGCATACACACAAATACACATACTCATAAACACACATACAAAACACTCATACACACGTGCACAGACACACTCGCACACATTTATACTGGCAGGTCTCACATACTGTACTCCCTGTACTCTTAGGCGTTGATATATTCTGTGCTAAAGGGGAGCCTATCAAAAAAGTAATGGCTGTGTATACATTCCCCACAGAGGGTCAGAGTGATTTATCTCTCTAACAATTTGGCTGTATGTACAACTTCAGCTGTGAAAGAGATTTGTTTGAAACCTCAGGGCTTTGCACTGAACAAATTGTATCACAATGTAGATTACTTAAATCACTGAGGTTCAAATCTAAGCCTTGAAGATGAATCCCAAAAATGAATATCCCCATGCACTAAATATATCATCTAACTCAGGCCATCTGTGTGTGTTACAGACATACTATCATGCTATGAACAAAACACATGAAATGATCCATGAACTCAGGAGCTCTATGTTGTGATTGACAGTAATGAGAAGGAACTGTCTATTCTCGGTCGCGCCTGAAGGAAACGGTAGCTTTCAGTAACAGGATGCTTTGATATGGGTTGACTGTGTGCAGATGAGATCTGCCCTGCATGTTGGTTCTTGCTGTAGGACCTCATCGGGCGGAGTAAATCATTAAATCCTTTAGTTGTTAATACAGACTCGAGAGGTGTGAATGCACGCACTGAAGATCAAGACTAGATGTTGATAGATGATGATGTGCGCACTGGGGATTGCTGTGCTCTGACATGCAGCCAATGGCTTGCAACCGCATGAATTTCCTGTTGCTCTTTTATTTCTGTTCAAAGAAAGTAAAGTCCCTCTCCAAATCGCTCATGGGTCTCTATCTGCAGGCCAGAGAACTTCTCTGACAAGTGAGCCATTTGTTTCCTAAAACCCTTGGGTCTTGAGAACAGACCGTGCGACTTATTTTGGCCCAATTACAAGCTGCTTATTTTTGACATGACGTTGCTCTGCTGGTTGTGCAAGGGTGTCAAAGCACTTATGAAAAGCTGCGCAGCTTGTCGTCACAAGTGTCGCTGTCTGTTGACTGTAACTGCAGGAGCTGTTCCGGTAAAGAGGTAAGTGACCAGCAGGCCACAGCAGCGACCACAGTCCAGATGGATGCTTCTGGCCCAAAACTGTTGATTTAGTCAACCATGAGTCAACAGTTCCCAGCAGAGGGGGATGGCAGGATGGAGGGACAGAGGAAGGGAAGTGCAATGGTGTTGAACGATTACATGGGGCTTAAGCTTCTGCAGTGGGGGCAAGCAGGAAGCGGATGCCTGAATGATTCAGAGGCAAAAATGTGAGTGGTGTGTACCAACTGATGTGGGCGGGAAGTGCTGCAAGTGTTGTGTCGTGTTGTGTTGTGTGTGTTTGTGTGTGCTTATGTGTATGCAAGGCCGTATGTGTTTATATGCATGAGTACGTGCATGGGCACACGTGCGCCTGCTTCCAGTTTACACATAGGAGTGTACTGTAGGAACAAAAAAGTGAGTGGACCTTTGCACAGGCACACCGCTTCATCCACCTAAAAGTCTGCTTTCTCTCCTGGCTCCTGGCTTGTCGGGTCCTGTCTGTAGAATGTGCTGCGGAGTCAACCTGAACCTGCAGTCTAACGCACGGCCGCGTCGGCTGCCAACCTGGCTCGCCTCTCCAGTCCCCATCAGCAGCTGCCTGTGCAACCTTGTTATTATCCTGATTATACTCCTCCAGCACACTCCTCCAGGCTCCACCTTAATGAGAGGGAGAAAAGAGACGGCATCTAATGGCTGTGGCCTACGTCATCAGACACACACACACACACTCTTGGATACACAGATAATTGCACACATGTATGTAAATGTACAGTATACACACATACACACAAACACAGACACATATTCACACCTACGGACACATATCCACTTTCTCTCTGTCTCTCTCTCTCACTCTCTCTCTCTCGCTCTCTCTCACACACACACACACACGCACACACACACACACACACTCACTTTTGTCCTCTCATCTGGAAATAGATTTTTCAACACCAATTGTTTCCACGCATTTTCATTCTGCAAAGCATTTATGCGCTGTGCATGCTGGTGTGTGGTATCTCAATATTCATACCCTACACTCTGTACTCGCCTAGTCATTCTTGGACAGTTGACTGTGGGAAAAGGATGAGTGGAAGCAGATTGTTTGTTGACATATTATTGATGCCAGTTTCTATGTCATTATGCAGAGGCTTTTGAGAGTGCTGCGCTCCCAGCGCTATACAATTGTTTGTGGTTACAGCAAAAAGCAGGCCTACCCCACATCACTGTTTGACGTATCACTTCAAAATGTTCTCAAGATAGACATAAATATCGTTCACAGCAGACAATTGCGGGCTTGTATTTTTAGTTCATATCTGTGGGATAGTTCAAGTCCCCTTTCTGAAAGTCTATCTCTCTGTGTATATACAGTGTATACAAGGATAGGGGTGGCTGTGTTTTTTAATAAAAGGGATCCTTTGGGAAACCAGTGGCTCCAGGAAGTATATCACTGGGGCATGGACGCACAAGGGGAGGGGCCTTGTAGATTTATTTGGCACCTGATTGGCAGGTTGAGTCCCACGAGGGTGATCACTGCATGGCCGGAGGGAGAGACTGGCAGGGTGAAGGAGGCTAGAAATATTGTCTGTTTACATGTCGGTCAGATGTTTTAAAATCTCACCACCCTCTTTTTTTCCTTCTATGGTAGATTGCTTCTAAATGAACCGACTGACCTCCTTCTTGCATAGCAATCTGAAAAAAAAACATGTCCCTTTCTCTCTGCAAGACGGACGGAAACCAAGTCAATAGGAATCTGTTTGTGCCGATAGTTCAACATCATCACAAGACCTTCACAGCCTTCAGGCTTTTGCCAGAGTGAATTGATGCCATGCTCGCTTGTAGGCCAGAGCCACGAGAAGGGTCATCACCAACAGTTAAACAAGTGACTCTTTAATTGGACAAGCCACACAAGGTTTTTTTGTTTTTTTTGCACACAAGAAATGAAGGCTTTTCAGAGAACTCCTTGACCTGGAGGGACTGTGCTTCCAACAGCCTCTATCAGCTAGGAAATCCTTTGAAGATAAGGTTTGATAAATTTGAACACTGGCCCTGGCATCAAGTTTTTGAGTGACAGCACAAGGTCTTTAAGTTAAACAGTCTATCAGCAAATAGCAGAACACTGCATGGACTAGAAATTTATTTTTATGATAAGTTACTTATAGACCAGAATAGTGTTGTCATAATTTCGGGACTTTCAGATTCTATCTGGATCCTTTTTGCCCATGGCAAAAATTAATAGAATTTTTGGTTCCTGTTTACTAATCATTCCATCCTTAATATAAATACTGCAATCATGCAAATAGAGATGACACAGGATGAAGTTATTATAGATTTTAGTGACTTAATCTTAGATCTCTTTAAAAAAGATGTCAGGTCAGCAAATAGATAGCCTACATCTCTCTGCTAGCAAACAAGGAGGAAATGCATGCAGTGAAATGGACACTCGTGTCATGCATGAGCTGAAACAAGTGATATCACAGACGAATGCTGGGATGCTAAACTAGGTTATGGTTAGCAATTTTTGATTTTTTGGATTGCGTCTTCAAAATTGATCAAAATCTATCATAACAATAAATAAAGAAATCCATATTAGAGAAAATCTCTAGCAAAATAATAGTCAATGTTACCCTCTGATTACACCCCTATGTGTTTTATCATGTTAGTCTAACAGGAGGTAGGATCCGGAGTCCCTTATTCGAGCAGAGATATTATGTTAGGCTATTGGTCTATTGTAAATATTTTGTTGAGAGATGAGCAACACACTCTGAAATGCAGGCCATGTGTTGTGGACACAAAAAATGTGAAGATTGCGCTCCTCCGCCACAAAAGGATTATGTGACAATAGCACAAATTGGACACGCCATTCTCACTTGTTCGTCATATGAAAGGTTAGCTAATAGGTTAGCTAATAGTTAAGGATAGGAAACTAAAACAAGTTTGGTTAAGGTTAGGTAATTACCCTAACCCTAACAATTCATGCTGTCAACATTATATTTATCTCCAAATCTATTGGGTCTAAATTATCTATTGTCTAAATTGAAGCAGGGAGTTAAGTTTTAACCAGCTAAAGTCAACTAGCACTAGTGTTAGCTAGCAGACACTAACAAAGCATTTGACTGTCAAAGATGCACCACCAAGGATGTGACGCAAAATGTTAATGTCAAAGGGTGAGAAGAGCCTAGTAGGCTACTCTGCCAAAGAGCTTTGATTAGACTCACCTGTAGTTCATTTACTAATTAGAGTGGGGGTTGGGGATAGGCTGTTTGACAGTAACGTGTCATGCTCTAACGTTAGAGCTCCACTACCAGCGTTGTGTCGCGTTGCCATCAGAGTTGCGCCGACGTGACGTTCTCCCTGCTCCACAGAGCGTGTTGACTTTTGAATGGATTCACCAGAAAACCATCAATTCAACTTTATTCCAATGCGGGAGAACGTGTGCGTCAGCCATCGAGAATTGAACCTCGGCGATTTTTTTTTTGCTTGAACGCAGCCATCTGATGTAACGCGGACGCAACGCGAGCAGTGGAGCGTCTTTCACTGCTGGTAAAGGAATCATTTCTTCGATGGCTGACGGCTGATGGCAATGCCTGACGCCCGATGGCTGTAGTGGAGCAGGGCAGTAAGCCCCCCGTGCTGTTGGTTACATGACAGCTTGACATTGTGCTGATGATTTGCTAGAGACTGAAAGCCACCGTGTTTCCCAGGTTCCTTGCCGAGCGCCGCTGGTGGGACGGGGACGCCATCCGTACGCTGTGGTTGATGACATCTCCAGAGGGGCTGCTCCAGAGGCGCTGCTTGGATCCTGACGGCTGATTTCTTTTTTTTTGTTTTTTTTGTGGGGATTTGGTTCTCTTTGGGCCTTGAGAACCTATCCCCACTTTTCTGTTTTAAGTTGTTTGTCCTGTCTGTCTCCCTCTTTCTGTTCCCCACTGTTCTCCCCAGTTAGAACTTGGGTCGGCAGTGTAGGCCAGGGCTAAGGGTGGGCCTGTGGGACCATTTAATGGTGTTGGTATGCAGTGAGAAAAGATTTATAAGTTTGCAGTGCCCCACTTCCTAGTTGCAGTGCCTTATCATGTGAATTGCAGTGCCTTAAGTTTGCAGTGCCCTACCGCTTGGATCGGTGTGCTCTACCCAATGCAGTGCCCTATCATTGAGTTTTGCGGTGCATTATCCTTTGGCAGCAGGACCATCCAGACTAGCCAATTTCATTCTGCCTTTAGCCTTTGAGGTTGTTGTCATCCTGGTCACTGGGGGGTAGTGGGGGAACCCGGGGGGGAGTAAATAATTGTTTTAAACTATTTCTAATAAAAAGGTATTTTTGTATTCCTGCTTGTCCTGGTCTTCTGTGTTGGAGTTGGTGCGGAGAAAAGCTAGTCCTGTGTTGGGTGGAGTCGAGAGGTCTCAAAACTGTGACTTTAACGTTTCACTAATGCTAAAGATAAAGGCTGTTAAAGCTGCCAGTTGAGTATAATTTGATGTAGTTGGTTTGGAGATCAAATGTTTATAGGCTGTTTATTGAGAGTTATTTGTTGCAACTTTTGTTTTAGGGGCTGCAAACAGTTTTAGTAATGAGTAGCAAACATTTTATGAATACAACAACACATTCATAAAGTATCAGAAGGTTAATACAAATGGCTCTCAAAAACCCCTACATGTTGGTACCAGATGAACAGTTTCAACTTTAGATTAGGGGCTGCAAACACCTGTACAACTGTTCAGCAGATGTGTAACAAATGCACAAACATCATTTATAATTCATTAGAGAAACATCTGTAGCAACAATTTAACATTTAGAGATATTTTTTGAAGTATTGAAGTATTGATTTTTTGTTACTGATCAACAAATCATTAGTAAAAATAATGATAGTTCCTAACTACGGATTCCTAAAGAAGGGTAGGTAGGTCTAACCATACATTGATACACATTATGTATCATAATAATGTAAAATTAATGCATTAGCAATAGTATTCTGCACTTGAATCAGACATACATTGTAACTCATATCATTACTAATTAATATGTACTACATAATTACAAATATTGTATTGTTTAATTCATCAATAACCCAAACTTAGAAACTTTAATTCTAAAGTGTTGCCATTTTGTTTGTGTGTTGTGGACCAGAAACAGTTAAAATAGTTAAGGATTTGAAACAGTCTGCAGTTGGTTTCCTGTTGGTTGGCCTGAATTGTTTATGTGCAAACCAAACTGCCGCCTCAGAATGCCTTAAGACACCCACACAGTTTTTTGGGGCTTCCTCTCTGAACTCATGGGTCCTGCATGGTGCTTCAGAGGGGAGCGGAGGATGAGGACTTGTAGTGGGTGATGATGCAACTTTTTGCCTAGAGTTGTATCTAAAATTCACAGTAAGTCTGAGGTCTTGGGGTCTTGGCTGGGTTTCCATTTGGAAGGCTGAGTCATTTTCACTTACTGACCTGTGAGTTCACTCAACACTGTGAACCACTAATCCCTTAAAACAGCCTTACATTTACATTAATTTACATTAATTCATCCCTTATTTCACCCCTTCATGCAAAATCCCCTTACAATTAGTTAAGGAAGTTATGGTTAATGGAGGAGACCTTTAAACCCCCTTAATTTTTGACTTATTAATGAAAAATTTGGGGAGACAGGAACTTTCCATTAATAACTCAACTTGCACTAATAACCCTGTAAACCATGCACAAAAGGCTTACAAAACCCTTAATTACTAATCAACCCATGAATAGATCCCTTAAAATCCCATGATACTAACCCTTACTTTTTTAAAGCTGTTATTTTAATAGATAGTTCATGTTAATATAATGGAGAAATTAAGGGCATTTGAGGGATAAAATTAAGGGTTTTGGTTTCACAGTGCAACAATGTCAACAAGTTGATGTTTGATTAACAAGACGAATTTGCATGTGTGTCAGGCTAATGATGAACTGTCTGTGTGATCTTGGTGTTGTGTGAAGTTAATCAAGTTAAACAGTCAAGGCGCAGGTCAGCAGTGGAATCCGAGGTCTTGTCCATTTTTCTTTATCTCTCTGTTTTCTCTGCATGGCCAGTTGACACAACGTTCCTTAGAGAGATTTATCATCGTATTCCTATTTTTCTTAAGAATTCACCCGACAACTGTTTGGAAAGCATCTGTTTGGCAGTACTGTAGCTATAACGACGAAGCAGTACTGGACTGGAGGCCAGGTCAGGGGTGGTGGCGAGGTTAAGGTTGAGGCCAAAGAAGAAGAATTTTCTAGATGTGGTGGCCAAAGAGGGACACTGTCATTTTGACAGTAGACAGCCTCTCTCTCTCTCTCTCTCTCTCTCTCTCTCTCTCTATCTGCCTCTCTGTCTCTTGCTCTGTCACTCTCTATCTGTCTCTTGCTCTGTCACTCTCTATCTCTCTCTCTCTCTCTCCCCCTCTGCCTGTCTGTCTATCTGTCTGTGTGTGTGTGTGTGTGTGTGTGTGCAGCGGTGGGGGCCAGCTATCTGGCTCCAGCTTGCTCTGGGACGGATGCCTTTATCAAACCAAAATCACCACTCTTGCTGTTTTTAGTGTCAGCCTCAAATCTTATACTGTGTAAGTGTTAGTGGCCTTGGTTATGCCCCATAATATTCTGTGCTGTCCTGTAAAAACTATGGTATAATCTTTGAGACATGCTGGCTGAAATTCTGCTGCCTTGGCACCCGCAACTTTTCATTTCAGTGACGTCCAAGATAGCTACTGAAAAGAGAAAGATTTTATGTGGAATATGAAATGTATTTTATGTCATCACCACTAGTAATTTCATAAGGCTTAACAAGGAGGACGTACGTCAGCCTGGACGACCACGACTCTCACTCACACTCACACTCACACACACACACACACACACACACACACACACACACACACACAAGACAGAATAATACAAGTCTTTCAACTATCTGTGACCAATGGATCAATGCCTAGACATAATGACCCTTTTTCATAATGCTTGTAAACAGTTTTATATGTTTTTGTTGGTCATCTATAACACAGTGGATAGCGGATTGATTTCAAACAACTCCAGTATTTTCGCTCTCCAACTTGAAATAGAAACTAGTGCTTCAGTAACTGAGCTTCACCAACCAAGCTTCAGTAATTCTATGAAGGAGGCTATAAACACAGCACAGCGTTATTCATGCTTATTCTTGGCTGTATATTTGACCCTATATTTTTGTGTCTTTTCCTGTTCCTCATAAAAGAAAGGCCGTCATTATACCTTAAGTGTAAACAGGCGGGCACTTGTGGTGTTGCTAGGAGTGGCGCTGGCGCTGGACAATAGTGGAAGTTAATTATTCATTATCTCAGACTGCAGCTGACCGTTATCCCTCGGCTGGATCTCGCTCTCTCTCTCTGTGCTCTAGGCAGATTGACAGTGAATTGATGTGATTGGCTGTTAATAGCCGTGTTGTTTGGGACCTATTACGAGCTGATAATGGCACATAGAGGAATCCAATAAGGCTCTCCCTCTATATCCAACACTTCAAGGCTGTCAGAGGAAGCCGGCCAGTCACATAGTTTCCACACACACACACGCACACACACACACACACACACACACACACAAGCATGTTGTAATACACATTCCTGTAGTACACACTTACTTGCACACAAAGAGCTATTCTTGAGTATGTAAATGGGAAGGGTTGGTAAAACAGTCATTTCAATTTTGGTCTCTTACGAGATACGTGTTGTGTGCTTGTAATGTTATTCAGATGTGCATTGCTTCAGCAATGGGACACTTTGCTTCAGCAATGGGACGCTTTGTTTGAGTGGAATGTTATTCCATATAGGATACATACAACATTTTCACTGATATAATGCTTTCAATCTTCATTACATTACATTTAAGGCCTTATTCAGAATAGCTGACTTGTAACAGTAGAATGATCATCATAGATTGTGCATAGATCATCTATAAGTAACCAATAGTAAGGAGTGCAAGAGTCAAAGTCACATGAACATCTAACAAATATTTTTGTCCTTGCCTCAGTTCATTTTTCACCTTATGAGACCTTAGAGAGAAATTATTATCCTTAATATCCATGGCTTCCAACATTCCTCCTTGTTGACAGTGTCATGTTTTGCAAGGAATGCTCCTCAACATTTTGAATGAATGAAGCCTCACTCTTTTAATTTGACCAGAGCACCCTCACTTGATGTCAGTATCATCATCATGACACGCTGAGCAGGAGGAATGCGAGCGGTGCAGCAGCTAATGTACTTGGATCCTCAAAGGGCCCTGAGGGCTTTTGGCACAGAGTGTCAAGAAGTGAGGAGAAAGGAGCGAGGGAGAGAGTGGAAGGGTTGGAGAAGAGGTAGGGAGGGAGAGCGTTGCCGCGTTGCCAAGGTGTTGAGATGTTTATGTAATCCCACCCCTCTCCCCTCAACTTCTCCAATCCCTCCGTTCCAAGATCAGCGCCTGGAACTGCACTGGTTTAATCTCTGTCAACCTCTCTGTGGAGAGTGAGAGAGGGGGGTGTGTGGAAGAGAAGTGAACACTAGGGCCTTATCCCAGCCTCCACGGCCCTGGAGCTGTGGGACCACTGCCCACCCTGTAGAGGGACCGCCTTGGTCTCTCAGCACTCCCCTGAACCATTTCCTGTCCCATGCAGGCTTCCCGCCTAATACCAAACAGACCTCTCCCTCTGTCTCCTTTCTGCTCAACACGCTGCATGGGTGTGCCGGAACTTAGGTATTCCGCCCATTTCTTGATACGTTTCCAAATGCTTAAATACTGAATTCAATTTACCTTGGGATTGTCATTTAGGAGAAGGTAGGGGTATACACTACCTGTCAAAAGTTATTTTTATTTTTACTATTTTTCACATTTTAGAATAATAAAATGACATCAAAGGCATCAAAACTATGAAATAACACAAATGGAATTATGCAGTGACCAAAACAAATCAACACTATCTTATATTTTAGATTCTTTAAAGTAGCCGCCCTTTGCCTTGATGGAACGGCAAAAGCTTTGGAAAGAAATTCATACAAAGGCATCAACTTCACTATTTATATTTGTCTAAAAACAAATTTCAAGCATTTAATCATAAGCCTCTAGATCAAAATGACTTTAAGATAATGAAAAGCATAGTACATTCAATCTGGTATTGTAGACCAGATTTTCGTCACAGCAAGGATCACAGTGAATCAGTATGTGTGTGTGTGTATGTTTTCATACATGTGTGCATGCGTGTTTCTTTGTGTGTGTGAATCCATATGTGCAGGTGATTTGTTATCTATGTATGCAGAGGGAGTGGAAAATCACAGCAGGAAGGAGATCAGCCTTGTGATCACAAAACAAGCCTCATGCACAGGAGCTCCTGCTATGGGATCCCATCTGTCTCATAAAGAAGCTACTGCTGGCAGATGCCTCCAGTGTGCTTTTCTTTTATGGGGTCGGGGGGGGCAAGAGACAGAGACATGTGTTTTCATGCATCAGAGAGAAGGTGCGGGATTTACCTGAAGGCAGAGATCTAGACTAGATCCATCCTCAGGTTTGTCAAGGCAGTTTTAATGAGCAGTTCTCAAGTGCCAAGGTGTTTGCAGCTTGACAAGCCTGATGATGCATGAAAATGTCATGGAAACAGTTTTCCGCTTGTCTTCTACCCTCCCTAGTTCAGTCCATTTTTCCATGTTGCTCACAAGATTTTTTTTGCCACTTAAAGTTAGCAATCAGAGTTCTTAGCAACATGTGTTTGCTGTTTGATATCCTCGTATGCTTCTGATTTAAGAAAGAACTAGTCTAATTCTCTCAGGGAGCCTCCTATATTCATTTCAGTTCTGTGTTTTATGCCAGATGACTAATTCATCTATGCAAAGTGTTTTCGACTTTTTTTTTCTCTGAGGTTATAAATGGGAGGTGAAACTTGACTTACAGTATTATGTTATCCATGTCAATTATCAGATTATTGCCTTTGTTGAAAAAAATCACTGCTCTTTCTTTTCTAAATCTCCTCTCAATTGTGTTATAATAAGAACATGTTGTGCTTGCACTTGCAGGATGTTGGCCATTTTTCCATATTGCTGTTGCACATGTGTGTAGATCCATATGAGGTTATGTACAGTGTAAACGACATTAAGTGTTTTTTTTTTCTTTGTGAAGCGTCTTAGCCAGCCCAATCCAGCCTTTCATCACAAGTGTTTCCATGCTCCATTCATTCACACATCCAGCCATCCAGTGCAGACAACGACCAACAAAGGATCTCTGTGGTAACCTTTTGAAAACGGCTGGGCGATGCCGTCTCTATTATGAAATGCACTGCAAATATTAATCTAGGTTAGAGACGGTATAGTTAGCTTTTGTTCCTCTGAAACCTGTTTGGAGCATATCACCTCACTTCACCCCGGCAGCGAGCTCAGTGAACGAGTACAATCTTGTTTAAACAGCCCCCCTCCTCCATACACACACACACACACACACACACACACACCTTCACTGCTTGTTTCATCCGTTCCCACCTGCACTCCCCCTGAGACAGACCCTCCACAGTCATCAACCAAGTAGCCCTCACTGTTTCCTCCTGCAAAACAGCTTATCATGATATATGTGCATTACCTTGAGTCACAGCACCACACTGTAGTCTGAGGCATGCTTATCAGTAAGTTGCTTAAGGAGAGGCATTGGGTTTGTCTAACATGGTCCAATATAAGTCTACCTTGACAACCATAAGTACTCTGCAATTAGACCCTCTCACTTCTTCTACCTCTGTCTCATTATCGCCCACTCTCTCTCTCTCTTCCTCACTTACTTTCTCTTTCTCTCTCTCTATCTCTCTCTTTCTCTCTGTCTGTCTTGGTTACTCCCTCTTTCTGTCTCTCTCCATCAACCGCTACCCTCCAAGCCCTCCACCCTCCCTCTTAGACCGACCCAGTGCTGGAGTATAAATCAGCCCCAGGGACAGGTGGACATCTGCCAGCCATGAGTAGATCCAGGCAGGAATGCGATCATCGATGCAGCTCTCTCTGTCTCTCTCTCTCTCCCGATGAACCCAGTAAAGTATTCAAATCCTGGCACTGAAATTGGGGGGACTCAGCCTTCCCTGAGCCCCTGTTCCAGCTCCATCACCTCCCCCTTCATTGATTGAGCTGACAGTGATAGGGAAGGATACTGGAGAGGTGCCGCCTTCCTCTTTTCTCTCGCTCGCATCCAGGCTTTTTTTATTAGCGGCTGGGGAAAAGCAAAAATTTGGGAAAGAGGCAGAGGGAAGATGTTTGAATTGGAGCGTGAGCATGAAAGCCCAATGGGTGGAATACACAGTGTGGATTCCAACTGAAGTGAGTCCATCACCAGAAGATTTTGTAGCCCTTCATGGGTACTCAAATTGTGCCTCTTGTCAGCGGGTTAATGAGTGAAATATGTGGGCTGAGGACCAAGATGTTCTTTCCAGCCCCAGCAGGGTGTAGCACAATAACAGCTCTGCTCTGACACTGACCCTTTGGAGGAATAAAATGAAGTCTTGATTTCGTAGCTCTCAGCGTTTCTTCCCCGTTTTCCCATGAAGACCGGGGGCAACACTGATGAAAAATGTCATGCCCTCCCAAGACCAGGGGCAACACTGATGAAAAATGCCATGCCCTCCCAAGCGTATGGCTTTAATCAAATTTGGTCAAGGCTTAGCTTGGTGGCCCAGAAGATTTACAGCTGAGCCTGTTAAGATGGTAGAGGGCTCTCGCAGTTGAGGAAACACTGGCAGTAAAACTGTTGGTTGCAAAATATGACAAGCTCAAGCTCAGAGTGTGAGCTGTGAACTAGAACATAACATGCTGATGCGAGAAAAAAGCCAACATGGTCAGTGGTGTTGCCTCAATTGTGTGGTAGGAGCATCAATACAATCTCACGTGAAGCTAAAATAAAATATTATAATAGAGGCTCATGTTTTTTTTTTTTAGTATAGCTCACAACTGTTAGCAATTAGAACGTTCCTTCAGCAAGGGAGTTGACATAGTATTGTGATTACATGTTCACCATATTTTGTGTGGGGTTGCTTTCACCAAAAACCCCTTAAACTTCTCATTATAGCTGCACCATGTAGTTTGGGGGAAAGAATGACTTGAGTAATCACTTGCAAATGCTTGGAATGTACTTCTAAATTGATCACAAATCCAAAATATAAAGCAACACACAGCGTAGAAGATTCTTCGTTGTATTATTAGCATGTGTTAGAACCCTAAACCTAACACCTAACCCTAACCCTAGGATAATGCCACTACAGTGAAATCATATTTTTCTAAACCCAACCCTCACCCTAACTTCAGACTTTGTTCCGGGGATGCTCTTGTGAATGTAATTGTGAATAAATTATAGGCTCATCATACTCAAGAATCCACATAGTGATTGGATGGAAGACAAATTTGTTTTGTGAATTAAGTGACTAATTCTGATTATATCTTTTGACTTACCTCCATCCTCCAAAAACACAATAAAAATGAAATTTAGTTCTAAATGTACAGTAAAATGCATAATAAAATGTCCACTCCATTGTGCCTATCAATGGTTATTATAAAACATACACAGCTAGACATCAGTGTTGTTCCTTGTTTGTGTAGTTTGTCGTCACAGTGGACTCTATGTGGAAAAACGGTGAGCTAATTTGTCTGGAGTTGGCTTTTTCTGCCTGTTTCCTTAACAACAGAGGGGAAGACTCCCCCTCCCAGCGCTCCCTTCCTCCCTCCCCTCTTCCCCAAGCCTGCCCATTTTAGGCTGTTCCTCTTTTTTCCAAAAGGGGATAGTATGACAGCTTTTCCTGCTCCTTGTGGATTGGAGCCGGGAGAGAGAAAAACTCTGTTACTCACTCCGTCTCCAACTCTGAGAGGAAGTTACCACCTCTTCCCCAGACTCCGTACACACACGCAGACACACACGCTCCTCAGGACTGGACCACAGCAGCAACAGGGAATCAACTGAGACAGTCAGGATTGCTTGTAACGTTGTTTTTCAAAATTTGGAGGGAAAGAAGAGAAGTGATTTTGACTGAGATTTGCAATAATCCTAAAACTCTCTGTGTGGAATGAACAGCTTTGGAAGGACTTCTTGACATCACAGGCTGGTGAGTTTGACAGTTTGTATCAGTGTATGGACAATACCATAGGAAAAATAGTGAGGTACAGCTGTTCTATCACTGTACTTTACAGTGGAAGGACATTGCTGCATGACTTTTCTGTAGATTGAGTGTCACAATAGATTTCACAAAGTTTCCATGCTTTGCAGCTGATGCACATAGAAACTTTAGCAAGGCAGCCTTGTTTTGGGTCGCATGTGTTTGGGAGAACTTGTCAGCTCCTCCAAGCTATCCATGTGCTATAAATTTTGATATCTGGTCTCCATCACTACAGCTCTAGGTAGTAATCTTCTCCCTTGAAGTTTCCATTGACATGAAATATGAGTTCCTTGTGTGCTTGTTTTCAAATGAGAGCTAACCTCATGCTTCCGTTGTGAGTATTTTAATCCACTGTGATTAAATCAGAGGAGAGAATGAGTTATGGCAACATTGGAGAAAGGTCGCTTTCACTCCTTGATGACACCCTTTTTATAAGTTGACGCTTTTATTTTATAGTAATTTAATTAGTACTTTAAAAGTTACTGCTGTTTTCGTATTTTTGTATTTTATTTTATTTTATTTTATCATCCTCTGTCCCGTACTGAACTTTTCACCCATGTCCTTCCAAACAATGTCTGTGCACCATAGTGTAGTCCTGCTAAATATGCGTGTTTGCAACATGTATTTGAGGAGCCAGTGCCAAAGAGGAGCTGACGCAGCACTTAGACAGGGCAGGACAGCCCGGGTAAGGCTTTCCTGTGCAGCTGCACGTTAGCTAACCTCGTGTTGATTAATTAGTTGTCACCTCGCCGCAATAAAAGCAAACATCCTGTCGCTTTTTGTATTTTTTTTTTCTGAGGACAGAGTGAGCAGGCGTAATATGATCAGAGAGAACTGAGGTGAGAGACGTCACAGTACAGTGGAGTCCTGTGTTGGTGGAGACTAAGAGAACATTATTCCAAAAGAGGCATGAACCGTGTATATATCATGCATATGGATCTGTTTCTCTTTGACTTTCCCTCACTCTCTCACTCTGTCTCACACACACACACACACACACACGCATACGCATACAAGCATTCACGCTAAAACCAGTTAACCATATGCTTCAGCTCCCATAGCTCTCTCCATTGGACTATTGTGGTTAGCACCTCTTATCAGGGAGAAAGAGCAGTGTGTGTGTGTGTGTAGGGGGGGTTGTGGGTTGGGTTGGGTTGCTCTCAAGAGTCTCCTTTAATTAACATTATCTGAGTGGGCCGGCAGCACTTTAGCCGTGCCTCCTCAAGTCAATCAGATAACTTTCCAAATAGCAGGATAAGTGTGAACGCTTAGCTAACTAACCCCTTCAAGGCTGTTTGGGGACAGCTGACATGTGGGTGACCTCTCCTAGCTATTCATCCCAGCAAACTTTCTTCTGTCCCAAATCCAACTGACTCATTTCTCAGTGGGCCTGTCTTATCTGTCCTGAGGATGGTTGTTAACCTACTCTATATACCCAGAGGTCAGAGGTCAATCTCTGGCTTGAAACGCTTGTCTAAACTCCCATGGTACCAATCTTTTTGCAGGGGAGATACAGAACATTTCAATCAACACAAAGCTGGGAAAGGCCAAGAGAAAACATTCCCTTTTAGACAGAGACACATAGCAACAAGAAATCAACACAACTTCTGGCAAGGAATAGGGTGATGCACGCTGTATGAAGATACCCTTAAAGGCGAATACCACTTAATTTAAGAATTCTCATAGATGTTATTTCTATGGTGTTGGTCAGCCTAATCAATATTTGTGAACAAGAACAACTCTCTCCAAAGCACAGAAACCAGAGAACTGAGACTCAAGCATGTGATGCCATCAAGTATAAGGCCTGGGGCTGCTCAATAGATAATGAATGGGAGACTGATTTACAGGGCTTACAAATGAGCTTTATTCTATAGTAATGTTGTCAGTTCTGAACCATAAATTGCACCCTTATCCCTAGAAAATCCGCATGCATGCTTTCCCAGTCACCTTTACCCTCTTCCCCAGTGGATTCTCTATGGAGCAGCTCCACAAGTTTAAGTTGTCTTATATATATAAAGAATTGTTCACATTCAAAAATATTGACTTAGACTGTCTTAGACCACAGGAATAACACAGAGATTTTGCAATTAAGGGGCAGTGAGTAGGCTAATTGATGACTTTTATCGACTTCTACCGGCGACCAAGGAATTGCAACAACGTCGACAGGTTTCTGGAGCAGCTTACAGTGGTCTGTAAATTACATAATTTAAAAGGTCACATTTTCACAATAGAGACAAGTAAGCTAGCTAATTACAACAAAGATACAACAGAAACGTCTAGTGAAGAGGTAATCTATCACAATGCAAAATACTGTAATAATAGTATTTTCTCATTTTCTTTTTTGCTTGAGAAAAAAAAAGTCTTGCAGTGCCATCCTCCATTGTTGAGCAGTTTTATATGTGAGTAGGTGTGAGCAAAAAAAAATTATTAAGTCACTGGTATTGATCAACAAGCACCACAGATCTATTATGATCATTTCATTATGATATTTCCATGGGACACTTCATGCTATGGGACAGTAAAAATTGAACTTATTGCACCTTTAACGGTGTTCCCTTAATGTTGATGTGGGCCTGTTCATAAAATCACTGCTCAAATATGACTCAGGGTTATTTGTAAGTGGTGGAATTATGAATAGGTCTACATAAAGTTTTTGAAAGACAAAAAGTTCTGTGCTGCCTACTGCAGCTCCAATATAAAACCTCCTTGCTCCAACTTCATGCAACATTAAGTTACCGAGAGGGTATTATAGAGTCATTGAGAAATAGGAGGTTGCTGAATGACACGTCTCTGAAACTGTGTTTAGCAAGACTCCCATCAACCACTGCTGTCTTACAGGGATCAAGGCTTCTTGCTTTCCAGTAGGGGCGTCTCCCTGGTCCAGACACTCCGCTCTTTAGGCTGAGGGAGATGTTTGACATGTTAAGTCCAGAGGGTTGGCATAAGCTTACTCTCCTCTGCTGTCTTGGACACACACACATACACACACACACACACACGTACACACACACACACGCACACTCATAACATACGCAATCCTTCCAAGAACATAAAATAAGCTTGGCATGGCAGAACCCTTATGCACTTTAAATCTAATAAAGTCTGCAGCAGACTTTTTTGCAAAATACTTTTCAAGGTTTTTTTTCTTTTTCTGAAGTGCCAGGTGGGTGGGGTGCAACCTAGGACAATAAACCCCGCCCATTTGGTACTCCATGCAGTTTAAAACAAGCAATATTGACAAAGGGGATTTGACCCAGGTCTGGACACAAGCAAGATTAGATAGTCACAGTCTGGACGTGGTATCACTGATTACACTGATCAAGAGCCCCAGCAACAAAGGTACGACTTTGTCTTATCAACTCAACATTTATGGGATATTTTACTGCCCCATAAGATCAATACCAATGACTGAATGATTGTGCTGAGATTTTTGGCTTTCGAAACTCTATTTTGGAAGAATGGAGGACGGAGCTACAAGCGACATCACATTTCATTCACAGACATTTCATTCTTAAAGAGTAACTTAACACCAAAGAAATATGTGTAAAGCCTGACATCTAAAGGTGCTACTGAAATTGACATCTGCTGTTGACTGATCTTTCATGCCAGGTGATGTCACCTACCATAGAGCAGTGGTTCTCATCCTATTTGGCTTTTTTGACCCCTTAAAATGAAGCGATGCCTACTCACGACCCCAGTCACAGGCTGTATGCAGAGTGGTGAACAGTTCAAACAAAGAAGAATGACTTTCCCTTTTCAGCTTGTATCATTTGATTAGTTATCAGAGGCTTAAAATTATTCAGTATTTCACAAGAAAAAAAGAAAAAATTTGAGTAAAATCAGAAACAATAGATATGTTTTTTTTCTTATCCCATAGATCATCTCACGACCCCCAAAATTTATCCTGCGACCCCCTGGGGGGTCCTGACCCCCAGGTTGAGGTGATGTCATCACCTGTTGTACACTACAACAGGTGATGACATCACCTGGAACCAAAGATCAGCCACAGATTTGGGTTTGGGGTTTAGTTACTCTTTAAGCCAAAAAAAAAATCAGTATTATTATTATAGTATTTTGCACTTCACTAGACATTTCTGCTGGATCTCTCCTCTAACTAACTTACTCGTCTCTATTGTGAAAATGTGACTTTATTGTTTGTGTCAATTACAGGCCACCGTAGTTCCGGGGGTGGGAGGGGTGGGAGGGGTGAGAGGTGTAGGGGGTGGGATAGACGATAGAAGTCATAGATTACTTACTGCCACTTTAATGAAACTAAGAGGAACTCAGCCAATCTGATAAAACATTTACACTATTGACATGCCAAAAGCCTTCACTTACGCTACATATAAACTCCATCCATTTCGCAAACAATCACAAACATCTGTGACAACAATCACAAACATGTTTGTCACAAACATCTGATGGAGCTGTTGGTGAACGGGACGGGGGTAATGCTACCCGCCCAACCATGGAAAGGGCAAACACGTGTTTTGTGTCACAGAGTAATCCGTAGGGTCCATGTAATGAGTACAGTGTGTTGCGCTGGCCGGCTGCTGGATGCTGGCCCAGATCGATCAGAAGGGTGAGATCATGGCTCTATTTTTGGAGCTTGGGGTTCAGGATCATCTGAGGCTCACTGTGCTTTACTGAATCACATGGTTGCTCGGCAAAGAGTTCACACACACACACACACACACACACACACACACACGCACACACAAATCAATTTGAACCTACAGGGACACACACAGACAAAGTAATAACTGTCAACACACACGCGCATGGCCAAACACATGCATGCACACGCAACCACACAAATAAATTTTAACACAGAGGCACACACACAGACAAAAAAATTGTCAACAAACACACACACACACACACATGGAGCTGTGGTTCCAATTTGGCTCGCTACGCCATGGGCACCGTTTTATTTGCTTGAATAGAGAGAGAGAGAAAAGAGATGCTGTACTGTGTATGATAAAGTCAATATGAAGATGGTGCATGGGATATCTCCTCTTGATTTACATAGCAAAGCTGCCTCTCCCTCCCATCAGGAACACATCTGGGCGCTATTAACCACTTGCCCTAACCCCCGGCTCAGTCCCATATCTCCATTACCCTCCCATTACCTACCATAGCCCACAAAATATGCTCTTCACAGGACAAGTAGTGCACTGTGGTTCCCTTTTTATGACATGAGGATAACCCATTTCATTTGGCCAAGGGATGCAGTTACACACCCTTAAAAACATGAAGCCTGTGCGTGAGCCAAGCTAGCGTCAAGTTGGCAGACCCAATCATGTTGAAATCGCAACCCCTCCCTCTCTGAAAAGTGCAACGTCGAAAACCAAATAATAGCTGGCGGAGAATGCCTCGCTGATTTGATTTTGAATGTTTTGTGTGTACTCCTAGAATTGTTTTTCGTCCTTGAAGGCTGCAGTGCGCTAAACCTGTTGTTCATTGAGTCTGTCAAATAAAGTACATGCCCAAAGCCAAATACATCAACACACGAAAAAAAAACAAAGCTTTCTTTCAGCTAGATATCAAACACTTAAAAGTTTGGATAAGATCAGATCGCCTAATGGAACAAAAACGTCAAGTTCGAATACTGCACAAGCAACACGGGGAGGGGGGTTAGATCTACAATTACTACTAGTCCAGACGTATTGAAGAGAAAACTCAATAAAAGTTGAGCAAGTTTAAACCTTGCACACACTGGAGCTGGAGCTGTCTGACTTTACAGCTGACAGTGCACTCTAGTGCAGACAAATATTACTTACAAACAATAAACGTTTGTTTCTACCTGTGTGGAGTATTAGATGCGTGGGGTTTATCACATCAGGACAATTCAGTGTTTGGGAAGTTGTCAGTCACAGAAAAGTCTCCTAAATTGACTCTCAAAATCTTATATGTGACTGTTTCAAATTGTTGGAGTTCATCATACTATCAGTAGCATACCCCACTGATCTGGATGTTACGCCCGGCCTAGGGGAAAACCGAGCATAGCATAAAAATGACTCCCCTCTTTCCCAACTCCCAAAGATGACCAGTGCCACAGCAGGTGCAGTCCAAACAAAATTGATTTATTTAATCACTCTTCAATACGGTAGCAAAACGTCGGGGGGAGCACAGCCAAAATAACAAACAAAACGATCTATGAAAAAAAAGGTAACTAACTTGCCTAACTTAAGCAAACGAAAACAAAAGTACAATCAGCTTCCCTGCCTCCCTATCAGAAACAAGAGAAAAGAACACAAAGAAAAAAGGCTTCTCACCCCTATGGCTACCGGGACTGCTCTTCCAAAAGTTATTTACATTCTTAATAACAACGTCAATCTACACCACTAGGTCAACACAGTATTCATGTGGCAAAGCACAGCACGGTCCGGTTGGGAGCCAGGAAGGAGAAGGAGTGAGCCGGCATCGGACAGACGCCCTTTTTAAAATAGGCGCCATCAGTCTCCCGTCCAATCACCAGCCGCCACCTGCAACTCAACAAACTGGAGAACACACAAACGGGGTGAACACCACCACCCTCAGGCAGGGAGGGATAAACAACAAAAACACACACTCAAACACAAACTATGACCCAGGGTCATAACACTGGATAAAACATAAAAGTATTTGGAACTACTATTTGAGCCCGGTCTGCTGTGGGGTCAACTTCACCTGGTGCACCGTGTCCCTGCTCTGATGGCAACCACATGTCTGACCCGTTTCCAAATGCAACAACTCTCTTCTCAGTCAGATGCTCTGGCAGGCCTTGACAAAGGGGAAACAGCACTAACAGTGAGCACAGCTTGATGCCCAAGATCTCATGTCAAGAGTAACAAGGAAGAAATGCACTCTTTTTTCCCTCCAAAAATGTCCTTTGCAACCTTCATGGCTGGCAAGAAAGCTAGCTGTGCCTTACATGAGAAATTAGCTTCACCTTATGCACCCCCCCTGAATGCTTCAACAGACACCGTGAACAGAGAATTTGGTTTGGACAATGTGTCCGTGTTTATCGAGTGGAAAGTAACCGCCTGGACCTCTGTGGTTTTGGGGAGAGCTTGAAGTTCCATTAAGCTGTTTTTTGGGGGTTGGTTGGCTGGGTTGGTGGTCAGGTGATTTCAATTGGCTGGAAGCCTTGGAGAGCGTTCTCTGGCTTGATTACAGGTGCATGGTAAACTGCTTGTAGAGACCATTTCAATTAAAATTTAGAGTTTGGAAAGAGACATCCAAAAGATACTTCTGTGATACACATTCAGATTCCTTGGAGTTACAAGCATTTGGGAGCTTGGAAGTAGCTATTAATCTTTTATTCAGCTACTGAGAGAATGTCAGGGAAAGAATTTCTTTGTGAAAAAGAGAATAACTCAGCCAAGACCTGCTCTAATTCAGTCTATTTATTCAAGATGCACATGTTGAGTTTTAGAATGAACTCCACAAGCTGAAAATAGTGAATAAATTACCCAGATTGGTTTGTTTGATGCCATGGATCATTAAGTCCAGACGGATTTTTTTTTTCTCAGTAGCAGCCACAAAATCAAAGGAGGAACTTTCTAATGAAGATTATCAAGGGCAAATTTGATCGATGCCATAAATTCTTCTCAATTCTAGTGACAGCCTCTGTGATCTCCCGCACCAGAGCCTGTGGGCGGATTTGTGTTTAAAAACAATGAAACGTGATTAAATTCGAATCTGGCTATTTTCATTCTCTGAAGCCCTGTCCCAGGCAAACCACAGAAAGCCCATCCATTGTGCCAGGATTCCTGCGGCTGCACAGAAATTCTAGGTATCAAAAATATTTCTTTCCCTCTGTGGTTCAACGTGTGTCATTATAATGAGGAAATGAGGCCGGCTTGCTCCCTCGTGTAATCTGACTTTTTCATCTTCGTACTATAATTCAAATATGGCTTGACTCCCTGAGTAAATTCCACCAAAGGGTTATGACTGTGATTTCTTCATGGTGGAAGAGGAGTGTTGTGGTTGGATGGTTTATGAAACGTTTATTACTGGTGAACTGCAAATATCTGGGGAAAAGGGCTTCTGTTCAGTGACAAACAGTGGTAACTTTTGCCTTGGAGGTCTGCCCCTGTCAGTACGCGGTTGATAAATCACCCAATTGCCATCCGTGCACACAGACAGCAGACAGCTCAATCATCCTTTCTTACTTACTAATAACAGCATGCCAATCCCAGACAATGGAGATGCTGCTGCTCTTAACTGGAAGCAAGGCATTGGCCTGGACTCCAATCTAAGACTGTCCTTGCGGAAAGGGACAAACCTTGTGGGAAGGAAGGGCCATTGTGGTCTTCTTCAAGTGGATGACAACAGAAATATCATACAACATGATAGTTTGGGGTTTTTCTTCCACCCAGCTCCTTCGTCCAAACCAAAAGCAAACAATACTCAGTCAGAAATAGTGCCTGACCTCTTCTCAGGCCACATGACACCATACTGTGTTTATGTTAGCATCAGTTAGATTAGAATTGCTGCTTTGGCCTTACATAAATAACTCATCGTAGACTCACAGAGCCTGGGATGAATTTAAAGATACTTGCACTCTTCATCATTTGTCGTTGGGATTGTCTTTTGACATTGTGTTTATCTGACATAATGTGAAATAAAGAGATTTAGACATACTTTTCCGGCACAGCTGAAGACATGTCAGGATGCGTTATTTGATTATTTAATAGTCGGCACGCTGCGAGGATGCAGGAGGCGGATGCCTGGACAGATTGTTTGACTTCAGGATATGAGGTCAGGAACTAGCAAATGATAAGCTAGAAGGGACGAAAAATAGGACTAAACATTAACGTCACAGGAACCCAGAACTGGCATGAAGACACGTGCTGTGGCATGTTTTCACTTTGTATGAAAAACCTGCCAGATCACTGGAAATTTTCATTGCAGCTGTCTTGTCTCCTTAGTTCCGACTCTTGTGACGACCTGAACACCCTCCACTTTTTCCTCTCTAGATGACAGGCATTGATGACAGCTTGTATAAACAGCCATAAATGACTCATACATACTCCATTCTTGCTCACATGTTTTGATATTGGTGGCTAGGTCTATTGATTTTTGTGCATTGTATTGTGTTTTATTTATTGTATTGAGTCATAATTTAACCAACCTGTGAAGCCAAAAGGCAAATTTTCATTGCGGTGGACAATAAAGTTCTATTCTATTCTATTCTATCCCTGTTTTTTTGCTTGTTTCTTTCAAGTTAGAGGTTGCTTTTGTTCCGATCTAGATGCCGCCTTTTTAAATCAGTAATGTCAATATTGTTTGATTATGCCAGTATCCTAATGGGAGGACTGTTGTGGTTCTTATTCAAAATATTTACCAACCAATTTATCATGAAGCTCAAGCTTTGAGCAAACTATGATTGGGCAAAACAATCTGAGCAATGAGGGATCAAATCCCTCATTGCTATTGCATGACTCCGTCGTTGTAAGGGAGGTCTAGTTTGCAAGGCTACATCTGCAATAGAAAAGCAAATTGGGTCACTTGGAGAAAATGACTGTAAGTTGAGTCATGGGATTGTACGTAGTTGGGGAGGAGAAGGTCTGTTAATAATTTCCTCCTTGGGGTAAAACAAAAACACAACAACACAACAGGGCAGAATAATTAGTGTTTAGATAGGCTTTAAACTGGTCTCCAGTTGTCATTAACCAGCAGTAACAGATGCCTGAGTCCTGACGAAGCTCGGGTTCGCTGCATTCCAGTGTGCGAGAAGCTCAGTTAGGTGTCCAATCATTAGCTTTGACCTTGTCTTGGAGAACAACTGTAGTCATCCGAGCCTTTCACTTTATTACCCTTGAGACAAAAACAAAATATCTCATTGAAAGCCCATGTTCTCTAGCTCTGCTTGGATAATGTTGAATAGACTCCAATAGGGGGGGTGGGGGGTGGGGGGGTGGGGGGGGGCTGCGGGAAGGAGGAGACGACCTTGTCCATAATTGAAAAGGAAGGAAGGAAGCTCAACAGGAAGACAGTGCGTTGATCCATCCAGACGGTGGGGACCAGAAACAAAAGGCCCATCGTCTCGCTCCCGTGGGGACTGAGGGGGTGGCCTGGAAAGCGGTTGCCATAGCGACCGCTCTGTCGCTAGCCCCCGGGCGGGCCGCCCTCTCGGTCAGGCACTGTAGTGTACATAGGATCTGCCAAGAGTCAGCAAGATCAAAATCTGCACTGGAAAGCATAGAGGCTCTGCTAAAACAACTCAAGCTGGCAGGGGAGCTTTTTCCTAAACAGGGGAGAAGTTAGAAAACTTCACAGCACAGCATTTTTCACAGCCCTCTATCCCCACCTGGCATGGAAAGCGCTAACTTCCAGCTAGATGCAGGCCTTTGGTTTTGGTTGTAGTATTCTGTGGAGATTGTTACGGTTTGAGGTGCTAGAGATGTGAAGGGACTCCTATATATTCGACTGTGCCAGGAAAACTTTATATACTGTCATATTAAAGTACGTGTTGAAATGTCACTGGTCTTTATTCTTCACTTTGCTTTTTTTATACTGCCATACACACAGTTTGGACATTCCTGTGTTTCTGCAGTCTCTGTATATTTTACCCTGCATGTATTCAAGACAGCACAGTTGAACTGAAAGCTGAAAGCCTGCCTCTAGTCTCTTTCTGGACCGTGTATCCTGCGGCGGCTGCAAAAGGCCTGTCATTGTTTGCATTGCAAATGCCTCAGTGAGTTTGGATCTAATGTAGCTTGACGTCTGTATGTGTGTGTGTGTCTGTGTGTGTGTTTGCTCTTGTCTCAGGGTGGCCAAATGAACTGTTTAGCTTGAGGACCAAAGATCACAGGCACTGATCCAAAGCAAGAGAGAGATAAAGAGAAAGAGAGAGAAGCTTGATCATTCAGCATTCACCTCCAACTGATCGCACTATGAACTGGGACTAAGGAGTTATTTCCAGAGCGTCATTTTGTGGTAAGATTTATACCTTATCTTTACCGCTATACTACTTTCTGTCCACCTCTGCTTTACAGGAGAACGTTAGCTGTGTTTTTAAAGTTCATTCAGTGAGCCACATTACTACATATGGTTTACATGTGTGTGGTTTTATGCTTCAAGTTTGGCGAATGCTTCATCAACAAATAAGCATGATAAATGCTGCATAAATCATTGAGGTATTTGCATCACGATAGAAATCAGAGACTGAGGTTATCAGTGGATGCAATTTTGAGGTAAATGAAAACATAAACATGTGGTTTGTGCAATTTGGGGATATCCATATGATCCATGTGTAGGCATTGTGACATGTGGTTCGACTTAGTGCACAGGTTAGAGTGGGACTGCTTTGGAGTCAGTCGTCATTTCACATTTGAACAGAGTGTTTTTTCCGCAGGATAAGGCCATAACACAAAGCACATGTTTAACAAGAAAGGGAACTGGCGCTAACACTAATGCTTACACACTGAAAGGATTCAAGGCACCTCCTTTCTTTGAGTTGGCCCATACTGTGTTGCTATCAACGCTCCTATGTGTCCCTGAGTCATGTGCAACACCATGATGTCATCAGGCCAGGGAGGTGGGAATTGGTAAAACAATGGCAAAGCAGAGGAGAAAAGCCAGAGTCAGCAGGAAAAGGCTATGTGACGAGGGTGGCAGGGTGGAGGAGGAGTGGAGATGGGGAGGGGGGGTTAACTTAGGAAGACCCAGCAAGGCCATATGATCCTGGTATAGTGTTCCATGCTGGCAAATGCAACTAAAGTTTCTCTCAGATTAGAAACAGCCTGTCTCTCCTAGAGACAAAAGCTATTGAGAGAGGAGGTAGCATGGAGGTAACATAGGGGCTCGCCTATAGATAATTGACTGAAAACAAAAAACAGACTGCAAAGTAAAAAGAACTGGCTGTCCTTGTATCTCATCCGATGCATGGCGCCACAGGTTTTACTGTGGGAAAGACTTCCTCGGGAAATTAAGGAGTCACAACCGGGCAAAGGAACGGTTGAGAACACAATACAGCTAAACTGACAGGAAGCAAGTAGGAAAGGACTCAGACTAGCGTCACTCTAGATGAGCCTCGATGTCAGGGACACAAAGTCCAAAGTGATACAGATTAAAATAAACAACACACTGGACTTTTCCTCTAGGCTTCACCAATTGATCTGGGAGTCTCATCATGCAGGAAGGAGTCCTTGTTGGCTACTAGGAGAGTTGACCCCTGACCTCTTTAAAGAGGCCTGTCATGGTTCAGAGAGAGAGGGAGCGGCAGTGCGCCATGTGCCAAATGCATTATGATGATCCCAGTTGAAGCCAGTATTTAAGGAGGACACAGAGGAGCTTTTGTTTGACAGTCGGAGGCCTCATCCCACCCACCCAAAGGCACACGAAGAAGTGCTGTGGTCAGTGGGTTTGGCGCGCAAGAGCTGCACAGAATGTGACATCGGAGGCAGGGTGGTCGTAAAAAACACTTTAAGTACATTCCACAGAGCAGGGGACTTGCAGCACCTGCAAGTGCATTGGTTGGGTGCTTGTGTCATTTGAACCAACTGTCCAGTCTGTGGCACACATGAGCATGTGTGATGATTGTTGTGCCATTAGGTGTCACAGTGGGACTTCATATGGTGTGCAATGAGGTTTGAGGTATTTTTCGCTGTTTGTCTAGGTGTGAAAAAAGCAGAGTCAACATTCACCATGGATGTGAAGAAAAAAGAGATGGACCTCCTGAGCAACAGCATTGCTGCATATGCACACATCAAAGGTCAGTCACACTCAGCAAGTCTGCAAAATCATCAATCATAAAAGTATTTAATCAAGTAATTATCAAACATAGTACAATAGCAAAAAGCCTCCAGCACAACAACAACATATTTTAACCATATAAACTCCAATTCATGTCATTTTTTTGTCCTTCCTGCAGCAAACCCAGAGAGCTTTGGCCTGTACTTTGTGATCGGAGTGTGTTTCGGCCTGGTGCTGACGCTCTGCCTCCTGGTCATCCGCATCTCCTGTAAACCCCGCACCAACATTGCCCCTCCCACGCCCGAGAAAAAACGCTTAAAGGACATCAGCGAGGACGATGAGGACGAGGAGAGCGAGGACGAAGACGACGAGGAAGGAGATGAGGTCGAGGCGCCCGCTCCATTGCCCAGCACAGAGATCCCCATTGATAATCATCACAGCCAGTCAGACGGGACGCTGAGCGTGAACGTGTTTACTTCAGCTGAGGAGCTGGAGCGGGCGCAGCGGCTGGAGGAGAGGGAGCGGATCATACGTGAGATCTGGAGGAACGGCCAGCCTGATATCCTGGGGACAGGAACAGGGACTATTGGACGAGTGCATTACTACTAACATACTCAAGGCTGCAAGGGGACCAGCTGTGGTGCTGACTGCAGCAACCATGACAGAGACACTCAGAATCAGACCTTAGGGTGGGTCCAGTGTCCCTGAAGCCTGATCATAAGACTTGGACATGTGTTAGATACAAAACAATAGCATGCAAACAGGTCAGCAGTGCTACATTTGATATACTTAACTCTGATTCTTTGTGTCAGAGCTGAACTGTGTGGTCGCACTTCTTACGTAGCCATTTGTTGCCTTCCCCTGACTGAATGGAATGAAACCACAAGGTGCTTTAAAGACTAATTTTGTCCATGTGGTAAAGATGCAGTATGAATGTGAGAGCTGATGAAGACTGAAGTGAGGGTTGAGTAGAATGTATGGCGCTTAATGAGAAAAGCACAACAAATGTAAGTTTATGTACTGTATTAAGTAAAGACAGAAGGCAGAAATAAGGACCAAGTATGTTGCAATGGGGAGTTATTCCCTGTGTTTGCAATGAGGATATTTCCTCATCACTGAGTTTACAAAGGGATAACTCAAAGCAGTTCTTGTAATTTCTCCAGGAAAACACCCTCAGGAGTCCTCTTAAAGGAAATGACATTGCTTAAACAAGAAAATATCAATAAATTCATGGGGTCAGTTTACACATAATGTCAAGACATTTAAAATTGGATTCTTTAGTTTGAGTACAATACAGTATCTCTACAGTGTCTGTGTTTTCTGAAATAATTCCACCAAAGGAAATGACAGAATTAAAGTATTAAGCTGAAATAATTCATGGTTGTTTCTATTCCTAATGCTCAGACAAATATACAACAGAGCTCTTCTTCCACATACCTTCGGGCCATGGATTTAGAATCAGGATAAAATACTTTTTTTTATTGTTATTTTAAAAGGACATGAGAAAGCCCCATTTTACCAGTATAATTAATGGAAAGGTCGTCCTTTGTTATTTGTTATTCATGCTCAATGTCCCGTGTGTGCCTTAAAAGGTTAAAGCGATACAGTTTTATAATAAAATGTCTGGGAACTCTAATACAGTCCCTTTGTGACAGTAAATGTTTTAACAAAGTCCTGCTGGATGCAGCCTACAGGGTCATAAAAGGCAGATCTGAGTTAAATGTCCTGATAACACAGAGACTGGTATAACTCACAGTGAAACTCATTTCCTTTCCTCTTTCAAGGAAAAAGAAAAGAAAAGTTGAAGATATATTATTTGGCTACCACAAAGACTTACAGAACCTTAAAGAATAGCCCAAATTGGGTGTGTGTTTGTACTAGATATATTCACAAGTCAGTCAAGTCTGTTGATTTACAAGTTAAAGAATGAAGTCTTGGCTCTTCAATAAAGCCATACAAAAAGGGGAAATATACTCATCAGTGTATGGCTTGTGTCCATGTTCTTTTCTCCAGCCAACCTGGCAGCCAGAAACTTGATTCCGATGCCCTTGTTCTTGCTGTGAGTCTGGTGTAACTTTGCAGGGAGGAAGGTCTTGCTTGGAGAGGAGAAAAGCCAAGAACTTCCGTTGGATGTCTGAGTCGTCCTCAAAGTACACAATGTGCCGGGGAAGCAGACGGGCTTCAGGTTTGCCTTGGGCCTCGGTCTGTTTTCCGGCAGAGCCCACAGTGAAGTCTTCTCTGTTGAGGTCTTGGCGAAGCCTGTCATGTGGTTATGGGCTTTCAGAAATCAGCGGCGTTGATGGTGTGGACTCTTTGAAGTAGCTGTGTAATTACATTTTTATAAACCTCTTGTGAATGGTGTCTGTCATACCTCGAAATCATAGGACACAATATGTTTCACTACACCCACTACTCAATATTTTGAATAGTGCCCCTTTTCATTTTGCAGGATATAAACAAGACATACATGTAATTTGGAGTGATGTATTTTCGACTCGGTAATTATGCAGTTATGAAATAATACATCAATAAAACTGAGAGAACATCAACATGAGGAAACACCAATTAGGGCAAGCTGTGGCTTCAGTGCCACAACGCAGCGTGGGAAACATCTCCACAAAGACGAACATCATACATGGGGTAAGACTGTAATTTGTGGTTCTCTGGATGATTCGAGAAAACACCCCTTCATAAATAATTACATCTACAGCTACATTCACGCTATTTAAGCATTGCACAAGTTCCCGCTTTAAAATGTTAAATGAACCACACCAGGCTCCAATAACAAGCATAATGGCCCAATTCGCAACTGAACCTTTTTCTAAAATGTCACAACTGAAATTAATCTGAGGATAGAAAACAATCCTTTGAGTAATTCCCATGTGATTATAATTCCACCAGTGAAAGGCTCCATATTAAAGAAGCAACATATTGGAGCTTTGTCGTCGTTTATCGGAGGTCAAGCATCTGATCTAACTCTGCATCCGTCCAACCCTTTCCTTTGACAGAGGCAAACTGTTCTTTTTCAGCTCAGCTCCTCTTTCGTCATTTCTAATTTTAACTCATCTGTTTTTTGTACAGCGATCTGACCTCTGATCTCCAACATCCTTCAGTTTTATCACTCTGCACTCCCAGCATTTCCATCTCACTTCTCTTATAACTTCCTCCTCAGTTACAACGCACTGTGGCGTGTTGTCCTCCCAAAAAAGCAGCTTGTGTGAGACTTATAAAGGGAGGTCCATTACTTCCAAATGAGTCAAATATGAAAGCTGTAACAAGTTATATAATATTATAATTTGTAGGAGGGCTGTAGTGAAAGCAACAGCCACCATCAACGTGATTAATGATCTGCTTACAGGTCCCCTAGTGGAAAGAAATGAAGTAAAATGCTCACTTGTCTTTGCAAGGCCTTCAAGATAAAGTAGTACTTTTTAATGCATCTTTCAAAAAGTGCTGAAAATGCTGCAACATCAACTGACCCTTTATTTACTTTTGTTTATTTCACCTTACCCTTGCCCGATATTGAACACAGTTCTTTTAAAAATAGTACGTTCCCATGGCAGTTTCAGAAGCCCCCTGTCTCTGATGAGCTCCAGATGTCGTCCAGATGTTGCTGTGCAGCGGGCAGCGCTGGCAGGCCGAGACAGGAGCGTACCACCACCGCTTGGACCAGAAACCAGATCTATACGCCTCACTCAGAACATGGTATGGTCCAAATATGGTCACAAGTACGAAGGGTGCAAAGAATTTCTCATTATTTCTCTTCCCACGTTCTCTATATCCATCTCGATGAGTCACTGTGTTTTGAGTTTCGGAGTGAGTCAGTTTTTCTCAGAGTGACACAAGAAACCTTTTTTCACCCAACTGCAGAAAACACAGTCAAGCACAAACTTTGGTCGTTATAACTTCTGAGGCATTCTTTAACAGCATTTTCAAGCTTTTTTCTTTTTAGTTCATAAAAGGCAGAACACAACTTTCACCCGTCTTACTTAAGTCGACTGTTCAAATATTACATCTTAACGCATTTACTCTTCTGGGTGAAATTTCATGCTTTTTTGTTTACTTTTTCTAATGTGAGATAACTACAGATCAGCTCCATCAAACCAGCACCCATTGAGGAGCATATAGGGTTTCTTTTCATGTACAAAAGTAGACATACAGTGCTCCCCAATGGATTGATGCGCTATTGCAGCCTATTCTCTAAAAATGTACCTGCAGTTATGACCACTATTTCAATTAATATGGTAACAGCGCCCCCTTTTGATGTCTCAAAATTATATTTTAGTTCTTTTAAAAAGACACATCAAAAATATTTCCTCCTATGTACAACTGCATATATTATTACATATTCTGCTGAGGCCTTGGTTCTGTAAATAAACATAAAACATCCCTATGACAAAAGTAATAGAAAAGGGAAACTAGACAATTGCATGAAACAAAGTAATGCAAGACATTGTTACAAAATACAACCCGCTTAGCCCCAATATTGTTCCAGCATTAAAATATGTACAAAACAGTACATTGTTTTTTTTTAAAGTCTTTTCAGAGGATCTAGTTCATCCAATCCGAAGGAGGATTAGCTGTACTTTCTAATGTAGCCCTCGCTTGTGTGTCTGCGGAGGGAGAAGTTGCTCGTCTGTTTTCCTCCCATCTTGCACTCCGTGTCAGGAAAATGTTCTTCCCGTGTAAATTTGCAGTTCAAGGGCCTTGCATCATCTCAGACAACCAGCCCAGTCACAGTTTCAGCTGGGATTAATGTTTCATCCTCAAACTATGTACCTCGTCCTGTATGGGAAGGATGTTTTGTTGATAATCAGTTACACCACATTCAGCATTCGCATTCAGCATGGGAACCACAACTTCTGTACGCTTTGTTGTGGCACGGTAAGCAGTAAGCATGAATGCATGCAAAACTCAAGACGCATGTGACTGACCTGTAGCAGCATTCGTTTGTTTCTCTCCTCTCTCAGTTCTTCTTTCATTTCCTGCATGTCTCGTCTGATCAGAAGAGACAGAAACAAACACAAGAGGTTAATGACAAGGACACGTCTAAGTAGGTCAACATGTATGACAGTTTTTTTTTTCATTCATTACAATCTCATTGCAATCTATTTGAATTTTCATCCCAAAATTAGATATTTTTCAGTTACTTGTAGCGGATGTATATTTTTTAGATAATTTTCATGAAGCATAAATGGACATATGCGTATATACACCCTTAAAGCTGCACTATAGGCAACTTTGCATGTTGGCGACTGCAAATGGCAGCGTTGGGTAACTGTTTGAAATTTTTGAACTTTAATTACCCAGAAACCATGTGACTAAGATGTCAGTAAACTGCATACACTACAATCATGTTTACCAACACGGCCAGTCTGTAATTACTTCATACCAAAGGATACAAAAGGAATGAGAGAGGCTAAATACTGTATCTAATGTTGGTGAGACCAGTCTCTCTAGATGGAGCGCTCACTGCTATTTAGGAGACGATTGATATTTCACTCTTAAAGGATAAGGCCGGTGTTTTTTAATGCATTGCTTACTGTTAACAAGTCCTATGAAAATAACAAAATCAGCAACGATTTTGTTTTGCCAACAAGTCTCGTCCATGTAGCCGGTGCCCAATGAAGCCTCATGTCCCAGCAGCCATAGAACTCCATTGTATTAAAAAAATGGTTAAAAACACGTCAAAGAGCCATGCCGTTGCTCTGGCAGCATATTTCATCATCACGATGCACCGGGCCAGCCGACTTTTTCCTCTAACAAGTTAATAAGCCGGCTGTAAACACATTTGCGATCTCAGGAAAGTAGTTCCATAGCATCGAAAATAGTCCCCAGCGTAATGAAGAATTTGTTCCCATTTGAATTTGATTTGGTAATAACTACAATAGCCTGACTTTTCGTGGTAACAGTTAGCGATTTTTAAAATTGAAACTATGTCTTTGTGAGCTGTATTTCAAGGTTATTAGCTTACAGTTGGAGCCAATGACTTCCGGGTTGACGGCTAAAAACGGTACGTGGGATGTCAGAAAGTAACGGGAGTAGAGCAAATGCATTGTTGATTTTGTTATTTTCATAGGATTTGTTGACGGTAAGCAATGCATTAAAAAACACCAGCCTTATCCTTTAAGCTTTGATTTGTCACCCAACACCAGAATTTAATTTGGGCAAATTTGGGCGAATGTATAGTATCTCAATTGGAGTGATGGGACACTGTTCTCTTTTGCAGCCCCACTTTGTGATTTAGGCTGATAAGACAGGTGTATTTTTACCTGAAAATAGTGAAGTTTGAATTTTCAGATAAACAACTGTCAGATAAACCGAATGAGGTTTACTCACTCATGTTGTGCCTGCAGCAGCTCCAGAGCCATCCTCATCTCCTTGATCTCAGCCTGCAGGCTGTCCAGAGACGGCTCTTGTTTATGGGTCACAGCTCTGCTATCCACCACTACTTTGGGCGGTGCTGGTTGAGAGGGAGGAGGAGTCTTGGGCAGATGATCGGGCTTGGAAGGTGATGGAGTGAGATTTTCTGCACCCTACAATGATTTAGGGGACATTGGAATTATAAGGCATTGTACAGACCTTGGAACTATGATGCTTATACCTTGGGAATATAGAAAATATATTATGTTATTTTCTTTCATGATTTTAAAATAGCAATAATCCCTTAATAAGCTCTCGTTACTGTATGTATCATTTGCGTGGGCATCATGGTTTCATCCTAAATTTAGCAAATGTGACGCATATCCAGTGATATTTTTAACAAACCTTTTGCAAGACAGGTGATTTCTCTATCTGGGGCTTTTTGGGCAATAATTCTGGTTCCACCTGGTCGGTGCCAGTCTGAGCCTGCGGATGAGCATCGACCATGACCTTAATGAGGATCCCTGTTAAGACTCATCTCTCACAACATTCCTTCACTACTCTCTGTGTCAACCAGGCCAATTTATCAACCAGGCCTGTCTTTGGGGTGGTCAGGAAGGAACAAGAAAACACTTAAAGGAAAAATCCAACCTCAGATACTCAGCGTATTCTAGGAGTTATTTTGTGATGAAGTGTTGTAATTTACTTTTTTGGTGTACCCACTTTCCCTCAATCTGCTTCGTCTACTACTGCTTCAGTAGTGATTTCCTACATTTCCCAGAATGCCTTTCGACAACCCCCAGAGATGGGGCGTGAACTTGTTGCTTTCAATCAAAGGTGGGAGTATGGACATATAAATATAACTAGCTAGCCAACTAGTTTGTGAACACTGGGGTGTGTCTATGATCGCAGCTGCGCCCCTTATTCAAACACATCTTGTGGCTGCGTTAGATTCTCTATTGTGGCTACTGTTGGTGGAGAAATTAATATCTCTGCCTCTTCTACAATGGATTTCTCCCTGTATGATTGTTAAACGTTGGTGCAAAATGGTGAGTCTAGAAAAAAGCCCTTGCTCTTTGATTCAAAGGGACTGACATCAAAACCTGTTTACCGTTGATGTTTTAGATAGCTGGGGAATGTTCTGCTATCAAACCTCTAGCTGCGCTGGAAATATCTTGGTGTGACAAGGTTGGATTTTCCCCTTAAAACTCTCATCACTCCGACTGACCTGAATGTTTTCTAAGGAGGCCTATCATCTTCCACTGTATGACCAAAATGTGAGCGATGTTGACTGACAGGACTGCACAAGATAAACAAGGGAGTTGCCTTGTTAATCTTGTGATAATCTCACTTTGGTTATCTGCAGGAACATTGGTTACCAGAACCTGTGTGGTTTAGCAGATTATCAATGGCTCTTCAAATACCACAGTTTCGGGTTCAAACCTGGCTGGGATTACATGGCAATAAAATTGAACTCTATATTGTTGGTAACTTCGGACAAAAAGTCATTATGATATTATTGTGTCACTATAGTGGACATACTGCTGCTGTGACCGGGGCAGACGGCGGTCTCCTCTGTGGGGGTTTGGCTCTGTTCGCTGTGGGATGGCTCAGCTTATCCGTAGACACGTCCACTCCATCAAACTGGTCAGAGTCTTTCTCCTCTGCATGCTTTGGTGAGACAGGAACCAAATCACCATTGGCTCTAGGGAAAATAATACAGTAAAATGTCATCAAATGCAAACATTTGTCCTTTTTCCCCCAAAAAATGTTCAATTTGTCAGACTTCAAGCAAACAAAAAGTGCATGTACAACAGTGAGAGACAAAAGAAAAAAAAACTTTGAATCATTATCTCTTTAAATCTCTACCCTAACATCTTCAGCTCATGCAAACTGTTGAGCACAGTTTGTATTTCACAGTGTGGTCATGTGCACACTTTGAATGTGGTTTACAGTTTTGCAAACTCTTGGTGATGCGGGCAGGTGCAGAGCGCTGCCGCTTGAAACGTCTGTGTGTGTCTTATTTTGGACTGGCATATGTTTCCCTTTTACCGCACATGTAAGAAATTATGCCAGGAAGAACATCTCAACTCCAATAACCTCAATATAGTGATTTGATCCAATGTGAAGTTTACAAATAATCACCCTGGAGGTAAAGGCCTAGGAGATTAAGCTTTTGTAAACATTACGAATGATTCTGTAAAAAGTTGGAAAGTTGTCCCTTCCAAACATGTTGGCTTGGAAACAATTGTCAGAATGGCCTTTTCTCCATTAGTAGTCCCTTTAAGACAGGGCCTTTTTTGTTTTCTCAGTCTTGTGTGCGTGTGTGTGTGTGTGTGTGCGTGCGTGTGTGTTTTCTCAGGAAACAGGAAATGGGCTGCTCTCGTCTGTTTAGGCCTGATCTGACTCATCCCAGAGTTTCCACTGCGCCACTAAAGGTCGGGCATCCTGGCATTCTTCTTTAAGGACACCATGGCAACCAGCGGCACCAACCAAAACTATGAACATCTAAAGGCCCTGCTGCCAGAGCCAGACGAAAGAGGAGAAAGTGTTCCTGACATTTTCTAAGGACCCTTTGCTTTTCTCATTAGAACGTTTGCAATTGAATAAGTTTCACTATGAGTGCCCTAGTTGTCCCTTTTGATTTGAGAGACGTATTCTCCAGTAAGTCAACAATGTACAAATCTGGGTTATGCATGGGGATGAGTAATGAGAAAGAGAATGTTTTGGCGTCACTTACTTGGGCAAAATCTTGTTTGGTTTGTCCTTCACTGGTGGTGGACTGGGCTTGTTGATAGACGGCAGCTTGACTTTGGTTGGAGGATTGCTTCTCAGGTCCTTACCCTCTGTTTTTTCATCTGTAAAGCAAACATATTGCATTATTCTAGAGCAACATTTATCTTTGAGAGGAATATGATCCAATTGTGTTATAAATATAATGAAAGCTAGTACTATTGTAGTACTACCTTTTGTCTTTGCTGGAGCACCCCTCTCCATTGCTGAGGCCTCTGTCTTCACTGAAAAAGAATAGTGCATGAAAAATTATCACAATGTTGCTTTTTGGACATAAACAACAGGGCTGCACTTTAGGTAATAAAGTAACAATATTCTATCTGTTTGTGGTCGTATTGTAGAACTGTTGGACACACAGTGAGGCAGTGATACCCTAAAGTTTAAACAAAGTGGGTTCATGACAGGAAGGTTGTCGGTTTGAGTTCCTGGGCCAGCTGGGAAATGTGTGAGTGAAAGTGAATGAGTGAAAGTTCCCTAGAGCAAGGCACTGAACCTCAAAATGATCAGTGACGCTGCCAACTGTAGAAATGTGGTTGTCCCAGGTGTGAACGTGTGCAACAACATGAATGTGAGCAAGGTGTTGCTGTCACAGAGAATGCACGCTCAGCAAACCTTCCCTGGCTAAATCAAAGTTAGTTTGCACAGTTTGCACAGGTATGGCTTCAATTGTGATGAATAAAAAATATTGATACACTGTATCCATTTTCTAAGATGATACCATTCCAAACTGATGTCTTACGAAGAATTTGCTAATGTTGATAGTGCCACTCGTGTTAGTCTCATATTGTTTTCACTGAAGTGACTTGGGAGAACAAAACAATACTGTTCCTAAAAGCCACAAGCACAAATGTCGTATTTTACTACACCGAGAGAGGAATTTAAAACTGCAAGCTTTATGGTTTACTGTGGTTGAGTGAAAACGCTAATGGTCTTTAATCAAACTGGATTCCAGTTTAATAGCAGTAGCATGGGAAGGCGAGGATCTGCACATCACTGGAGCGGACCAGGTCACAGCTGTATCCAATAGGACTGCAGCTATCCTTCCCAAGGGTCTCAACAAGTTCTCCAGGCACAGTCGCTCTGGCTCAGCTTATAGGATATACATTGAAAGTGACTGCCTCTGAGAGGGCCTGGTCTTGGAGACTGAGAGAATAGATGCTTAAATTATGAAGCTTCAGTGAACGGGAGGAACAGTGTGAGAGATGCCCTACCTTGCTCCCTACTTGCCATGCAAAACAAGTGCTTATTCTGAAAGGGTGAAGTTGAGGAACCTGCCAACAATCCTACTAAATCAATACAAACACAGATCTAAGGAGCAGAACCGCTCTATTGCATAGTCCTTAAGATAAAGAGCCGGACTTCGCATGACACTAAAACAATGAACTCAGACTTGGAGCTGAAAAACAGACCAAATGAGAGTAGAGGCAGCCTACCTTGTGTGTTCAGAGCATTATGCAACATTCCCTCTCAGGCAAAACCATCCACAGTAGTAGTAGCTACAGTGCTGCTTCTTGGGCTGGCTGTGAAAATCTCTGTGACAGAGCTCTCCTCAGTCCCCCCATCCCCTGACTTCCTCCAAGACTCCTGAACCAGGTCACATGACCGCCCCGACCATCCCCCCATCTCACCATAGCCTGAGACTTCCTGTGACATTCTTGCGAGTGATACTGTGCGTAAAAGTGCTGTAATGAGAGTAATGGCGTGGGAATATGAGATGTGAGACCGCGCTGAGATTCCCTTAGGTCAGATGAATTGCTGAAAAACATGTTTTAACAGTGTGCAAAAAAAAAAGCCAAAAGAAGTTTAAAAGAAATTTGCTAAACTTGCAAATGGTAGAAAAAAAAGCCTGAGACAGCATATGGGGCTCCTCAGATGAAGCTTGACTATAAGCCACATCCTGCTCTGTGGCTCTGACCGACTAAAGATTGGATTTCTACATCCTCTTGTTTTAGTTAAATGTTCTTAATATGCATTCACTCTTTCGATTCCATCTTTGTACCTTAACAAGTCATCAAATGGCAAAGGGGAAATTCTTGAAACAGGCAGCAAAGTACTCAAAGTATAGCTTCAACTTCAAAAATCAACACAGTGCAAATGCAACAATCATAAATAATCCATAAGGGCAAATGTAGCACTTTTTTGTTTGTGTGTGTGTGTGTGTGTGTGTGTGTGTGTGTGTGTGTGTGTGTGTGTGTGTGTGTGTGAGGGGTCATTTCCTGATGCACTCAGTGAATGCACTATAACAAGGGATTTATAAACATTTTCAACTTGGAACCTAATCATTTAAGTTTATTTTACTGTTTCACTCACTGTAAGTTACTGTAGTGTGCGGGCTAAATGCCATAATGTAATATAAATTAAATTTAAGACATTTAGTTTCACCCTGAGGCCAAGGCTCATGTGGAGACTTACCAGACACAGACTAACAACTCACTTTGAACTCCAACCCATTGTAATGCAGCACAATAATATCCAAGATTTGGTTTGATTAAAAAAAACAACATTGTGGTTTTAGTCATGAATAGACAGGCTGTGCAAATCCAGTGAAGCATTGATGTCATTTTCTAATCAATGCCCTTGTAAAATTTAATTTCCAGATTGTTCCGTGCCATATATATAATTATCATTTCCCAATACAGTGAATTTATATGTAGAACCGTATTAAAAATGGCTTGAAGGGCTTCAGCAGCACATGGTTGTGAAATATTGACTTTTATCAGGAAACCATTTTGCTGAAAGGTACCCAACCAAACATGATGCTGCCAATTTCTCCATCTGCTAAAACGAGTTCATCACAGTCCAAACTGTCAACACACTGCCAGACTAAACAAACACAACTGTAGCTAGAAGTCCTTAGTCAGAACCTCTAAAACATGTAGCTACTCACTGTAATATCAAACCCATATTCCTGTCACAGATCCTGTTGTACTGATGTATCTGATCAAAGCGGTAGATACTGTTCTCTTACCTGAGCGTCTCTCACTGCCTTTGCGTGCAGGCAGTTGGCTTGTGGTCCCAGGCTAGAGGAGGAGAAATGGCAAACTCAACAAGTTGGCAAGTACGTCTCCCTTGTGCCTCAAAGACACTTCTATTCTACACACTCTTTCCACTAAGGGAATTTTCAGTGAGTAACTCCAAAACAGAGGATGTTGAAGACAACCCTGAGTCACTGCCCATTATAGAAGCAATAACACAGAAGACTTGTGTCGCAACAAAACACTTGCCAAAGAATACAGGAGAGTTAAATGTCAGCCAGCTACAGATAAAGGAGCTTTGCATTTTGAACCATTTCAGAAGAAAAAAAAAAAAAGTATAGCCAGTGTCAATTACTCTGTAACGTGTCCATGGTTTCATGGCGGCTCAATGCAATGTCTAAACCCCAGTACAGAG